>NC_081843.1:26652123-26953665 GCF_963259705.1 Myotis daubentonii
AGAGGCCAGGAAAAGGCGCCTGGGGGGAGGCTCTGGTGGGGAAAGACATGGGCATGCTCCCTACAGAGAGCTGCCCACTGTTGTTGTTAATGGATTGCTTTGATAAATGCATTTTAATTTGAAAGTCGTACTTTTCCTACTAGGGAATAAGCCTTGCGGATACTTTCATGTGTTGAAACTCTGGACCAAGGCTAACTTTCAAAAAAGTAATTCGTCTTGCAAAACAGAGGGTCAGTCGAACCGCAGTTCATTAATGGATGACCGCTCGTGCATCTCGGTACCTTCAAGCAGATGGGAACAGGCCCCGTGTGGCCTGCTTTCGTTGCTTTTGGAACTGGTGCCATCAAGTAGTTCCTCCTACTGAAGCCCTATTGTCCAAGGGACTCTATGCAGCAGAACGGGGCTGGCAGAGCCAGGAGGGTTTTTTCGATGTCACTTTCTGCTTTCAGTGACTTCTGTTTATCTCCAGTTGCTCTTGCTGGGAAGCAGATGAACCCAACTCTCCGTCCCAGTAAGCTCTCCGTCCCCATAAGCTCTCGCGCCTGCAGTAGCGTGTTCAGCACAGAGAAACACTGTGCTGAAATATCACTTCTGGCGCTGCGTACCTTGTCCGTGGCCACAGCATTGGAGCGCCGAGATTCCCCCGAGGGGGTGTCTGCGTGGGCGTTGTCAGTATTGTTTAACAGCGCCCGCCTGAGTCAGTTCCTGCGTGCGGGTCCTCTTCCATTTACTGACCCACTTTTGCAGGCAAAGGCACTGACAGGGTTGAGAGGAGAATGTCAGGATTCCCTAGGATCCGCCCATCTTTCAGGTTTGCTTGGCCCTGGCTGGAAAATGACTTAATAATCTTTCTGGGGCTTCCTGTCAGCCTCCTCCTAGCCAGCCCACTTTTTTACCAGAGCAAAGTCCTGCTTGTTTGAATCCAGCCTCCTGCCTGTGCCTTGTGCAATTTAAAAATTTCAGGAATGTCACAAGAAAAGACTTTCAGCTGCTATTTCAGTATTTTTTTTGAAAGACAGTTGGATTCAGTGGTGAAGGGTTGAGTGGAATTGAAGCCCCAGTCTCAGCTAAAACTCATGTTGTATCTGACTTCGTCTCTGGCAGCCTCAATTTTAGTCTTTAAAAGAGGGATGCAGAGCTGCAATGGGTATGCTTCTCAGGTATGGAATTCTAATAAAATAAATTTAATCCTTAAGTTCTGGTAGTTTTGCTCCGCTTCTCCACCCACCCCCACCCCACTCCAAGCTTGTTTACTTTCTTTGCTTGGATATTTAGTTCTGAAAAGATAAACCTTTTTTTTTTTTTTTAAATAAGCATTCTATGAAACTCTACAAAGATGTGTGTGTGTATTTTAGGAGGTGGCCTTTTCTTTTTAAAGACTATTTTCTAGATGTTCCAAGATGCTCCAATTAAAATTGATGATTAATTCATCTCAGTAGATTTCAAAAGTAGAAAAATCCCAGGCCTCATTCATAAAACAATAAAATATATTAAAAAGTTAGTCTCTAAAAGGCAGTCCCTTTGAAAATATAAACAAACAAACAAACACGCCTCATCTAAATAATTCTTATAGAAGAAGGCAAACTTGGAATTTCAGATTATAGGGTGATTCATGAAAATGAAATAGCTTATATCAAAATCCACAGTTTTGGATGAGGCCAAAACTGTGCCTCAAGGACAATTAGTAGCCTATTTTAAGAGCACTTTAGCTTTTGACATGAAACACAACAGATGAAAACGGTTAAGAATCACAGTTATTTTTTTTTAAATATTGAGAGTAAACTGAAATGAAGTAGGAGAAGGGCATAAAAATATAAAAGCAGAAATTCGTGAAACAGGTCACAAATACCATAGCACTTCCTTGCGAGACCAACTAAGGACTCAACAGTATAAAATGTTAATCTAGTTCCGCCTAGATTACACTCTGTGAACAGGCTGTGTGTTCCTAACTCCAGTTGGTTGCTCAATGCTTGTTGTTGCTACTGAGTAAAGGAAGAGCGGGTAGCAGGAGGCACTGCAATTGCAGGTTCTTGGTGGGGTGGATTAGGAGAAGTTCTCTCTTAGCCTGCCCACATCAAGGCAGAGCAAACCCTGTGCCCTTTTTTTTCTACTGACCAACTTCCTCTTCTTGCTCTTAAGAATAATAAGGCTGGCAGGACATTTTGTTATTTTGTAGACTACGTAGATTCTCCCGCATGTTCCCAGAGATCTTTGCGTCCAGGTTTGATGCCTTCATAGGTCTTACAAAGACAGTGTTCCCCTTATCCTGGCGTTTACCTGTTGGGGTTGGGAGGGGACTGGAGAGTGGACCCGGGGAAGATAGGAAAAGGGCAAAGGGCTTCTATCTTGCTGAGCACCGGTTACTCTGTGACAGAAACAGGAAGTCAGTCTTGTTTGGGCATCGGCTTTGATGTATTCCGAGCAAAATTCATTGGTAATCTTCCGTGTATCATGTGCTAGACGTTTTACATGAGCATGCGGCTGTGCGGACTTACCCAGGACATTCACAATACTCATTCATTCAACAGATACTACGGAGGGGCTGCTGTGTGCCAGGCACTGTGCTAGGAACAGTGAGCCAAACACGGTCCCTGCCCACTTGTAGCTCCTGTCTTGGTGGAGGGGACAATGAGAAGTGGAGGGGGAGGGGTCATCATCAAGGCAGGCTTCCCTGAGGAGGTGACATTGAAGATGAAATAAATAGCAGGTGGTCAGGCATGGGTCAGAGGAGGAAGGGCATGAACGTCAGCTGGGAAAGGAACAGGCAGGGCCGCAGGGGCTTCCGGGCCAGTGGAAAGCGTGCTTTTGTGTAAGGCTCCCTGCAGCCCTGTTAGTGGAGACATCATTCCTGTTTTCCCAAAACCAAAATCATGGACTGATCTAGTGATTTGGAGGTGGGCCTCTATCAAATGAAAAAAGTTTCCTGTTGGTTGTACAGAACCCTTCTGTCTGCTACTCTTTTCAGAGCTGCTCTGCCTTTACTGCCAGCCCAGCTCCAATAGAAAACACTCTCACGTCCTCGCCCCCTCCAGAATGTTGTCCCCAACTCAGAGCTTTTTTCTCTTCTCTCATCTCCATATCAAAACCTGCCTGTTCTGTGTGCCATTCTCAAGGCCTGCGTTTGGTGGTGGTGTCCTGCACCAACCCCAGCCTGGGAGCATCAGCCTACAGAAATGGCATAGGGAGCGGACTGGGGGCTATGTCTGCCTGTAGGGGAGGGCTCTGCTGGGCTGGGGTGGCTTACACTTTCAAAGCAGGGGGAAGAGATCTGGACTTCCAGGAACTGGGACACCCAGGGACCAGTCCTTGTTCAGCATGTCACTTGGTGTGACTGTGGGTAGCCTCTCCTGGCTTCCGTCTCCCCACCTTTACAGTGACCTAAGGGATGACTAGGTCCCTTACGCTCTGCAATGGTAGGTCTCTTATGGTTTCCTGTGTCCTAGTTGCACGTCTTTCCTCCTCCCAGCTGTCACCCTCACCCAGCAGAGGGAGTTGCTAGGATCCTTACCCCCTACTCCGTGTGTACAGGTGGCTGTAGTGGTGTGGCCCTGTGCAGAAAGGGGCCTGATCCCCACCCCACCCCCGCCAACCTACCTTCCTTTCGCCTGATGATTAACTCCCATCCCTTACAAGCTTGTTGGCATCATAGCTGCTCTCTGGCCCACTTACTCTGGTATCCCCAATACTGGGACAGTGAATGGCACATAGCAGTTGCTCAGTACATGTTTCTGATTCCTTCAGAAATTGAATGATCAGCTGAAGAAATGCTCAAAGAACAAGAGCTTTGGATCCCCACTTTAAAAATATGTTTTTATTGACTTTTAGGGAGAGAGGAAGGGAGAGGGTTAGATAGATAGAAACATTGATGAAAGAGAAGCATCATCGATTGGCTGCCTCCAGTACACCCCACACTGGGGATCGAGCCCACAATACGGGCATGTGTCCTGACCAGAAATTGAACCGTGACCTCCTGGTTCATGGGTTGACACTCAACCACTGAGCCACACATGCCAGGCTGGATCTCCACTTTAAAGTGACATTTTAAGATCCAAACGCCAATGACATTTCTAGAACGTAGGATCATGTGTTATATGGTTTCTTGTCAGCTCCCCAACCATCCTGACAGCACCTTCAAGTTCACTTTGTGTTCTTAGTACCTGATGCAGAGGCCTGTGATGAGGATGTTGATGATGATAGAGAAAATAATAATTTAAGAATAGCAAACAGTAGCAGCTTCCATTTATTAAGCTCTTAGCATGTGCCAAACATTTCACGTTTAATGCTTTTAACACCCTGTGATGTCTGCATTGTTGAAGTCACTATTTTGTGGATAGAGGAAGTAGGGCACAGAGAGGGGAAGTAATTATTTCCAGTCTGCACAGCAGGTAAGGGTCATTCTAACCCAGGCAGGCTGGCATGGAGCCCATGCCCTTACCCGACATGCTCCCTCATGCTAAGTCCTCTTGATGTGACTGAGAATTGAAGGGCACCTGTCCCACCTGCTGCCTGTCTGGGAGGCCTCTGCGGCAGGTGTTCAATTGGCGTCTGCCCTCTTTGGGGTCTTCTGTTCTCCATGCCCACAGAGGGGGAGGGGTTGAGAGGCTGGCTCTGGCGGTCAGAACCTTCACTCAGGATGGGGCAGCAGGCTTGACCCATCCTCCATGGGCACGCTTAGCCATCCCACTGCAGATGCAGGAGGAGGGTTCAGAGGAGAGGCGTGAACTTGGCTTCACTCTAGGAAGATTGATGATGTACCCTCCAGGTTTAGTGGAACTGTTCCGTGTGTGTGTGTGTGTGTGTGTGTGTGTGTGTGTGTGTGTGTGTGAGAGAGAGAGAGAGAGAGAGAGAGAGAGAGAGAGAGAGCGCAGAGACATGGCATGACCTTTCTATGCCACTCCTCTCTTGTTCCCCCAGATGTCCCTGTTTGTCTCAGTGGAGGGTGCACTACAATGGAAAGGTGAGCACATGAGCTCAGAGTCTGAGTTCACATCCTGGCTCTGTCACCGGCTATGTGAGTTTAGACAGCTTAGGCAGGCTCTCTGCCTCAGTTTCTTCATCTGTCAATGGGGAGGATAATGGTATCTACTTCAGAGGGTTGTTAAGAGGAATGAGTAATTCATTTAGAACAGTTCCCCAACACATATCAATTATCATACATTGCTTATTGTTATTACTTTAAATCTGACGAAGCAGAGGAGGAGGAGAAGGAGGAGAAGGAGGAGAAGGCGGAGAGGGAGGAATTAGAGGAGGGGCGTTGCCTGGCTGACTCTACCTCCTTCTTTCCTTCCATCCACTGGAGTGGTGTGGGGACTGGATCCTATCCCAGCTCACTTTTGAGTGAGTCTGTGGCTTTAAGTCAGTCACATAACCTCTCTGTGCCTGCTTTCTCACCTAAGATTAATATAGTGATTGTAATAATGATAATAATAATTGACCTCACTTTAAGATGCATATTTTTTTATATTTAGTAGATAGTATTTCTGATATCTGGGATGAATTTTATAAATGATGTGTACATTTTTCTGACCTTTCCTAACATACCCTATTGCCCTAAAACTGTTATTTAATCAGTGTTGCATCTCGGTAGTGACAGCATCTTAGATTTAAGTGTAGAGGATGCACTATCTGTGACGTGCCAGGCAAGGTGCTGAGTGTTTTCACACGTGCCATTTTATTTAATCCTTACCGTAGCCCCAGGGGGGTAAGCACTATTACTCTTCCATTTTACAGATGTGGAAACTGAGGTTTGGAGAGAGAAAAAGCAGCTTGCATAGAAGGCGATGCTTGTTGAAGCAGCAGGGCTAGTGCTCAACCACCAGATGTTTCTGATACCATCACATGCCCGAAGGCTTTTTCCAAGGGTGTCAGATAGCATCTCTCTCCTTCTTCCCAGGATGTGGGAATGTGCTCCTGAAGACAGCCTCAAGGTTTTTGGAGGAAAACTGCTCATGGTGGTCTCATTGTCTCATAAGCTCCTGCCAAGTAGCAAACGTTCTTGACCGTGAACTTGGCAGGGTGACAGCATGTCTGGGAGACCCTCACAAGTCGTGCTTTTACAGAGCACAATGTTTTCGGAGCCCAAAGCATTTCATAAAATAACGTGGGATTTATCCCAGAGCCTGGCAGAGTGTCTGGAATTCTTGAGCCCTATTTTCCAGTTGGATTAAACTGAGGTCAGACGTTCTGCCCCAAAGGCTGATGTGAGTCACACAGGCTGGGGGCAGCCTCTCCAGGCCCTGGGCCCTGAGGGCCCTTCCCCACCCATCTCTCCGCCCAGAGTGGAGGTGGGTAGTGGTTGGCCGGCTGTGGGGGTCTTTAGGGAAGGGAGGAAATAAACAGTGGGTCGCTTGGCAGCTTAGAGCAGGACTGTTGGGCCGAGTCCAGAAATTATCTTGCTAACAGTGACAGTCCATGAGTTTGTGGGAAGTGAGGTCGTGAATAATTGATTGCCGCTAACTGAGTTGTGAAAACCATTTTCGGAGATTCCAATCTGCAGTCGCCAAGGGAGGGAGTGGACAGGAATGGCTCCCTTCTCCCTGGAGCCCAGGGGGCATTCTGAGGCCCCATTTTATCTGCCGAGTGAGCTGGACCATAGCCTCTGAACTTGGGGTGGTGCTGGCTGCCCCGAGCCCTGTGGAAGAGCCAGCTGTGGGGGTGGCCGGGGTGGGGTGGCCTTGGTGCTGGTTGAGTTGGGCTGTTTCCCACTGAAGGTTTGTCGAGCCTCCTCTGAGTGTGGGTCCCCGGGTGGGTTGTCTCAAATTCAAAGCAACTCCCTGAGCCTTCGGAAGGGTTTCATTGGAATGCTGACTTGGGAGCCCTTCCCCCGCCTTCCCCTGGCCTGACCAACCTCAGAACTGAGAGCAGATGTAGATGTTTCTGAAAGTGGGCCTGACCCCCAAGATTAGGAGAAGCATTGTGGGGTTTTTTCCCTTTCTTTTTAAAAACATGTTTTTATTGATTTTAGAGAGTGAGGAAGGGAGAGTTAGAGAAATATTATTGATGTGGGAGGCTAACATCGATCAGCTGCCTCCTGCACACGCCCTGAGTTGGAAACCCAAGCATGTGCCCTGCCTGAGAATTGAATCACATTAGCGATCCTTTGGTACATAGGATGATGCTCCGCCAGCTGAGCCCCATCGGCCAGGGCAGGACACTGTGTTTCTGAACAGGACACCCTGGGGCTTGGCTAGCCCCTTCATTTCTAGCAGAGGCAGCATTGCCTGGTCACTAGGAACCCAGGACCTGGGCTTGAATCCTGGACTCACTCCTTACTATTTGTTTGAGCTTGGACCAGTCGTGTTACCTCTGCCTCAGTGTTTCTTCTGTGAGATGGGGATGACAGTGGTCCCTACTCCAGAAGTTTATAGTGACAATTGACAAAGTTAGTATTAAAACATAAAAATAAATGACACATTTCTATATAATAAAAGGGTGATAGGCAAATCAACCGAACGGTGGAATGACCAGTCGCTATGATGTGCACTGACCACCAGGGGGCAGATGCTCAATGCAGGAGCTGCCCCCTGGTGGTCAGGGTGCTCCCCCTGGAGCACTGCTCAACTGGAAGCCAGCTTAAGGCTGGCAAGTGCAGCGGTGGTGGCGGGAGCCCCTCCCACCTCCGTGGCAGTGGACATCTTCTGAGGGATCCCAGACTGCGAGAAGGCGCAGGCCAGGCTGAGGCCCCCCCAACCCCAGTGCACGAATCTCCTTGTCCTTGTCTCCTTGTCTCCTTGGGTCCTCTTAACAGCCCCATGCGGAAGGTAAGATGAAAAAGGATGGACAGCAGGCAGAGAGATTCAGTGCCGCTCCTGCGTTCAAACCCTGATGCCATCACATGCCAGCTGTGAGACCCTGTGCGGCCCTGCTCAGTGCTGCTGGGCCCTTCGGAGCCTTGCTTTCTCCTGTGGAACATGGGCTGATGGCAGCTGTCCTACTGAGTGGTGGGAACATTGATGGTCATTTATTTGTCTGTTCAGTAAATATTTACTAAGTGCCTTGTACCTTCCAGGCGCCGTTCTAAGAGTTTGAAATATGTTCCAGCACAAAACAGTGGCCCCTGCCTTGTGGAGTTAACGTTATACAAGAGTAGGCAGATAATACGTAACAAACATTTTAATAAGTGCATAAACACTCCAGAGCGGAGATTAACAGATTTTCTGTAAATGACCAGATAGGAAATATTTTAGGCTTCGTGGTCCATACGGGTCCACTTTTACTTAACTCTGTCTTGGAAGTGTGGTGACAGCAGCTGTGGGCAGCAGGCATGGGGGCGAGGTGCCCTCTGAGAACAGGGAATGGGTGGGGCTTGCTGACACCATCTGGAAAGTGCTGTGTCTCAGGGCACATCCTTTCCCATTACTGCCTTCCCCTCTGGGACTGTGCTGCACATAGCGGGAGGCTGATGGGACGAAGGTGGGGAGATGGTATGTCGGGGGCTTTAAGGACCAGAGGTGAAGGCTGCTTTCTGGGTGAGTCTGAACTAGCCGGCTTAGTGCTGACCTTGGGCCAGAACTTCCTTTATCCTTGTGTCCCCTTAAACTTTTTCTTCTTTCTCCTCTCCACTACCTGAGCCTGCCGCGGCCCCTCTGTGTCCCTGACCCCCTGTCTCTGAAGGGGATGTGGACTCCTTCCCTGTGGTCCAACCCCGAGGAATCAGGGGCCTGTCGCTCACAGATGCCCAGAGACCAAGCAGAAGTTTCCCGGCGGCTTCTCCTCCTTCTCAGACTCGCCAGAGCGCCTTGTTGAAGGCTACAGTGTCGCTGAGCCTCATGGGGAAGCTGGAATAGATGGAGAATCTGTGGTTTACAGCCTTCTGGTCAGGAAAGTGATAGTGGCCTTGATTTTCCTTGTGGGGTTTCAGCCTGGACTAGTAGACATGTCTGCTGGGAGGCTGCTGCACGGCCTTTATGTGAGTCCGCGGAAAGGGCCCGCGCTAGGTGGGGGTGTGGATTGGCCAGGAAGTAGTGTTTGTGCAGGGAAAAGCTGTCCCTTCCTCTGCACGATGCAGTCCTAGACTGTGAAGCAGGGCTTCGCGAGCAGATCACTTTGTGTAGTGCCCAGCCTGGTGTGCAAGGCGAGCCTGGGTCCTGCCTGCCACCCATATTTAATAGGGGGAGGTCACCTTCCCTGGGTACCTTGCCCTCTCACTTCCAAGTCCGAAGAGCTCTCTGGGACTCTCAGATCCGTGGGTGCTCACCTGGGTCCACTGTTGGGCTGATCCCCACCGCCTGAGCTTAAATTTTCTGTTGGGAGTTGGAATAGACTCAAGCAACCCTGGAAAGTCTATAACACTATGCAAGGCACCGCCGGCACCTCCCAGAGAGCTGTCTTCCTGCTCGTGTCCAAACTTTATCAGAGTCCCCCCTCTTTATCCTGTTAAAAATAAACACCGTTTTCTTCGCTCCCTTCAGATGCTGATTGAGCCCCAGAGAACAAGCATTTGTGTTTCCTCCAAAGGGAGATGAATAAACAAACTGTAAACAGCTGTTTCTCCTCTGGTGACAGGATTCAGACAATAGACCCTCTGAGGGTATTAATCAGCTGCCTTTTCCGCGGCAACTTTGTATCACGGGCCACCGAGGAGCCACCCTGCTGGGGTGATGGGGCTGCAACTTCCTGAACAAGCAGGGGGAGTCACTCCACGGAACCCCGTGCGGGCCTGGTGGCAGCTGCCACCTCAGCACAGCCCCGTGTGGGCCTGTGCACTTTCCAAACAGATGTGCGGACAGCTGCTGGGAAGGCTCTCCTTTCCTCACCTGTAACCTCTTGAGGGGCATCATCCTTGGTTATAAACGTGGCCTCCAGCAGACTCACTTTATTTATTACTTATTTATTTTTAAATATATTTTTATTGACCTCAGAGAGGAAGGGAGAGAGAGAAACATCAAAGATGAAAGAGAACCACTGATGGGCTGCCTCCTTCTGGGGATTGAGCCTGCAACCCGGGCATGTGCCCTGACCTGGAATTGAACCGTGACCTTCTGGTTCATAGGTTGACACTCAACCACTGAGCCACACCGGCCGGTCCAGCAGACTCACTTTATACGGTTACCTCTTTCTTTGAAAATGGATGACATTCGCTCAAATACTCCTGTCTTCCAGGCACTATGCTAGGTTCTTGGGATAAGTCAGTGATTGGTATTTCATTCAGGAGATCGTTATTGAGCACCTACTATTTATTTACAGACACTGAACTAGGTTCTGGGGACACATCTGTGAGCATTGGAAAACGGATGCCCTCCCTTCATGCATCCAGTCCTTCAATCCTTATTTCAACACACATTTGCTGAGTACCTACTATGTGCCAGGTACTGTTCTAGGTACTTCAGATTAAATGGTGAACCAGATTGACAAGGTGCCCACTTTCTCTAGCAGAGGAGGGTGGGCCACCAGTCATAAATCTATGAATAGGATCAGTTCAGGTAGCACATAGCTCTTACAAAAAATGAAGACGTCTGTGATAGAGGGTGACTGCGATGGGGTGAGGCTGGTTTAGCTGGGATGGCCAGGGAAGGCCTCTCCCAGGGGTGCCATTCACACTCACACTTGGACATGAGATGGAACCAGCTACGAGAACATCTGGGGGAGTAGCTTCCCAGGTGGAAGGCATAGCAAATCCGGAGACTGGACCAAGTTTGGGGTTCAAAGAAGGGATAAAGGGCCCATGTGCCCGAGCATATTGAGTGTGGGAAGTGTGGGTGAAGTAGGAGGGAGGGGTCAGCAGAGCTAAATTGCATGGAACTTGGAGACCAGGGCAAGGAGTTCAGATTTTATTCAGAGTGTATGGGAAATCATCAGGGAGATTAAAGCCGAGGGGGGGGGGCGGGGGAGGGGTGACCAGCTTTGAGCTTTTTAAAAAAAATCCCTCTGCTCTAGACATGATGACAAAATGCAGTGTGGTTTTCTAGATTGGATCCTGGACCAGAAAAGGTCATTAGTGGGAAAAGTGGTAAACTCCAAATGGAGCCTACAATTTAGTGTTTTAGTTAAATCATGTATCACCCATGTCGATTTCTTGGATTTGACACATGGACCATGGCTACAGGTGGACATTAGGGGAGCTGGGTGAAGGGTACATAGCAACCCTCTGGACTACCCTGGCAACTTTTCTGCAAATCTAACATTATTTCCGAATAAAGAGCATGATTTTCTAAGATCCCTGTGGATATTAGGTATGAGGGGGAGCGGGAAAAGAAGGCAAGAGTGGAGGCAGAGAGACCAGGTAGGCGGCTTTTGAGGTCAACCAGTTGAGAGACTGCAGCAGGGCAAGCAGAGGGGGTGATTCTGACCTGGGAGAGGGGGTTCCTCCTTAGCTGAGTGATGGGTCTGCAGCCAGGAAAACGTCCAGGTCCCAGTGTGAAGGCTGTTGGGCAGGAGGAATGCCCCCTTACCTGTGGGAGGGTCAGCTCTTTGTTCTATGCCAACCTTCCACGGATTGGACCAGGCCCACCACGTTAAGGAGGGCAATTTGCTTTCCTCAGTCTGCCAATTCAACTATGAGTCTCCTACAGAAACACCTTCAAAGAGACACCCACAATAATGTTTGACCAAATGTCTGGGCACCACGCAGCCCAGTGGAACGGACATATAAAATTAACCTTCCCAGTAACAAGGGGAGGCAAAACTTTTGATATTTAAACTCTGGCACCTTGTTTTTGGGTCATGTGCACAGGGTTCTTGCAGAGAGCTGATCTTATCCTCCTTTTGAGCTGACTCTATCTTTATCCTCAGCCATTATCTGGCACTTACTGTTGCTGTGGATTTCCTTAGGGAAGACTTAATCTTATTCATATCTATTCTTGCTGTTGCTGCTTAGAGTACTTGATTCTTTTTTTTTTTTTTTAAGGGAATTGCAAGTGGAGGCAAGTCTTTAAGGAATTAAAGCAAGGGACAAAAAGCCCCAGTGCTCTTACAGCCAGGCGGGCGGCGAGGTGTGTTCTCTAGGACAGGTGCAGGGCAGTAAGGAGTGGTGAGGACTGTGGCGAAGGAAGAAGGAATGCTTTGCCTCAAGTGGACAGTGGGTCCTTGGCTCCAGCTGCCTGTGACTGTGAGAAAATCGGGTCCAGGGTTTTCTGCTCTTTCAGGTTTTGCAAGAACCCATACATACATTTGAATTTTTCAGTGTAATCTGTAATACATATGAACAACGAATTCAAATTTATTTATTTTTCATAACACCCTGTGTGAACCAAACAAAACATTTCCATGGGCTGGATTTGTTTCATAAACCTCTTTGCAACTGATTATGGATTAAATAATGATGGTGAGACTTATAACAATTTTACCAAAATAGCTAGCATTTATTTAATGCTTACTGTGTGCCTGGCACTGTGTGCCTAACTATGTTATATCATTCGGTTGTCAGAATAGAGGTAGGCGCGGTGTTACTCCCATTTCACAGATGAGGTCAGTAAGTTGGTCACCCCGTAAATATCACTAGTAAGTGTTGGAAATTTGGCTTTTCTGAATCAATAACCTTTGCTTTAAATTCCTAGGTGACTCTGGCTCCCTTGACCCTAAGGTGTGAGATCCACACTCACTGGAGATATCCAGCCTGGGTTATCACAGATCATAGCTGAGAGCCAAGGAGGAGATCACACAAGGAAGTGCATATTTTATTGGGCAACCATGTGCCATAGACCATCCTAAGCACGTTCAAACACAAATCCCTCAAACGCTTACATTGATTCAAAGAGCTGGACCGTGCTATCCAGATTTTGCAGATGAGGAAGCAAGATTCTGTTTGTTTCCCTGAGCTCACACAGCTAGTGAGAGGCAGAGGTGGGGCTGGGCCACAGGCCCATGGTGTCCACAGCTGGTGGTCTTGCTACTCTTCCACATAACTAAGATCAGAGTATGAGCCACAGCTGGTACACATAACTAACAGCATCCAGTTACACTGACTACGACCAGGTAGGGATATGGATCCTCACTCATCATCCTGATATTTACAGTTTATTGCTTACTTGTGTGATAAAATACAGTGGGGCCTTGACTTACGAGTGTCCCGACTAACGAGTTTTTCGATATACGAGCCGTCTCTCGGCCGATATTTTGCTTTGAGTTGCGAGCTAAAATTCGGGTTACAAGCCAGCTTCAGATACCCCACCGCTAGTTGGCGCAGCAAACGTCACGTGTCTCACTCGTTTGCTTTTTGATTTGAGATACGAGTAATTTGAGTTACGAGCTCGGTCACGGAACGAATTAAACTCGTAAGTCAAGGCCCCACTGTAGTAGACATATAACAGCTCTTAATGTTTTCATGTTGAAATTGTTCTCAGGAAAGTGTTTTTTCTCTTTGTGTATTAATTGGTCCAGTAATGGTGTTGTTCATTTCTGTTTTCACAAAATAAGCACAGATTCATGTAATGCCTTGAGATCAGTGACGTAGCTTTGGCTCTGCAATCTCCGAATGTCCTCTCACCTACCTTGGTCTTTACGAAATACAAGAAGTTTACCATCTATACTTTCAGACAGGTGCTTGCCACATCATGGGATATGTATTATTAATAGTATTCAAATCAACTGTAAGGACTGTATGTGGCACTGTGTTAATTACCTAATGCTGCATAGCAAATTATACCAAAACTTAGTGTCTTAAAAAGACAGACAATTATCATCTCACAGTTTCTGCAGGTCAGAGATCAAGGAGCAGCTTAGCTGAGAGTTCTGATTCCAGGTCTCTCTTGAACCTTTCTTTCTGAAATTTTCTCAATATGTATTCGTTGAATTGGAAAAGATGAACGTTATCAGTTCATTCTGCATTTGAGCTGATGGCCAGAGCTGTGGTCTCATCTGAAGGCTCAACTGGGGAAAACCATTTTAAGCTCGTTTACATGTTCGTTAGCAGGCCGCAGTTCCTCATCGGTTGTTTGGACTGAAGCCCTCAGGTCCTTGTTGGCTGGGAGCTGGAGGCCTCTTTTAGCTCCTCACCATAGGGCAGTACCCAGTGTGGCCAGAGGATTCACCCATAGCCAGTGATCCAAGGAAGAGGGCCCATGGGAGAGGGAGAACCTGAATGGAAGCTGCAGCCTACTTAAAACATGAAATAGCATCACTTCTTCCATATTCTGTTCATGAGAATTGAGTCATGAAATCCAACTCATCCTCAAGGGGGAGGGATTTGCACAAGAGTGTGAATGGTCCTATCCAGAATGTCTGCCTTCCCCCCCTCCCCCAAGAGGCAACCAGTAACAGCATCTTTATTGCAAGTGTTGTGGAGGATGACTTGGCCCTGAGGAAATGATGCCGGAGCCCAGGAAAGTGAACCTCTCTGGGTTTCTGACACTCGCCAGATTTAGGTTCTGCCTACAGAGGAGTGATCTCCTCTTTCTCCTCTCTTCATCTAGATAACTGTTCCTGAAAAGCTGTCAGACTTGTTGGACCTGGTGGTATTTGTCCAGGGCAGCGCTCAAAGGAGATCATTCCTAGTGTTACGCTGTGGACGTGTGTGTGTGCCGGGCAGATGGGGTGACATCGTGCACATGGTCTTCACGCGGGACCATTTCCTGGACCAGTAAGCATTTGGTACAGATAAAGATGCCTTGTCCCCAAATGCCTTCTTGGTTTCACTGGAGCCAAATATAATTGGCGGCAGAAGATGCTGGGTTTGAGAAGTGCGTTTCTGTGGCCACATGTGGGAGTTCAGCCCAGGGAAATGCCATTAAAGTGGGAAGCAGGCAGCTTGTCCCCGACATGGGCCCAGATGGTCCCAGACTTCTTGCCTTCCTGTCTGAGATGTCAGGATTTTGGCAAACACGTTTTGGGTGTTTTTTTTTCCTTGACATAATCTTCGGTGTTCTTTGCAGCAGAGTGTTGCAAATGTGACCTTGGGATGGAGAGCCCTCCGTCATGTGGTCTGCATTCCTGGCCAGGCTTCACTCAGTTTTCCTCTCTGTTCAGCGGGACCCATGATCCTGGCCTGCCACAAAAGGGCCTTGTGATGGTTAGATGAGATAAGGCGGTAGATCATTTCGCACGGGCCTGACACCCAGGAAGTACACAGAGGGTCAGTATTTTTACTGTTGTGAGGATCACTATCCGGCATCTCATATGGACGGCCTTCCAGACTGTTCTCTGTGGGAAGCACAGATGTTAGAAAGTGAGTGAAATGTCTTCATTTCCCTTGTGTGACCCAAGCAGTTATATAAAACCCTACTCTGCTATATTACCGACTTAACAAAAATGCTAATTTTACAAAAAGGAAAGTGCCAGCGGAGACTTAAATTGTGTTTCTGAGCTGTTATGTAATTCTTCAGTGCATCTCATTTAATCATGATATATTGAGGCCACATCTTAGCGCCATGGTCATTTGAATAGATTCCTTTCTGGACTCCCTACCTCTAAACCCAGGAAATTCCTCAGGGTAAATTTCTGCTTTCCATTTTTATCGGATGACCTTGTTCCCAGCCCAGAGCTTAAACGCCGAGTGTGATTGCCTTAAATAAGATGGTCAAATTAGATTTAGCAGACACTGACTGAGCCCCTACTGTGTTCCAGCCAGCATGTTCAGAGGCTGATGGTGCCAATGGGACGTCAGAGCCACAGCACACTTCCCTGAGGCAGCGTGGCGGCGTGGTTGAGAGTGGGGACTCTCTGCCCAGCTGGCATGGCTCATTGGTGCAACATCAACCTATGAACCAGGAGGTCACGTTTTGATTCCTAGTCAGGGCCCGTACCTGGGTTGCGGGCTGGATCTGCAGTGTGGGGCATGAGGAAGGCAGCCGATCAATCATTCTCTCTCATCATTGATGTTTCTACCTCTTCCTTCCTCTCTGAAATCAATAAAAAGAAAAAAATATATATATATAAATATATATACAGTGTCCCTAATGACTGCAACAACCAAACGACTGGTCCCGGTGGTGGGGTGGGGCAGGGTGGCTCGTGTGGCTCCTGGCGCAGAAAATTTAAACCAAGGAGGTAGGACTGAGGCAGCAGATCAGATTTTAAAATAACTGCTTTTGTGACACAAATGTGGAGCTGGAAAAGGGGTCCAGGGTAGGCAGTGTCTCTCACTAGAACAATCACTATGTGTTCCTCCTCCAGCTTGCCCAGTGTCCTCAGTGCTGACTGAAGGTACTGCTGTGAAAAATTGGGCGGCTCTCAGCTCCCGATGGCGGGCCAGAGCGGCTCGCTGCTCCTGGTGGGCGGCTCCCAGCGCGGGGCACGGCAGCTCTTGGCAGCAGCTCGCAGTTCAAGCACGATTTTGTGCGCTGGCCTTCTAGTATATATATAAAAAAAGACAGTGGGGACTCCGGAGCCAAGCAGCCTTGTTCCAACCCCTCCACCTCTTCCTGGCTGTGTGACCTTGGGCTGATCATTTCAGCTCTCCGAGCCTCTATTTCCTCAGCTATACAGTGGGCCCGTTATTAACTGCCTACTTTTAGATGGAAATAAATGAAGACATGTCATTTCTTGCCTCTTGTAGCACATAAAAATCATGTAATAATTGTGCACAACTTCTAGCCCCAGGAAGAAAGTAAAGTCACTGAGAGACTCTTTAGACCAGCGGTCACCAACCTTTCGGACCTCACGGACCACTAGTGGCCTGTGGACCACGAGTTGGCGACCGCTGCTTTAGACAGTTCAGCCCTGGAGCGAGGGCACTGGGTTTCCAGTGCTGCGATTGCCTTTGGCCACCATGGGTCTTGTCCCGGGGAAGCCATGCTGTCTCCACCATATCATGGGCATTGGACACCCACCCTTCCCCAGCCTGTGACCTCCTGTGGGCGGGGCCTGCTGTGTGCAGCTCACCTTGGGAAGCCAGCTCCTGGCATGGAGCCTGGCACATGGCGGGACTTTGTAAATTTGGGCTGAATGAATTACTAAAGGCTCTGGAGATGTTTTTTCTCATAAAGAAGGGTTTACCTCCACAAGCTCCGAGGCCAAACTTAGATGTAACCAAACCCGCAGCTGCCCTCAGACAGAGTCAGAGCCTGAAATAGCCCCCCAGAGCCCCTTGTCAGATACACTTCTTCATTGCCTGCAGCTGCTGTCGCCTTTTTACAAGCCCTGTTTGTGTGGTGGGACAACGTGACCAGACACTGGATTGCCAGGTGTCCGGGGGACTCTGCCTCAGAAAGAGAGGGTCCCAGCAGGCCAGGGGGCACTCTCTTAGCTTTGCCTGGGTTTCCGGGGTTGATCCACTGCCAGCCACCTTCCTTGCATTTCTGCTCGAGCCCATTGATGTGGAAAATCGGTGACTGGAGAGCTCTGTGTGTGTTTCCAGGACAGGCCCCAGGAGGACGGAAACGGTCCCTAACCCGCTGATGCTTTAGCTGGTGTCACCCCTGCTTGCCCGTGTGGTGTGCACAGTGCTGGAGCCCGGAGCTGCTTGCTAGAGGGCATCTTAGGGGCTCTGATGGAGTGTCCCATCTGGTCCCGCCAGGAGAGAGTGAGCTAGGAGTGAATAACGGGGTGTGTGCTGGGAGTGCAAGGGCCAGGCAGCCTTGATCATCTATGTGCTAGGCACTGGCTCACACGTTTGCCCTTGCATCTTCATGACCACACGCGTATCATCAGGTGGATAATCCCATTTTGTTCAGTGGTTAACCTAGAGGTTAGAGAGACGCTGACTTGCTTACGGTTCCTAAACCACACCTTTTGCTTTCTCATTTTTTCCCCCTATAGCTCACTTTTCTTTGTAAATTTATTTTTCAGAAATTACAAGTAATAGGCTTTTCTTGTTGGTAGCTTAAGAAATACAGAAATGGCCTGGCCGGCATGGCTCAGTGGGTGAGCGTGGACCTATCAATCAGGAGGTCATGGTTTAACTCCTGATTAGGGTGCATGCCCGGGTTGCGGGCTTGATCCCCAGTATGTGGTGTGCAGGAGGTGGCCAATCAATGATTCTCTCTCATCATAGATGTTTCTATTTCTCTCTCCCTCTCCCTTCCGCTCTGAAATCAATAAAAATATATTTTAAAAAAATAAATACAGAACTGGTCCTGACTGGATAGGTCAGCAGAGCATCATCCCAATATGTCAGGGTTGCGGGTTTGATTCCCAGTCGGGGAACATACAGAAACAACCAATGAATGCGTGAATAAGTGGAACAGAAAGTCAATGTTTCTCTCTCTCTCTATCTCTCTCTCTCTCTCTCTCTCTCTCTCGCAAAATAAAAAAATCAATCAATAAATAAGATAAATAAAAAAATAAATACAGAAATATAGTGCATGTTGACTGTTGGCAGAAAGAAAGAGGGGTGTGGGGTGAAGTGGCTCCTGGGAGGGAACCGGTTACTCACTGGACACGCTGTCACTGACTCCTCGGAGCTTGGGACACGCCTCTGTGCTGTGCCCACAAGGACTTGCTCTAAAACATCGTTTGACATTGATGATGATGGAGACAATCTGCAAAGGTTGGTGGTTCCAGAGGGAGCCGAGAGAGTTTCTGAGCCCGAGCCGGTCATTCCCAGGCTGTCCACTTGAATAAAGCCCTGGCTTCGAAAACCCCAAACACGCTAAAGTGGATACTGTAATGGGATTTATGCAATACTCCGTAAGGGCAGACTCAGCCCCATAAATACATGTCCGAAATTCAATCTGCCAAATGAAATGTTAAAGGCGCCAAATGGAATTCTAGAAAGGATCAGAGCTAAGATGTAGTTTGCCGGCACTTGATAAGCTTATCCAGCCTTGCCATGAGGAAAAGAAAAAAGAAAGAAAGGAAGAAAGAAAATGGGGTGGAGAATTTTACTGTAGTCTCTAGTATCTTAGATATATTTTTTTTTTTCAATGAAAAGGGAGAGATTATCAGGCCTCTGGCCGTGAAGCTAGTGTTCCTGATCCAAATACCTTCTGGGCTACAAAGGGAAGGCGATTAAATCACTGGGTAGGGGGTGGGGGGGTGGTTAACAGATCTGCTCCCCCAGGCGGAAGCCTCCTGGGCCGGGACCCTTCTGTACCTGTGGGCTCCGCTGCCTGAGCCCGGCACCTAGGTGACTGTTCCACGCCAGGGCTTGCACGTGGGCCAGCTGGGGTCCCAGTTCCCACCCCCAAGTGCTCCTTGACTTTGAGCCCCTGCTGCCCTCAAGTGTGTTTGTGAGTGAGGAAGGGAGTTAGGGGCAGAAAGCTGAAGCAGAGACTGTGGGTCATTCTAGACAGCCTTCCCCCACCCTGGCCCCGCCTCCTTATTTTTTATGGTTTTCTGTCTGCTGAAATATATCATCTCCTACAAGTGGCTTGGATTGTCCTGTTTTTCCAAAGGAGGAGATGTTGTAATAGCTCAGAATTTCAGAGAAATGTTTTGTAGCCCGGCCGGCGTGGCTCAGTGGTTGAGCATTGACCTATGAGCCAGGAGGTCAAGGCTCGATTCCCAGTAGGGGCACATGCCCGGGTTGCAGGCTCAATCCCCCGTGTGGGGCCTGCAGGAGGCAGCCGATCAATGATTCTCTCTCATCATCGATGTGCCTATGTCTCTCTTCCTCTCCCCCTCTGAAATCAATAAAAACATATTTTTTAAAAAGTTTGTACTATTTGGAGGGAAGGCAAAGATCTGTTGCCAATTAGAGTCTTCGTTTTCTTCCAAGCACATGGGAGTTGCTTCAGGCATTGGAATATGACCCCAGAGAGTCACTTTAGGTTGACAGCTGCTTCAAGGAACATGCCATCTTGGGTGGGGGCGTGAATTTGTGGGGGTGGGGGTGGGTGTATTTGGGGGTGGGGTGAATTTGGCTCTGTTTTCTCCGTTTGGCAAGTTTTATTTTTCTTTTCTCCTGAGGGACTAGGCCTCTGCTCACGACTGCCCTCACTGCCGCCGCCCCCCTCAGGCCCAGGCCTTTGCGGGCACGGTGGCCTGGGGTTGGCTGGAGGTCAGGCTGTGGGTCACGGAGGCATCTTTGCAGACGTTGCCCTGCTCTGCCCGGATGGTGCTCTGACCGCAGATGAATTCAGCGCCTGCTGTAAAAGTCAAGGGCCCGGCTCCTGCGTGTTTATTTCCTCCTTTAGCAAGTCAGTTGATGTGCCGTGTCCCGGGTATGTGTCTGGGCCTGGGGCCTTGCTGTGGCCTCATCTGGAGTGACCGATGGGTCGTTGGGCCTTTCTCAGTTTCTGGGATTCCGAAGAAGTATTTTATGAACTGGGGAGGTGAAACATGACACCCAAAAGGACACAATGGGAACCTTTAATTTTTCAAAACAACTTGGTCGAGGTATGACTTATGTGCCATAAAATTCACACATTTTAAGGGTATACCATCCAATGATTTTTAGTAAATCCACCAAGCTCTGCAACCGTTGCCCTAATCTAGTTTCAAAACATTTTCATCGAATAAGATTCTTCGTGCCCATTTGTATGGCCACATTCCGATGCAATAGGCGGTCTTTTGGACCTGGCTCCTTTCAGTCAGTGTCCTGTTTTGGAGGTGTCTACATGTTGTGGCCACACTGCGGGATAGCATCCACTGCACAGACATACCGCATTTTATTTATCTGTTCATCAGTGATAGACACTTGGGTAGTTTTCCCGTATAGACTATTGTGAAGAATGCAGCTTTGAGCAAGTCTGTGAGTGGACTTGAAATGAAATGCTTTTATTTCTCTTGGGTAGATTCCCAAGAGTGCAATTCCTGGGTCATGTGGCAAATTTAAATGAAACTTTTTAAGAAGTTGCCAAATTGTTTTCCAAAGCGCTGCACCATTCTCCATCCCCACCCCCAGTGAATGAGTGCTCCATTCATTTTTTTTACCTTTCTATACACTGGATGGTGAAGATGTTTATTAGAGACCGCTGCATGTGACACGCCATCTGCCCGTGGGAAACAAGCCCTCGCTGGGACCTGGACCCCAGTCTCCACATGCAGTTCCAGCCGGGAAACTCCATCACTGGGCGCATGCCCCGCCCCGCTCCCAACACCAGCCTGGCCAGCGTGCTCCTCTGCAGCCCATCTCATTCCCAAGAGGATTCGCTTTTATAAAGCAAAACAAAACAAAAAAATGCTCTGTGTCCCACTGTTGCTAATTTAGCAACTTTATTGGACAATGTGATTTACCATCCGTGGCCTGCCTTCGAATGGATTCATTTACCTGCATTGATTGCTACATGTCGCTGTTAACTGCCGCCAGAAAAGCATAGCAGTGCTTGAAAACTGTAGCGCTTTGCTTTCTGATAATGGTAGTTAACTCCATTCTAGATCGCCAATGACATGGTATTCCTGTCTTGAAGATGGACTTAAATCGTATAACTGCGTTCCTGGGTGATGAGAAAATAAATTACTTTTCTATGCTGTGTTCCGCTAAGCACTTCTTAAAACTTGGGTCCTCTCATAGGTGTTTCTTCTTTTCTTTCCGGGGTGCACTCTCCTTGCCACGCAGAGCTGGTCCTTGGACCGGCAGCGCGGGCATCGCCTGGGAGCTATCAGAGATGCAGAGCCGCAGGCCTCCCCCCACACCTCCCGGCTCAGGCCTCATTGTAACAGGACCCCCAGGCGATGAGGATGCACACTGAGGTGCGAGGTGTCTTGCTTTACATGTGGAGTGAGCAGAGGAAGGCCCGTGGACC
The DNA here is from genome assembly GCF_963259705.1 of Myotis daubentonii. Taxonomy (NCBI): domain Eukaryota; kingdom Metazoa; phylum Chordata; class Mammalia; order Chiroptera; family Vespertilionidae; genus Myotis; species Myotis daubentonii. Next base: position 26,673,624 of record NC_081843.1, read on the forward strand.
AAATCTGGCCAGCTGCCTGCTTCTGTATAAGAAACAAAGGTCGATTAGGACGCAGCCCCGGCCATGCATTTCTGTTCGGCCTGTGGCCACTTGACACTCAGGTTGCACAGCGGAGCTGACAGAGACCTTGGGGCCTGGCGGGCTGAAGATGCTCACCATCCAGACCTTTACAGAAAAAGCCGCCAGTCTCTGCTTAGGAGATGGTGTTATTTTTACTTTATTTACTCGTTATCATTATATATGTATTGATTAGTTAGTAATATTATTATTTATTTACTGTTTTACTTTTCCCATTTTCTGTTAATTATAAACTTTGGCCATTCCACTTTTTTTTTTTTAACTTCTGAGTGCTGTTTATCCTGAGGTTTTCTTTGGATCCTGCCTCTTAGAATAAAGAGGCAGGAGTTAATGAAGTTATCAACGATGAGAAGGAAAAACAAAAGAATTCCTTTGTCAGATCGTGGGGCCTTGCTAGGATGGGACGATCTCTGGAGAGTAGTCCTTGGAGGCACCCGGAAAGGGAAGCCCGCAGGTTATGTTTCGCGGGCGTCCACCCCATGCACTGGGTCCCACACTCAGAAGGGCCCCGGGCTTGGCTGGATGCTCTGCTGTCACCTTCTTGAAATTCTTAATAGCTTTGGAAGAAGGTGCTCCCACCGTTGGTTTGCACTGGGCACTGCAGCTCCTTGTAGCTGGTGCTGGTAGCCAGCAAGGGGAGCGGAAGCCCCGGCCAGTGCGCCTTTCCTGGCAGCTGAGAGCAGTGCGCGCTGTGCTGTCAGCGGCCCCCTTATTGCCCTGGACCAGTGATTGTATCTCCGCTGCTGTCATCGCCGGTCCGATGTGTGTTTTGGCTGTCTTCCGCTCACCTTACTTTGTGCCAGGGGAAGAAAGGCCACTTTTAATGGCTTTGTGAATTAAGCCATTAGAGACGTAAATCTGCTCCTGCCCAGCGGGTATCAAAGTGAAGTTTGGGTTATCTCCAACTGAGGAATGGCGTTTGATCCTTACCGCTTGAATGGGATTGTTTTCAGGGGATGGATGGTGCACTTTCCCCTGCGGAGTGGACACGAGATGCGCTTTTCCAGGAGGGGTGTCCTTAAAGAAACGGGGCTCCCATCCCGGGTTAGGCTCGGGTCCCTGGGGACTTGTGAGCGGTTGGGGTTCTCAGGCCGCAGGTCGCTGGTGGAGGCCTCCCAATGGTGCCACTTCCTCCAGCCCCGGTGGCGAGGAATTTCATCCAGTGACCCTGCAGGGAGCTGATTGAGTCTGAAGTAGCAGCTTCCCAACCCAGGAGGACCAGAGCCTGGAACATGGCTGTAACTTCTTTCCTCCTCCCCTCTGGAAGATTGTTAATCAGGAGCCCTTTTGGGAAGAAAAATAAAAGGAAAGCAAGGACAAGGAGACCTAGTTTGGTGAACCCAATGAAAACTGTTCTGCCAAGAGGTCTCCAAAACCCCCCGGGGGCTGAATGGGCCGTGCAGGGGCTCAGGAGGTCCCAGACACTCAGACACATTGGTGATGAGATGCTTTTAGCACTTTTTGAGAGACCAAAGGGCATTTGAGGATCATAATGATAACCGCAAGTAATTAGGCATTTGCCATCCTAACTGTGATCATTTATTGAGCATCTAGTATGTGTCAGGCACTGGGCCAAGTCACATGTCTCTCTCAATTCACGCAATACCCACATCTGCTTTACAGATGAGAAGTCTGAGGCTCTCAGGGTTTGACTTGGCCACAAGCACACAGCCGCTAAGCCACAGGGGTAGGTTAGGCTCTGTGCCTCCAGAGCTTAGGTCATGCCCCCTAAGCTGCCCTCTGATCTCACTGTCCCCCTGAAAAACACTGCACCTGTCCTCCCCCATATTATGTCAGGAGCTGGCTGTGGGTTGCATTAATGGGGTTCCAGCAGATTTGAACCTCAGCAATTGCTTCCTGAAGAGAGGCTGACATGAATTTAGGTGGCAGACAAGTGAACATTTAAAAAACGTATTCATTGTATTTGAAGGAAATACATGTAACTGGCATATTAAACGGTGATTTCAGAGTGAACTAAGTTCCTTTTGAAACAAGAGAATAGAAGAAGGAAACAGTCTTTTAAATAAAAATAGTGTGGGTGAGATACATATATGGTCTGCTGGTTCAGCTGTTCTAGAAGCATCTTGCCTGAGCAGTTGAAACAACCTTGAGTGCAGTGTTGGGGGGCGGGGGAGGGCAGGGAGTAATGCAGGGCTGGGTGCCCTGACAAGGAGACTTTGTTCTTGGTGGGAAAGAAGTCTTGAGCAAAGTTGTCAACCTTTTAGACCAGCCGTGGGCAAACTACGGCCCGCGGGCCGGATCCGACCCGTTTGAAATGAATAAAACTAAAAAAAAAAAAAGACCGTACCCTTTTATGTAATGATGTTTACTTTGAATTTATATTAGTTCACACAAACACTCCATCCATGCTTTTGTTCTGGCTCTCCGGTCCAGTTTAAGAACCCATTGTGGCCCTCGAGTCAAAAAGTTTGCCCACCCCTGTTTTAGACTTTGTCATCCGCGCTGCTGGTGCCATCACCTCCTCCTCTTCCATGGAGATGATCTCACCACTTGTTGGCAAAAACTCAGACACCTTCACCGACTTCCTGAGTTATTCATCAGTAATAGCAAGACGCCCTCACCGTGGCCTGTGCGGTTCCATGCCGCCAAGTCATCTACCCGTGCTCGGCCTGCCATGGTCTGGTCTTGGACCATTCTCCACCTGATGATGCCACGCTAGCCTTCTCTCTGTCTCTAGAATAAGACAAGCCTAAACCTGCGCAGGGCCTTTGCACTTGCTGTTCTTTTTGCCTGGAACTCTTTCCCCCTGATATTTTGTGTGGCTGATTCTTTCTTATGATCTGGTCTTCACTCAAATGTTACCTTTCTGGGCCTTCCCCACCCGCCCTACTTAAAGTCTTCCTATCCCACAGTCACCCTCTCTGCCAGGGATCTGAGGATTTGTTTCTGTAAAAGACCAGATAGTAAATACTTTAGGCTTGTGAGCCATATGGTCTCTCTTGCAACTACTCAACTCTGCCTTTGTTGTGCAAAAGCAGTTAGACAACATATAAGCAAATGGGTATTGCTGTGTTTCAGTAACGCTTTAGCTACAAAAACGGGTGGCTGGCTAGATGTGACCCACCAGCTGTAGTGTGCTCTGTGCTATCGCCACCTTGTTTTATTGTCATCATAACACGTGGTACTCTCTGAAATAATTGTGCCCATTTGTGTTTAACTTTGTCTACTGCTATTCAGTATGTAAACCCATCAAGGACAGGAATATGTCCTTCTTTCTTGTTTGGTGTGGTATGCCTAGCGCCTTTGTACATAGTCCATGTTCAATGAATATTGAGCAGAATTGTCAACGTTTTAATTAATGGGCTAAATCAATGGATGCTGTCAATCATGGGATTCCTGTATCCACTCATTCTCCAAACAGGTATGGCTCATTGAATTTGCTCCTTGCCTCCTATGGAACTTTGGAAGCAGCTCACGGCCAATTAACTGTTATGAGGGGCATTAACTCTTACAAGGGCCGAAGTGGCTTTGTGGAGGGAGTCGGGTCTGAGCTGAGCTTGAAGGAGGTATGCAAGCTCTCTGGGTAGAGAAGCAGGGGCTGGAAGGGCACTGCACACACAGGGAGAACAGCCTGAGCAAGGGCATGGCTGCCCAGAAGGGAAATCCATTCAGGGCAGATGAAGTAAGTACAGGCCAGGGGTAGCCACAGGTTGAATGACCAGCAGCAGGTGAAAGTGTGGGGGCCTCGTCGGATTAGCTCTTGTGAACAACTAACAAAGGGCCTTTTCTGAACTAGGGATTTGGGTGCCACACATTTAAACGTGGGTCGTGGTTTCTGGGAACTGAAACATTATGCGGCTCCATAAAAGTTTAGGAATTCTTAGCCCATGGGTCTGACTAAGCTAATACCCCTGCTCAGTTGATTTAGTTGGCCGACACTTGGAGGGGAGCTACCTGACGTCCTGTATAATTGGTAAGTCCAAGAAAAATAGTGTCTTGGCTCTTAAAATGTATAGACGATGCTAATGAGCAGCCTCCCCTGGCTTTTACTGGGCCCTTCTTCATGCATCGAAATCTTGTCAGTTGTCAGCAGGGAGTTAAACACACTGAGAAAGGGCAGCATATGGCGTGGAAGAGTGGGGAAATTGCAAGCCCTAAATAAAATTTTATTGAGGTGGGCCGGCCCTGCTGTTTACGAGGCGCTTAAAGGGAAATCATGACCTGCAAAGCTGCAGACTGCTCCTCCTCGTCCCTCTGGCAAGGGGAAAATCACCGAGAAATGGGGACTCCAACTCCAACTTCTAAGCCTTGGTCAAGCCCTAATGAGGCTGGAGTCAAGTTCAAGGGTGGAGACTGATGCCATCACAAGCATTGTGTCTGCCTAACAGGAGAAGAAGACGGAAAGGGAAGCAGACACCAGTCCAGTACTACTGTGCACTTGGGTGCTGGTGGTGACCATACCTACTATGTGTGTGTGCTGAGGTTGGGGGTGAATCCATATACCTTATTTTTTTCAGAGTTTATGCAGCATTCAAGTAGTGCTTTCCCCAGCAATAGTTATTGTATGTTTCTTTAAATCCACTCACTTTTTATGTAGCTCAGCCTTAAGCTATAAAATCATGGTATTCACGGAGCCTTTTTTCTTTTAACATACACCGCCGTGAATACATTCCTATTGAAGTTTTTTCAGAAAGCCTTGTTCACGAAACGCAGGCAGTAACTTGAGTGCCACCATTTCTAGCTTACTTGGCCTTATCTTTCTGGTCCTTGTAGGTTTGCTCAGTGTCGTGGCCTCTGTTTTATAGGAGAGAAAACAGAGAAGTTTGGCTAGGAAGTGGCAGTCTGGATTTGAACACAGATATCTCTGGCTCTGGAGTTCAAGTGATGCGCACCAGCTTCTACGAAGAGGATGCCCACACGTCCCCTGGGCTGGATGGACGGATTGAGAGCTTTCAGGCCAGGCACAAAGGCTAAAACGGAGGCTGCTACGACTTCCTGCCTCTCTGGTCAGGCGGCAGCTGCTTTCCTGCGGGCCTTGCCTCCTGCACTTGCTTATGCTGAGCGAACTGGTCCCGGGGCACCGCCACCCTGGCAGGGCGAGCTTTAGTCATCCCATAAAGCAACAGTAATCAATAGTGACTCCTGCACAAAGCCCGGGGAGTGGGGTGGGGGGCGGACTGTCCCCACGGAGCCACTGCCCAGCGCTGGAGGGCAGGAGGAGGCCCCTCCTTTGTGCTGGAGGCTCATTAGTATTCAGTCCCCGTGGAAGGGGCTTGGAGGGAAAAATCACCTTAATGAGTTCTGAATGAGTCCAACTGCCAGCCATTGTTGAAGGCGACAGGGAGCAGACTGTCTGCCCTTGTGGTACAGAAGCCAGGGCCCAGCGCTGAGCTCTGTCCTGGGGTGGGCAATTTCCCGTGGCATCATCAACAGGCACCGCCACTGGGAGTGAGCAGACCCACTGGGCAGGGAGGGCACCGACGCCCATTTGTGGGCAGCTTGGAGCAGAGGGAGGAAGGACCAGGTAGAGTCGGTAAGTCCAGTGAGGTCAGCAAGAGAGCATGCAGTTGGCCATGGTGATCTCACTTCCCCTTAAAACTCTCAGGCTCCCAGAGCTTAAGGCCTTGAATCTGGACAGGTGAGCTTGGAGTCACTGCTAGTCTCTATGGGGCCCTCGGGGGACTGATGAAGGCGCCCTTTAGTGGAGGAATAGAGAAAGCGCCCTCGCTGAGCAGGGACCATCCCACCGAGGCAGGCTTTGGTGAGGGGCGCTGGCTAGATTTCAGCCCCCGCGTTGCAGGCTCCAAACTATACAGCCATTCACAGTGACCTCGCGTGAGATCTACCTTATGCTTCAGTTTTAAAAGTGTGTGCTAGGTCTCTATGATTGTGTCACAGACAGCAGGCATATCTCAGAGAGAGTGGTTTGGTTCCAGACAGTGCAATAAAGCAAGTGTCGCAATCCAGTGAATCGGGAGTTTTGTGCTGGTGGAACGTCTCGCCTTCAGTTTGTAGAAAGTGCACAGCTGTGGAATGCAATGAAGTGCATGCAGCTCAAAAAGAGCAGGTCTGCCGTATCTGAAAAGCTCGTGGCCCAAATCAACTATTTTGTTTTGTTCCCACTTCTGTGGGTCAGGAGTTTAGGAAGGGCTCTGCCCGGCGGTGTGTTTCTGCTCCACATGGTGGCCGCTGGGCTGGAGGGTCAGCTTCTAGGCTGACTTCTTCGTCCATAGGTCTGTTGTCTTGTTCCTCTCGGACCTCCCCTCACTCCCCACGTGGCACCTCGTTTTCCAGAGCTCTTGGTTTCCTCATAGCACGGTGGTCTCAGGGCAGTGACACCTCTCATGTGGCAGATGGCCTCCTGGAGGCAGGAAGTAGAGGCCGCCAGAAAATCAAGGGCTCCGCCTGGGACTGGGACAGTGTCACTTCTGCCATATTCTGTTGCTCAAAGCAATCATTGGGCCCACTCGGGCTCTAGGGGCTGGAAGAACACACCCCATTTTTGTTGGAACGGGGGTGGGGTGGGGAGAGGAGATGGTGTGTGTGGCAAGGTCACCTTGCAGAAAAGCATATGGGATGGGGGATATAGTTGCAGTCATCTTTGGACAACATGGCCTACCACTCCTTCATTGGCAAGGATTTTTCAGGAGCCTCACAATGATTCTATCTCCTTAGCCTCCTGTCAAAAGCACAATGAGAAGCAAGGCACAGGAGTATTCTCTTAAGAAAAAATATATGTCTGATTCTTAATTTTCCATGGGTTCTTCATGCAGTGCTCATGTTTGATGGGAAAGGTGACGCTAGTAAGGTAAACCAACTTGCACAGTGTAAGTAGACCCAGAGTGAGCACAGCTGTTGGGGGGAGGGATGCTGTGTATGTATCTGCAGTGGCTCAAGTACCCTGTCACAAGAGCAGATGGCTTATGTTTGGTGAGGACCCAAAGACAAGGCCATCTGGCTTGGACCAACGCACCTCCCACCCTGGTGTTTAAATCTGAAGTGAGTTTTATTGGGTCAATCGAGAAAGATTCAGCTTTTGAAATGGAGGCAGGTTCAGATAGTCAATTGAGGTTTTTGGTTGAAATTTGCTTCCAGGACAAGCCCCTGGATCATTATTGGGCATTCCCACCCCTTTAAAAATATGGCATAACAAATAGCATGCCCACCCATTCCATTGAACATTTGGACCCTTTGCTGAAAAATGTCTGAGTAATTAGCCAAGCACATTTTGGGGGTGGTGCTAACCTTTGTGAAGGGCAGTGGAAAGAGGTGCTGCATACCTGGCATACAGAGCAGCTACCCTGTTCCCTCGAGGTAAGGAGGCTGGAAATAGAAGGCTTGGTCTGCAGCCTCATCGCTGCCACTTACTAGTTGTGACCGGGGCAGGTCACTGGTCCCCACTGTGAGCCTCACTTTCTTCATCTGCAAATGAGAACAGTTATACCCATTCTACCTAATCCTGGGACTGGTCCAAGAATAAAATGATGCAATACTGGTTTTTAAAATTAGTTTGTAGGTTCAGGAGTTCTTCACATAATGAGCCATTACTGCTAGTAATAATTAGCATAGCAAATGTCTGTTGCCTGAGAATTAACATGAGCCATGCCTTTGTGGCTCACTTAAAAATTAAATGCCTGATGTCTATAATGATTTTAAAATACAAAGTTAAAAAAGTTAACTATCACTCTGACATCTCGAGTTTGGGTACAAGCCGTAGTTGTGTCCTTGTGCTTTATATGTACACTAGAGGCCCGGTGCATGAAATTCGTGCACAGGTAGGGTCCCTAGGCCTGGCCAGTGATCAGGGCCGATCTGTGGGGCGACTGGCGGGGTGATGGGGGGGGCCCCCGCTGGCACCTGCCTTCGCTGGCCTGGGGCCTGCGGGCTGGGGGCAGCTCCTGTGTTGAGCGTCTGCCCCCTGGTGGTCAGTGTGCATCATAGTGACTGGTCATTCCGCCAGTCCTTCAGCCGTTCGGTCGATTTGCATATTAGGCTTTTATTATATAGGATAAGTTTGTTTTTTGACCAGTTTGGACTAACCTACTAGCACTTTCTGAAATTGAAGGCTTGATCCTACAAAGACAAAAGAGTTCCTGGAGTCCTAGCAGGAGCTTCTTATACAAAATATTAGACAATGTTTTGCATCACCCAGTAGTTGAGCCCTATTGTTGAATGGATTAATAGTAATGAGCGGATTACTCTCATTCTGATAGACACACATTCAGTTATTTATCAACAAATAGTTCATGGAGGGCCTACTAGGGGTATTCTCTTTGCAATGAGTAGCCTTAATGGATTCCAAACATCGCTGTCATGGAACACTGCTTCATGAGCTGGCCAAGGGCATCCTATACCCAGATTTACAGGAGAAAAAAATAGGCCACTGGATCTGGTTTTTCTCTACATTAATTTTTTTATTGTGACTTTTTCTTATGTCTTTGGTTCCTGAACTTGCTTGACCATGCCAAAATAGAATGAAAGATGCTGTTTACAAGGCGAAGTCATTTTTGTTGGAAGCATTGCCTATATCATCGGGTCTACAAACATGAGCATGCCTAAATTTAAGGACTACTGTATTATACAAATCTTATGCATTGTTTTTGTAAATAAAGTTTTATTGGAACACAGCCACACCCATTCACTTACCTATTGCCTATAGCAACTTTCTCCCTGTAGCAGAGTTGAGTAATTATGCCAGAGACCTTATGGTTTATATTACTGAAAAAACTCTGTGCAATACCCCGATGAGGGCATAACAAGGTAATATTTCACTTTGAACTTGCCCTGGCATAGAGAGGTGCTGAGGCTTCCATTTTGTGACAAGGCTCAATATGATAATTTCAGTTTTCTTCCCAAACCTGTACCAAATATGAAAGGCAGGAAATAAAATGTTTTCCTTACCCAGGGAATATTAAGTTATGGTTAAATAGAAAAGGGAAGGGGAGATTTGGAGTGATATAACCTGGTTCAGATCCAATCTTCTCCGTTAGTTAATTCACACATTCAGTTCTTCATTTAATCAACACCTAGTCATAGCTACTGCCTCTAGGCGTGAACAACTGTTCATTATGTCTGATCCTATGGGGTCCTGGTTATTTATCGCTATGTGACAAATACTCTCAAACTTGATGGCTTAGCAGTTATATATTACTAGAGCCCAGAGTATGAATTCATGCACGCATGCACGGGTGGAGTCCCTCCTGGCCGATGGGGGCCCTCTCGCCCAGTCCCGATCGGGGTGATCAGGGCCAGCCGGCCAGGGGGAAGGACCGCGGGAGGTTGGCTGGCCCGGGGTGGGGGGTGGGGGGTGGGGAGGGTTGGCTATGGGAGTGCACTGACCACCAGGGGGAAGCTCATGCATTGAGCTTCTGCTCCCCTGGTGGTCAGTGCACATCATAGCTACTGGCCTGTCATCCGGTCATAACGGTCACTTAGGCTTTTATATATATAGATTATCTCTCAGTTTTGTGTTCACGGGGCTTAACTGGACAGTTCTCCCTTGGATTTTTTAAAAAAAATTATTTTAGAGGGAGGAAGAGAGTGGGGGGAGAGATTTGTTCCATTTATTTATGAATTCATTGATTCATTGGCTGATTCTTGTATATGCCATGACCAGGGATTGAACCTGCAACATTGGCGTATAAGGACGATGCTCTAACCAACTGAGTTATCCAGCCAGGGCCTCCCTTGGGTTTTCACATGTGTTGCAGTCAGATATGGGCTGGGGTTGCAGTTATCTCAAGGTTTGGCTGGGTGGATACCTACCCACTGAGTCTCATTCACGTGCTGCAGTCGGTGCTGGCTGTTGGCTAGGAGCTCAGCTGTGACTAGGGCGCCTGTGCATTGGGCTTCTCCAGCATGATGGCCGTGTTCCAGAGGGGCACTTTCCCGAGAATGAATGTCCCACGAGTCCCAGCAGGAGTTCTTAGAACCTTGGCCCGTTTTCAAAGGGAATGCAAAGCCACCTTCCCATGAGGAGAAGGTCAGAGAGTTTGTGGCCATCTCGAATCTGACACATATGGATACAATGGGGAGCCAGCACACAGTGCTTCTTCTGTTAACTGGCAACTTTAACAAGTCCCCAGGCAGAAAAAGAAGCCCTTATGATGCAAAGGCTTTGGATAGGGTAGTTTGGTCTGGAGAAAGGCCAGGAAGACTTGTTGGTGGATGTATAACCTGAGATATGACAGTCAAGTGGAGTTAAGCAGGTGAAGAAGGACCGAGTAATCCAGGCATAGGAAACAACCTGTGCAAATGTCCTGGGGCAGGACGGCAAGACTAGTGTAGCTAGAGCTGAGAGAGTGGGGGGATTGTGGTAGGAGTTAAAGCTTTCTGGATGGATGATGAAGGTCACAATTCCTAATCTCTCCAAACTACAGTTTTTTCACTTATAAAATAGGATGATATTGCCCTGGCAGGTGTGGTTAGAGGGTCAAGGGTTTGATTCCTGGACAAGGGCGCATCCCTGGGTTGCAGGTTCGATCCCCAGCCCCAACTGGGATGCACTTCAAAGGCAACCAATCAATGTGTCTTTCATATCATGTTCTCTCTCTCTCTCTCTCTCTCTCTCTCTCTCTCTCTCTCTCTCTCTCCCCCTTCCACTCTTTCTAAAAATCAATGGGAAAAAAATATCCTCAGATGAGGATTAACAAAAAACATAGGATAATATTTACCGCATGAGGCTATTGTGAGTCCGAATTAAGAATAAGTCAGTAAAGCCTTGCACAGTGATCATTTCTTTCCTCTTGGCAGTGGCTAGTAGCAAATGAAAGAAGCATATCACCTGGCCACTCTTTGCTGACCCCTGCTCACTCGTCATCCCCATTCTCCAGGGTCCAAACTGAACCTGCAACTCATGCCTGTAGAGTTGCAAGTCGTGAAGGGTCCAAATGAACCGAAATCATTGGCTGGCCATTATTTGATTTTTAAAGTGACACCAGCCGCTATATCAGCAGCACACGTGGGCACTGCACAAAAGTCAAATTTCTCACTTGCTCTCAGTGCTGATTTGCATGGCTTCCCCCCACCCCTACCCCCACCCCACCAGCTGTAGTTGACACAGGGCTCCACTCTCACTTCTTGTTTTAAGAGGCATTTGACGATCGTGCAGATGAGTGTGCGGGGCCATTCCTGGTGGATGCAGCAGCTGAGACAGCCTCTGCCCTCTGGCCTGCAGAACTCAGAGCCTCAGGCCCAGCATCTGAGGGGCCTGGAGAGCTGTAGACATGCCAGCAGGGGCCGCCGCGAGCGGGCTGATGTGTGCCCGGCCTGTAGCTGCAGGTGCTGCCAGTGACAGGAATGTGGCTCCTGGAATCCAGGGGGTTTTCTGTCTTCCTCAAACACTCCCAGGGGCCTTCTGTGCTTTGGTGTCTGGGGTCCTGTGCAAGGCACCAGGGATACGGTGCTGAAGGGACCAAGATGGATGATGTCCCTCAGGGTGCTCCCAGTCTACTGAGCGCGGGAACTTACTTTCCCCCAAATAATTCTCCAAAGGAATGGAGTGCATCCTCTCCACTAACTGGGTCAGGCAAAGGCCAGTTCTGTATTCCACAAGCACAGGCTGCTGCTGTGCCTGAAATAGCTTGGTGGTGAGGGATTTTATTCTCTACCCGTGGGGGTGGACAGTGGGTAATTGAGACATTTTTAGTTGTCACTAGAGGGGTGGCGCTCCTGAGACCAGAGATGCTGCTAGACATCTTACAGTGCACAGGCCAGCACCTCCCCCTCCCTTGCCCCCCCCCCCCGCCCCCCGGTATGTTCTAGTCCAAAATGTCAGGAGTGATGAGGTTGAGAAACCCTGCTCAGCTCTCATCATCTAATGTTTCCCTCTTATCACTAAGTCACCATCATGCTAGCTTTCTGGTCGTTTCCCAAACATGCCAAGCCCTGTCTCCTTTCCGGGCCCTCACGGCTGCCGTCCCCTCTGCCTGAAGTGATCTTTCCAGGGAGGACTTCCCTGGCCCGGGTTTCTGTTGGGCCCCGGAGACTCTCACTGCAGCTCCAGCCGCTGCTTTTCCTTCGTAGCTCTTGTTCGTCTGCACCTCTCCATTTGTTTCTGCGACCATCCCTCTGACCCTCTCTCCCATGAGCCTGGATGATTCCCAGACTGGCTCCCAGCTGTGGTGCTCACTGCTGTATCTTCAGTTCCCAGCAGCCCAGTGCCCGGCACGTAACTCCGTGTATATTTGGTGAAGTCGGGGGACATGAAATGGGAGAGGTTGAAAGTGGGGAGAGGCATAGAGAGTTTTTTAGAATCAGAAATCCTGGCCGCGTGCACCGATTCCTAGCTTTGTGGTTTTGGGAAAATGGACTCAAGCTTCCCGAGCCTCAGTTTTCTCATCTGTAAAATGGGGATGATAACCTACCCTCCCTGGGTGGCTTGCTGTGTGCAGACGGACGGTCCTCCATGTTTATACCAGGTGCTGTGTGTGCTGCCAGGCGAGGAGTAAGTGCTGAATTAAGGGTTTAAACATGGAGCTATTTCTCCTCCACAGGACTGGTCCAGATTCCCCTGAGTGCCTGCCTTAAAGGTGGAGTGAGGGATGGTAGCAGTTACCACCCACACAGCACTTACATGCGCTGGCTCATTCCCGTATTAATGGGCTTTAATCCTCACCCCACCTTCTGTTGTCAGGAGCCCCGTTCTTCAGGTGAGGAGACAGCAGCTAGGTGGGCACAGCTGAGCGGGGCCCGTGGTGAGCAGGTGGCAGGGGTCACATGCAAACAAGCCCAGGCAGCCTGGCTCCAGAGTCCTTCCGAGGAGGACACCATGATTTGTTTTTCACCTCATTTTGCAGAAATGTTCTGTTTCTCATTTCTCATTTACATGTATCAAGACTTCCTGTGGTTGCAGTCAAGGCAAGCCGATTAGTCAAATTGACGGCAGGGGGAGGGGCAAGGAAGGGCAGGACACTCATAAGGAGACCCACCCACACACCCGCCCCTGTTCTGTGCCCAAGTCTTAATTTATAAAGGTGCCTGAGTGACGGCCAGGAGACATTGAAGAAAAGTTTCATGTTCTCAGGTTTCCCTAGAAACGAGAAGCAGGGCCCATCACACAGGGCCCGAGGAACCGCAGGCTTTGGTCCGGAAGTGGAAGGCAGGAAGGGAGGGGTACTGGGGTTTCCCTGGGTAGCCAAGGCAGGGCAGGACCAACCGTTGAGGACTGGCTCATTTGAATAATTTCAGACTCCTCAGGGCTACGGAAATGGTCCCCCATTGCCTGCTCCTTGGCCTCGGGGTGATTTAGGGCAGGAAGCCATTGGCTTGCCTATGAATTAGATAAGATGGTAATTGAGGGGTGTAGACGAGGATATGGTCGGCTTGTATATGAAAGATGCTCCTGGCTAACCCATGGGTATTTCTAAGAATTGGCTGGCCCAGGGAAGGGTAGTCTCTCCCCTTCGTCTCAAATGTCAGAGCATCAAGAATATAGGAAATAAGAAAATATTCTTCATATAATTGGTCCTGTGATGCATGGATGCCAACTAAACAAAGACAGAATCTAAGAAGACACAGAACAGCCCCTTTGCTCACATGTAGGCACCAGATAGCACTGCTGGGGGGTCCTGGGAGGGCGTGGAGCCAGCTTGGGTCCCCTGAGGTGCAGAGCTGTGTGGGGTTGTCATCAGAAACACCACCTTCCCCCCTCTGCCCCCCCCCCCCCCAACAGAGTGTCAGGCCCCAGGGGCACAAATAGGCCAGTCGTTACCATGCCTCTCTGTGGGCTGTATACATTGAGTGCCTACTGTTTTTCCGGCTCCGGACTAGGACTCGGCACCAGGCACCGGGGTTATATAATGGTAGGGATTCGGCACATCCCCTGACCTCTCCTGTGTAGTGGGAAGACTGAGCTTAATGAGAGTATAGCAGGTGGGCTGGACCAGTCTGGGGATCATAGAAGTCTTCTCGGAGGAATGACGTTGTCGCTGAGTTTGGAAGGGGGTTGTGAGGACTTCTGGAGTGAGCAGGAAGAGGGGGCAAACAGGGCTTCGTAACCACAGGATGCACCTCTGTGTCAATGTTGATGAACCCGAACCGGTGAACATCTCTGCCAAGGGCTGGCTGGCCCCTCCTCTGGGGTTCAGATCTGGCCCGTTGTACAGTCGGATTGCATTGCGAGGTGCACGTTATCTCATGGTGTATCTCAGCTGGAACAGTCATGAGTTTTTGGGGAAAGGTGGGCAATGTCCCTGCAGTCTCTCTCCAGCCACACCGGGCTCACATTAGTCCCTGGAGTAAGCGACTGAACCGGCATGAATGTACCGAACATGGGTTGGATTGCAAGTCAGGTGCAGGGTTGACGAGTTATACGCCCCTCCCCGCTTCTCCCCAGCAGCAGGACCATCAGGAAGAGAACATCGCAGCTGGCGTGCAGCCTGTGGCCGTGCTTCTTGACTAGAAAAGCGAATGTCATTAGATTCCCCCCTCCGTCCGCGGGGCTACCTTTTAAGGGGGTGCATGGTGGTTGGCTGGGAGAACCCAAGTGTGAGACCACCTATTTCCAACAGGGTCGGAAAAAACTCGATTACTTAGATTCTTGAGCACCTCTCTGCCTTGGCCCTCCCCTAATCCCCCGAGAAATGCTAATCTCTAAGTGAGTCTTCTTTTCCCCCCATCTTTGGTATTTGCACGGTTGGAATTTAGTTGCCATGGTGTTTAATCTGTTTACATGGGCTTCATTTTGGCCTCTAACCACACAGTGGGTAAGTTTAGGCAGGGGTAAGCCTGGCATTCTGGAATCCTTGGCGTGTGCATGTGTGTGTTTTCATGGGAGCATGCTAGGACCTCATCACAGGGACTTGAGCATTATGCCCTCCACATCTCCCCCAGGGTGCAGTTCACATAGTTGCTCATGTGAATGGTTCCCTTAGACTTGGTCCGGACTGTGGCCATGAGAACACAAACATCACCTCATCAGGACATGGACCTCAGCTCTGCGGTCTCTGCAGAGCTTCTGGGGGTGGGGGTGTGCCCACGGAGCCCGAGAAGCCACCTTGCCTGTACTTGTCACCCATGCCCTTCAAGTCAAGTAGGAGTGAGATAAAACCCTGGACACCTGCCTATTGGACACGTGATATGTTGCCGTGGGGGGAGCGCTTGTTCCCCTTTCTGTGTCTCCCCATCCCCAAGAAGTCTGAAGGGGTTTTCTAAATGTGCCAGCGGAAAGAAAACACCCTTGTCACTACTGTTGAGAGCCGAGCTGTGTGTCAGCAGCGGATCTTGTGATGTAACCTCTGGATTAACTGCGCCCACCAAAGATGGGCCTCCTGCTCATAAGAGAGAGACCCTCGGTGCTGGGTTTTCTCCTCTTGGCTGGTTTCTGGAGTCCCTGACTGTGTTTTGAAGCCGGGCAGGCATGAGGTCATCCTCCCAGGACCAAGCTGGAGCCGGGTGCACCAGAGTTCCACTCCGACCCAGAGCTGTTAGAGACCAGGGGTCTCCGAAAAGTCACCCTTGCGGCGACCCAAACCCGAGTTCTCCGAGGAGTGTTCTCCTCTGCTGTTCAGAAGTGATCTTCCTCCGTTCCGTGTCCTGAGGCCTCATGGCCAAAAGTCTTCTTGAAAACAATAAACTTTGCTTTCATCGAATGAAATGGCAGGCAATGCCTCGTAAGCCACTTCTTGGTGGCGGGGCATTTTGGCAACCCAAGGTGGAACTGCCAGTATTCCTGGGAGAGTGAGACATTCTAATTCAATTTGGATATAACATAATTAATTAATTGGGGAGCAAATTGCATTAAATAGATAGCTCTTGGCTTAATGGCTCTCTATCAAGGAACTAGCACCGCAAATGTCATTATATTAATTTTTATTACCAACACCAACAATAGCAACTACGACTAATATTTTTGCATAAATTTATGTCCCAGGCAGTGTGTCGAGTGCTTGACTTAAATTAGCCTGTGCACGCCTCACAACCAGCCTGCGACGTACACACCGTTAAGACTCTCCTTCTGCCGTGGGGGCTGAGTGAATGGCCCAAAGCCCTCCAGGTTGCAAGGGGCGGGGAGCAGGCTGCAGACCCAGGCAGGGAGGGTCCAGGGCCCGGGTTCTTTGCTCCTGAATGAGCAGCCCTGTCTCTTTCTGAGAACTTTTACAGCAGTCTGTGGAATATGCAGGAAGCCTTCGGCAGCAACGATGGTGACAGGCAGCCGAGAACCTGTGTCCTGTACCTGGTGGCGCAGGAATGCTCAGGGTGTCTCTCTCTGCCCTTAGAGCTCTCCTGCGCCTTCTGTGTCAGCAACTTTGGAGTTTTGCGAGGAAGCTGGTGAAACAAGTCCTCCGGCCCAGCACTCTGGTGAGAAGGGCAGCAGCGATGGTGGTGTTGGCTTTGGGGCAGCCAGCAGAGGTCAAGGTGTCCATTCTGTGCTGGCCTCTGCGGTGTAAGCGCAGTAGCAGCCAGGGCAGGGGCTGTGCTGGCCAGTCCTCATGATCGAGTCACTTTCTCCCCCAGCAGAGCCTCCAAGCGTGAGTCCCGGTGTCCCAGAGACCCTGCGGGACACTTGGTGTCACTCAGTGCATCCCTTTTGAGTCTGTCTGTTTGCAGCGAAAACCCTGTCTTACACCTTTCAAATGTCAATACCTGAAAAACAATCGAGTCATTTTAGTGAGCATCTTTCGCAATGGGTGACCACCCCCCATCTTGCCTCCCTGAAAATGGAGCTCTGAAGATAGCTGTGGTTGTTCAAAGTCAGTGTCACACACTGTAGCTGATTTGCTTGCGCCGGAGGGGGCTTTGAGGGGCTGAGTTAGGGGGGACCCAGGCTGCTGGGCCTTTTGGATGCTTTGCTTCAGTTTCCTCCTTGTCCTCAAACTGCTGGCCTCTCTCAAATCCCTTTCTTATTTTCTGCTTTCCAGTAAACTTCAAAATAGAATTAAATTGCAAGTTGGAAGTTGACCTCTTACTCTTTCTAGCTCGGAAGGAGGAGGTTTGGGCACACTCTGGCAGCTGCCTACTCTTTCTGTTCACTTTTAGAAGGTGGTTTGGAAGAAGGTCTTTGTAATTTGCATCTTTTTTTTTCCCTCTTGACTATGGCTTTCTTCAGTTTTGACATGTGTCATTATGGGCAGAGCCCTTGGCCCAGTTTCTACAGCCCAATTTGGGTCCTCAGGACTGTCGACATCTGGCGTCTGAACTCAGAACGGGCCTTGACATGTCACACAAGGGCGCCTGATGTGCCTGCTCCCGCCCCCAAATGTCGACTGTTCCTTATCTTCTAGCGGTGAAAAACATGTCAACCAGAATATTGTGATCCAGTCCCAGGGGTTTTTAATAAATTGGAGGGACTTTTCCAGTTCGGGGCTGGAAATCGGGCACTTGGTTAGGACATTTCTGAGGGAACTCCTGTGGGCATCTAGGTACGAAACTCAGAAATGAATGTGAACCAGAAGAAAGCTGAGATTGGCTTCAGAAGAGTCGTGCTGCGCACCTCCTGAGGCTTCGGCTCTGAAGATTCCGTGAGAATTTGTAACGTATTCGTTCATACCACTTCATGAAAGCTTACCAAGCACATGCGACTGGGCTCAGTAGGCACTTCAAAGAGCAAGATCCCATTTATTCCTCAAAAAGAATCTTTGTTATTTCCATTTTACAGGGCAGGGAACAGAGGCTCTGAGACGCTGAGTAGCTTGTTCAGGAGCACACAGCCAGGAAGTAGCAGAGCCTGGCTTAGAATGCATGCAGACTCGCCTGATTCCCGAGGCCACACTCCACACTGAACTTCATACAGTGCCTGTTTCAGTAGGAGTCCCACAGATGGGTGGGAACAGGCAAGGAAAATGAATGAGTAAATAAAGCAAAGGGGTGCAAATACAAAGTGTGATTCTGAAAGACTTGTTTGACCCTGGCATGTAGACACAGTCCGTGCCCTTCACTTTTCTTTTCCTGTTGCATCCACACACCCAGCCCAGTGCCCAGCACACAGAATAAAAGGCCGCTTGTGTTCTCTTTCTTTTGAATTAACCAGTTAGCTGTTCAGCATCTTCCTTCTTGTCCTCAGGGGCCCAGCGGTCCCTTTTAACCCCCAGCCTCCAATGGCTGTTGGAGGTGGAGTGGATACTGATTCTCTTCCCCAGGGCCTCCTCTGCTCCACGTGTCTCCCCATCTGCTTTCCAGATGAGCAGATGACTCATCAGCTCCCCGCTGCCTTCCCAAACTTGCTGTTTGTCTTCTCTGCTCTTTTTCCTAATCTCCTAGACAGAACTCTTTTGGCTGCAAGTGATGGAAACCAACTCAATCTAGTTCAGGCCCTAAGGGGAAATCTGGTGGCTCCCAGATGGTGGTTCACAGGGACTTTGGGAGAGATGTCAGAAGCACAGAGAGGGGAAGCGGTGTGCCCCAGGTCACACAGCTGTCGGGTGTAGGGAGGGCTGGGGGGAGCTTGAGAAATTTGAGAATAAACTACATGAGCGTGTAGACTTTTATTCACACTGTATGTACCTAAAGCAATAACACCCAGCACATCATAGATGCTCAAGAAATATTGAATGAATGAATGAATGAATGAATGGATGAATAGGTGAAGTGTTAGTCTTCCTGCCCCGTCCCCAGGGTTGGGAGGACCTGAGAGGAGACAGGCGGTGTGGAAGAGCAGTTTCCATCTCCTCTGCCTGCCATGTCATTCTCTCCTACACCAAGGGCCCAGGCTTGGTTCTGCTGGCCCCAGACCCCAAGTTCTCCCTCTACCCAGTGTGTCTCAGCCACTGCAGCTGATGAAAGCCCGCCTGCCTCAGTCTCTGCCTGAGTGTCTGGGCTCACAAAAGCCCCACTGTGAATGGCCGGCTTTCATTTCTTGCATCAGGCTGGCTCGGCTGACCACAGCAAGCCTGGGCCCCGAGGAAGATGCCAGAAGCGGGGTTTGCTGCCAAGCGTTCTCCTATGCCATCCCCGTGAATTCCGACTCCCCGGAGCTCCCAGCGGGTGAGAACAAGGGCCAGCTGTGCCCGAGCCCCTTCTCTTCGGGGCAGGGGCTGGGGGGTGGCTGGTGAGTGGAAAGTCAGCCGCTCGGGCCTTGTGGCTTGGCCTCCGCGAGCACGGATGTTTCATAAAGTGATTTTTCAAGGCCGTCTCCCTCCACTGGGCCTTGGCAACCATGCCAGCTCTCCAGAACTGAGGGGCCTTGTGTCTGTTGGGAAGAAAGACGTGAAAATGAGGGTGGAGCGGATGGACACAGGGCCCCAATTCCAGGAGAAACTGGGCATCGTGTGGTGCTGCGGCCTGGGGCAGAGCTGACAAGCGGCACATTCATTCCTTGCGGGAGTTGCCTCCCTCTGTGGCATCAAACCCCCCTCTGCACAGCGGGACATTGATCAGCGGTGTCAGCTGTGTAGAGAGGTGGCTCAGGGTAGTGAGGCCATCTGTTTAGCTGGGGGAACTCTAAATACTGTTTTTCTCATCTGAGTCTTCCTTCCAGAAAGCTCTGTGCTTGTATCCAACCATATCATGTGTTCATTTTGCATTTGTGTGAATGGCGCCCCCTGGAGGTGTGCAGAGGGATGGCCCATGTATGGACATGGGGGTGCACGTGTACATTGTTGCAGCCCCCGTGCACACATTTATGCCCATCTTTGTAAGTCCGGGCTACGTTGGTTTGTCTTATGTGTGGACGTAATTCTGGATACTGTTTGCGTGCATGTTGCTGAGTGTGGGAGTGAGCCCCTGAGAGAGACAGGCTGCCTGGATTTAAAATCATGACCACTGGCCTTGACGGGGTGGCTTACCCCCAGGGTGGCTCGGTTTTCTCACCTGTATGATGGGGATGAGAATTGTTCTCACAGAACAGTCACGAAGGTTAAAGGAGGCAAGGCCCACTGTGAGTAAGTGGTCGATAAATGTCAGTGACTGCTGCTGCTATTGTTTTGACTGTGTGCGTGTGCATGCGTGTGTGTGTGTGTGTGTGTGTGTATGTGCGTGCGCGCACGTGCGCTTGCTCTTCTGTGTGCGTCACTTTGCGTCATCGGCTCTGACAGGAATTGTGTTGGCTTTTTTCTCTTGTTTTTTGAGCACAAGTTCCAGCACTGTGAGTTCTGAGCTGGACGCTGACAGCATCAGAGACTCTTTTGGTCTCTTTAGGACTGCCCAGCCTGTGCTGTCCCATCTGGGTAGGGGTGGGGAGTGTCCATCCCAGTGCCCCATGTCCCCTGCAGCTCACTCATGCCTGTCACCCTCCCTCTGAGCCCCTCTACGTACACACACACACACACACACACACACACACACACACCACACACAGGATCTTTCTGACATCACTGTGGTTTCCTGAGAGGCCCTTAAATAATTCTCCACAGCTTGGTCTCAGTTTTAGAGAGAATCTCTTTGTCCCTAATCCATCCTCATCCAGACCTCTATAAAGGGCTGCCTGTCTAGCCCCTCAGGCTTGAGGTCGGAGGCCAGCTCTTAATAGGACCTTGTGTCTGAAATAGAGACGAGGGTGAGCTATTCCTGACTGCGCATCTGGGAAAGGCCTTTCCCCTCCTGCTGGGAGCAGCTTTCCATCAGAGGTGGAGTGGTGAGAGGCAGGGCCCTGGAGGCGGAGTCACAGGTTCAAATCCCAGCTCTGCCACTGACTGGTTGTGTCATCTTGGGCAGGTCACTTGCCCTTCCTGAGCATGAAATTCCTCATGTGTCTAATGGCTGTAGCTGCATCTGAGGTTGGCGGTGAGGAGTAAAAGGAGTTATGCTATATAGTAAAAGGATAATATGGAAATTGACCCTAAAGGCGGAATGACCAGTCACTATGATGTGCACTGACCACCAGGGGGTAGACGCTTAATGCAGGAGCTGCCTTCTGGTGGTCAGTGTGCTTCCACAGGGGGAGTACCGCTCAGCCAGTAGCTGACTCATGGCTGGCTAGCATAGCCTCTCCCGCCTCCACAGCAGCGCTAAGGATGTCCGAGTAACAGCTTAGGCCTGCTCCCCTTGGACATCCCCCGAGGGGTCCTGGACTGCGAGAAGGTGCAGACTGGGCTGAGGGACTCCCCCCCCCCCCAGTGCACAAATTTTCATGCACCGGGCCTCCAGTTCCCCATAAAACCCTTAGAACAATGAATGCCTGGCACATAGGAGCACTGAGGTGTCAGCGCTTGCAGGATTATCATCAGGTACTGGCCCCTCTTTGCTTATCTTCTTCGTAAGGGAGGCCCTCACTCTTAGAGCCTGGTTGTGGCCATCCGAGTCTTTCCCATAGTAGGCTCTCAACAAGTATTTTGTGATGTGTCCCATTAATCATTCCTTAAAAAGTAAGACATAGCGAAAAAGGCACCCACGTACACGGATACGGTGAGACAAACCCTCTGTCGGGAGAGCTTAATGATGGGCATTTTCACCTCCCAGGCTGTGAAGGCAGGAGGCTCTTTACAGAGAAATGGCATGTTGCAGCATCCCTCAAGTAATTCCCTCCAGGCTTGGGGCTCATTCCTTTTGCTGCTTATTTTGCATATCCACATGTTAAACCGCCTTTTAAAACTTCACCCATGACCCACCTTTCCAACCCAACAGCGCTTGTCGCATCTCCATCTTTACCTTCCCTCGTTTCTAAGCAGCGTTCACTTTGGCTCTTTCATGTTCACATAAGGTTATTTGTAAACATTTTAAAAACAATCGTAGCCTCCATTCTCATTAGTGCATAGTTTTCCGTTGATGTGCCTTGGTTAATACAGCCATGCCCCCGTCGTTAAACATTCAGATCTTTTTGTCGTTACTCTAAATAAATAATGTTGTATAAATACCTGTGGACATATTTCACTTTTAAACATTATTCCCATCATACATTTTTAAGCTGAGATAACTGACCAGGAAACATCCCATAAATGCTTGGTGCTCCTAAATGTGACGGAGGTTGTTACACACTAAAAATGACCTCAGCTGTGAATGTCACTGAGTTTAGTTAACACTGAACAGGAAAGCCAGGCGTCACTCCAGGGCTTAGCATGGTGTCTTATGTTTTCTCCTCCCAAGAACTGGAGGTGGAACGGTTATTATTCCCATCTTACAGGGGCAAGGACTGAGGCAAAGAGAGCTTAGATTACCTGCCCGGGAACAGAGGGAAGGATGTTAAGGGAAGTCATCTCTTCCCTGAAGGGACTCAGTTGTAGAATATGACAGGCAATGTCATCACTAAGCTCCATGTTGTCCTGGCCAGTTCTTGAGGGAAATCATAACCATTCCCTCCACATAAGCTTAAAAATGCTGAAGAAGGACGCATAAGTATATCTCCGTGTATAAATTTAGGCAGTAATTGAACTTGCAGGATGTCCCTTCTGACTTTTCACGAAGACTGTGCCCACCCTGTGTGGTACCATTTCTGGCAGCCGCTGGGCAGAATGGGGGTGGGGGTGGTGATGATGGCGGGGGCTTGAGAAGGTGATCGGAAGCCCCCTTCCCTTGCTTCCTTCGGCCTTTTCCTGGCCTGTGTCCCCCAGTCCCAAGGCCCCAGTGTCCCGCTGGGCTGTCTGCCTTCCAGCTTCCCAGCCGTTCTCCGGGAGCACGCGTCCACACCGGGTGCAGAGTGGAATCCATTTCAGACAGTGAGGAGGTAGGCAAGGACTGAAGAAAGTGTAGAAGAGAAGTGTGTGTGTGTGTGTGTGTGTGTGTGTGTGTGTGTGTGTGTGTCTTGGAGGGGGAGAGAGAGAAGACAGAGATATGGACACTGAGAGAAGGGACTGCTTCATGTTACTCCCCTGTCTGTAACTTTGCAGTCACTCTTTGCTACATTCAGAATAAAACCCCATTTCCTGACCTACACCTTTTGGTTCTCCCCACCTTCTGGCTTCATCTTGATTCAATTTTCCCCCTGAGTCTCTCCAATCAAGCCCAACTGGCTTCCTCTCTTCCAGGTCAGTTCCCCCTCATCCCCAAGTCCCAGATCAAATTCCACCGATCGCCCTAGTCTCTCTAACTCCATACCTTGTTTCTTTAGTGAAACAGGGTATGTGGCTTTGTAGATTGGTTGGTTGGTTGGTTGGTCGGTCGGTTGGTTGTGTGTCTTGCTTACTAGACTGTAACTGGATCTCGGTTACTCTGCGAGGTACCTAGTGCCGGGCACGGTGCCAGCACAAGATAAGCTGTGCTCGCTGTTTGTTGATTGAATGCTTGATGCAGCTCCTGGCACCTGCCCTTCCCGCCACATGGCCACAGACCGAGAAGGCAGCGAGCACCAGGAAAGAGCTCGAGGCTGTGCTTTCTTGTTGCATAATGACGGTGAACCCCATTGCGGACCAGTTAACTTGATGGCCGCCGTTGGGGACATTTGCTGGCTTGGTTCCTGGTGCCTGTATTTAAAGCACAGTGGTTCTGTTTTCCTGCTTCCCAGAGAAATATTTGCTTTATCAGTGACGGTGCGTGTTTTATTGGAAGGGAGCAGGAGGATGTTGACCCGAGATGTGAAAACATAGTTTCCAAAGAGCCTCTGTCAATGGCTTAAAATTAATAAAGGCCCCGCAGTGGGTGGCAGCGAGGGGGGCGGGGGGACAGGATGAAACTGCTGCCGTTTGCTGTGGGGGCGATGCGGCCTTTCTTTCAGAGGTTAAGGGGATAGAAACCTGAATTGGCACATCTATAAACAAGTTATTACTTCAGCTGTGAGATAATTCGTTGAGAAAATGCCATTATTTTCCCAATCTAAGGCCCTCAGCGTGTGTGGCTGGGGCTCAATGCCGGCTGCTGCTCTTGCATATAGATGCCGAGAAGTTACCAGGCAGGAGAGTGAATTTCAGGTTAAAGCCTCTTTGTTCTTAAATAAATTGAGTTTTCTCTTTTACACGATGTAATGAAAAGGGAGAAGGATCCCCCCCCCCCTCCGTCCACCCCTCCCCGCCCCCTCCTCCCTCAGGACGCTTCCAGCAGCAGGAGGAACTCGGGGACCTGAGTGACCTGGGTGGACCGAGGTCTCTCCTTTTCATAGGTGGAGAACTCGAAAGGGTTTTAGAGAATCCCAGCTCCCGTTCCCATGCTTTCCTGGCACCTTGAGGAAATCGTCTACTGTGGGTTGAATTGTGTTCCCCCCACTTGCATATTTGGAAGTCCCAACCCTTGGGACCTTAGAATGTGCCCTTGTTTGGAAAGAGGGTCATTGCATGTGCAGCCAGTAAAGATGAAGTCATACTGGAGTCGGATGGGCCCCTAAACCAATGTGACTGGTGCCCTTATGAAACGGGGAAATTTGGACACAGACAGGCACACAGGGCGAACGCCATGTGAACATGAAGGCAGGCATTGGGATGATGCTTCTACAAGCCAAGAAACACCAAAGATTGCCAACAGGTCACCAGAATTTAGGAGAGAGGCATGCACCAGATACTTCCTTGGCCCTCAGAGGAACCCGCCTGCCCACACCTGGATCTCAGCCTCCAGGCTCCAGCGCTGTAAGACAGTACCTCCCCATGGTCTCAGCCACACCATCGGTGGTGCTTGGTGATGGAGGCTGAAAGACATGACTACATCATTCAAGAGCCTTGGTTGATCTACTCTCCACCCGCCCCCCGGGAAAAAACCCCCCACTCATACCCACTCAGATCTGTCCCACCCATGCCCTGGGTGGGCCCTTAACTCTACTACTTGGCTGCCTGGATTTCAGCGAGGCCGCCCTCACCCTTGCCCAAAGCACAGTCTGATTGTGTTGTTACTGTGCAGGTGACCACCTCCCCCTCCCTGAGATGTGAGACCCAGAAAGGAAGCCAGGGCCCTCCCTCTCTGTGACCCGTGTCCAGCAGGTGCTTACTCAGTGCTGGTTGGTTTCCTTAGATTTGTCGACTCTGGCCTCAGGGACCTGTCCACTTTGTGTCCGTGTTTTCCTGGAGTTCTAACCTCTTGCCTCGTTAATCCTTTGGTGAGCGTGTTCCTTAATCGTTATGCAGCCTGTGTGGATCCGAGAGCGGCTGGGTTCTCTAAGGCCTCACGTCTGTGAAAGAGCTGTGCCAACTAAAATTCGCTAGCAAAATCGTAGCAAGGACTGAGTCTTTGGTTTGAATGTCTGAGGCCGGGCAGTGAACTGGAGTCAGAGGTCCTGATACCTGTCCAGCATTATCATTGTCGGCCGGGTATCCTTAAGGAAGTCTCTCTGAACCTTGGTTTTCCCATCTGTGAAATGGCCTTGTCTACTTCCTGGATTGGTAGAGGACGAAAGAATGTGTGAGAGGCTTTTGACAGCGATGGAGTGGAGGAGGACATAAACACAGATCAATGTAAAATGGGGAAAGGACGCGGGAATGGTGGGGGTCATAGTCAGCTGGAGACCCCCATTGAAAGGGGGCTCAGAGGGAGGCTAGGCCAAAGTTTTCTAGATATGCAGAACTAACAAGCCAGAAAGGCAGATTATCATGCTGTATCCCAGTCTTCCAGTGTTGTCTCAGATGTTTTTAAAGCCATACAAAACGGGGTTGAGGACTACTTCTGGCCCCATAGGCCATCATTTGGTGGCTTCTATTGTAGAATTTGATATAGGTGGGGTTGGTGGCAGTGTTTGTCCCTCTTTTACCCAGACCTGCTATTCTGAGCTTCCTCTTTGAGAATTAGTACTGACGAAGGAAAAGTTAGGTTGCCATCTCCTCTAGGAAGCCTTCCCTGATTTCAACTCTGTCCATTTGAAGTGGAGTAGGGTTGGCAAACCCTTTCTTAAAGGACCAGATAGTAAATGTTTTAGATATTGAGGGCCATTCAAGTCTCCTTGGTGACTACTCAACTCTGTCTCTGCAATGTGAAAGTAGCCAGAGATAGTGTATAAATAAACAGGCATGCCTATGTTCCAATAAAACATGGGTTTTTTTTGTTGTTTTTTTTTTTAACAAAAAGAGGCCACCAGCTGAATTTGACCCAGTTTGCTGACCCCCCCATTTACTTAGATGCCTCTTATATGCTATTCTAACACTTGGAACTTAGCCCTTTACAAGCAGTCTAATATTACAACTCAGAATAAAAACATTAATTGAGCACTTACTGTGTGCCAGGAGTTGTTCTAAGCCAGTAGTTCTCAACCTTCTGGCCCTTTAAATACAGTTCCTCATGTTGTGACCCAACCATAAAATTATTTTCGTTGCTACTTAATAACTGTAGTGTTGCTACTGTTATGAATCGTAATGTAAATATCTGATATGCAGGATGGTCTTAGGCGACCCCCGTGAAAGGGTTGTTCGACCGCCAAAGGGGTCGCGACCCACAGGTTGAGAAAGCCCTTCATTTGCATTTACTCATTTCTCACAACACGTTGATGTGGAAGGTCCTGCTGCTATCCCATTTCACGGGGAAGAAGATTGAGTCTTCCAGAGGTGAAGTAATTTGTCCAGAGTCACCCAGCTAATAAAGACAGCGGAGCTTTCAGACCGTGTTCAACTCTGCATCTCTGGCTGACCCGCAGACTGTTTCTCTTCATCTTTTGTCTTCTTGGTGCCCAGTATAGGGACTGGCTTGAAGGGTATGCTCAGGAATCATTGAGCCAGTGACAGGCATTGTTTCAGGTTTTGCAAACCTGTCCAGGAGGGCAATAAAAATGCTGCTTTGCAACTGTTTCCAAATCGACTGCGACAGCCTGCCTGCTGCAGGGACACGCCACCAGACTCTCCCAGGCAGGCCCTTTGTTTCCCTTGCACAAGAATCTGGCAGCCTGGGTGGAAGCTCTGGTTTGGGCTTGCACAGGCCGATTTGAACATCTGGTCCTCTTAGCGGCCCTGAAGTCTGACAGATCTATGACAACGTTGATCTCTCTGTCCCGGTGCCTTGTGACCCATCACAGCCTCCGCTGCTGATTGGAGGGGCTCCTGAACCGACTGCTCCATTGACCAATGAACAGATGCAAGTGACAGGACACACGCAGTCTGGGTCTCTTCCGGAAAGGTCCCTGAAGAATGCCACGTCAATATGGTAAATTAATTCTTATTTGGAACGCCCTTCAGATATTTCATTCTATTGGAAGGAGTCTCCGGTGGGAGTCTGTACTGTGAGTGATCTCCTGGCAATTTCCCCGCTTTAAAGGCTTGGCTTCAGTGTCACCGAGGCACCCGTCTTGTCCTGTACTTCTCTCTGCAGCGCTTCAAGTATCATAATGAGTCATAATAATGATTACGATGATTTATAGTTGACACATTGCTATGTGCCAGGCCCCGTGCCAAATACTTCCTTACACTGTCTCATTTGACCCTTTAAACTCCTCTGTGGGTGAGCTGCTGCCCTCTTACCTGTGGGTAAACTGAGGCACGGGGAGGTTAAATAATGTGCCCAAGGCCACTCAGCTAGTGAGTGGCACTTCTTCTCTAGCTCCGGGCCCCGGGCTCTTCACCACCCTGCCGTGCTGCTGCCTCTGTGCATGGCCTCGTTTGCTTCTAGAAATGGCGTCCCCCTCCGTGGTCCTCTGGAGCAGCGGTCGCCAACCTTTCGGACCTCACGGATCACCGGTGGCCCGCGGACCACCGGTTGCCGGCCGCTGCTCTGGAGTACCACAGGTGGCCAAGGTCATGCCAGAGGCCGGTGAGGATGGAACCACTGCCTCCTGACTGCAGAACAGTTTTGCCAAACACGTGCCTTCTTGGGATGATGGTGACACGGGTGTGGGCCACACCCAGGCCCCCCAGCACCATGGCCACCAGCCAGGGGTTTCTATCGAGCCCTGGAAGTACGCCACCTGCGCTGAGAAATTGAACTTTTAATTTTGTTTCTTTCCATTCGTTTACATTTAAACCTGATCCAGTCATTGGAAAGTTTTTCAGTGTGTCTGGAACAACTTGGGCCTGGGAACTTACTTCCTCATTTGACATTCTGATGAACTCCAAATATGGAGCACATACTCCTCATGAAAATGTAGCTTCTATATTGATATGAGGTTCATGTGAAATACACACCGCCTCTTCTGAATTCACCTGCTCCCTCGATGTGCCACAGCCCTGTTTTCTTCCTCTGGTCATTTATTCATTCAACAAATACTTCTTGAGCACCAGCTAGGGACGGACACTGGTATGCATGCTGACTGCACAACGGCAAACAAGACACAGAGATCTGCAGAGGAAGGAAAAAATTAAAATGACAAGTGTTGTACGTGGAATGAAAGCACTATGAAATGATGGAGATGGCGGGCACCAGAGGGCCCCCGGGGTGGGTGACATTTGGCCTGACACCTCAGTGACCGGAGAAGCCGTGTGGGAACCTGGAGGAAAAGCATTGCAGGCAGAGGGGAAGGCCCGGAGGCAGGGAGGATGGGCTGCTCTGGAAACAGGCAGAAGTCGGGAGCCTGGAGGAAGAGGGAAGGCAGTCTCAGGTGAGCTTGGGAACAGGCGGGAGTGAGATTTTGTGGGGCTTTGCCATGCCGGTTGAAGAGTTTCAATTCTAACCCCAGTGAGATGGGAACCTTTGACTTACCATTTGCTATTTTGTGAGTTACTTGGTTTATATCTTATAAAGGCCCCTCCAGCTGCTGGGTGGAGACAGGATCGTGGGGAATGAACAGATGCTGTGATCGGAAGTGACCATGACTTGGGTCAGCCTGGGGATGGTCAGGATCAGAAGCGGACAGTTGTGGACACATCTCCCGGTAGATTCTGTTAGACTTGCCAGGGAAGTGGGGGTGGGTTGGGTGGGGCGGGGTGCGGGGAAGAAAATGAGGGATCAAGGGTGACTCCTATAATTTCTTGGCTTGAGCGCTAGGTGGGTGGTTCTCCCTTCGACTTCGGTACCTTCTCCTTGCTCCCAGCGTGGTGGTATTGTTTTAATTTCCTTCCTCCTCTGTCTGCCGAGCTCTTTCTGGCAGCTGAAATATATATATAGCTGCAGCCTTACTGGATACGTCTGTTTGGAGCAGGGAAAGCGGAACTTGTCTTTCATTTTGGTTCAGGGCCCTATTTTTCTTGTAACTCCCCTCCTCCCTTACCCCCCCCCCCCCCCTTCCCCAACCACCACTCACACACACAAGTCTGTTTCTGCTGATGGAAATGAGGCTGGGATTGAGAAGAGATCTCTTAAACCTAGTGGGGACTTCCTGGATTTCCCCCCCTCTCTGGGGAGATGCTAAAGATGCCGTAGAGGTGGGGGTGCGGGGAGTGATTATTTAATTGTGTGCAAGTGAGAAGTGGTGCAGACGGCAGACAAAGGGCATGACCGGAATTCTGTAAGAACAACACCTGACAGGATTCCATTTCCTGACTTTTGGGCCTAAATGAATTTCTACTTGACTAAAAATACCTCAAGAGCTAGATGGCGGCTTAAAAAGCTGTCGGTAAATTTAAAACAGGTTTGCGTGCCACTGATTATAGCAGACGGTAGAAACTTAGTAGAGAATTTTCCGCCACAGGTTTTAACTCCTGCGTCTCCATCCTGGCTGGTATCCTACCCGCTTTGATTCTTGGAGGAGGGAGGATGTTGTCTTTGTAAAATTTCTTTCTTCTTTTAACTTGTCAGTGGCCAGGGACTACACTGACTGTATTTTAGGCTTAACATTCATCTTGCTTAAGAGGAGATGATGTGATGACAATGTCCTGGGGCTGAGTGGAGAGCAAATGCAATGTGAATCAGTAGCATCACGTGCCTGGCTGTCTAAACACAAACACACTACCGGGCTGCATATTTACCTGCAAGACTGTTCCAGCATGTCCCCACCCCGCTCTCTGTCTTTCTGCTCCAATAGCCACCCTGCTAGGTCATCCTGGAAGTGAACAAACATTAACCAAAACCCAAAGCAGCTCGTGCTCACGGAGTTTGCTTTAAAGACTTCCTGTGCTTTACCGCGCTGAATCCACACAACAGCCCTCTTGACTGTTGCCGGTGTTGAATTTTACCTGAGCCCCTCCGCCCTTCTGTGTTCTGCACAGCACCACCTTCTCCGGAAGACACATATGCACATGGATGCCCCCTTGTTTACCTGTGAAACGGCCTGGCACACGCCCTCCAAATTCCCTTCCTTGGCCTCATAAATGATTAGCTGACGTGCCGTCCTCACCGATCATGCAGAAGGAAATGCTTGCTGACCCAACTTTGGCTAAGCTTTTCTCCTTCCGCCAGCCCCCCTGCTTCTGCCCGAGCCAGTGGACAGCCCTTCCTGAGAACTGGCTGGCTGTGGAGTGAAACCTCTTTTCATCTGTGGGATCCTCCCACCCTTTCATCCCGCCTCCCCACACCTGTACTTTCTGCTGTTTACTCTCCTCTAGGAAAGAAAGGCCTCGCTTTTGAGATGCTCGTAGATGTCATGGTCAAAGCTGTCCCCTTACTGCAAGAGTCCCTCTCTCCCCCTCGCAATAGTCCTTTCAGATAAAGTCTCTCCTCACCCAGTGAGTCCAGATCCCGTTTTCTCCTTGACAGCGCCTGTTATGGGGTCTCCGTTTTGCAGAGGAGGAAGTTGGGCTCTGGGAGGTGGGAAGAGCAGAATGGGGAGCTCTGCTCACTCTGAACCCAGCGTGGCTGGCCGTGACCCACTTCCCGAGGCTCTGTTGATGAAATGTGTACTTTCTCTCAACTCTGTCCTCAACCTGCTTAGTGTCTAGTTGGAGCGATGACACATCGAGGCACAGTTTGCGTGGCGTCTTCGTTGTGTAGCTCTGGGAATGGAGGAGCGCATGCAAGATCCCTGTGTTTGTGTGCACCCGTGTGCCTGGACTAACAAAACCCCGGGGAGAAGAAAGTAACGAGGCCAGCAACGAACAGGCCCACTGGAGGCTGAGCGCCCAGCTCACATGTGGGAGAGACTTTACTTGAAAGGACTATGGCGAGGGGGACAGAGGGACTATTGCAATAAGGGGATAGGGACTCGTGCAGTAGGGAGAAGGCTTTGACCCTGAAATCTACAAGCATCTCAAAAGCTGGGGAGGGACGTGGCCCTGGAGAATGGGGACGATGGGACGATGTGGGGATGGCAGATCCTCTCCTGGGGGTTGTGGGATGTAAAAGTGTGGGGCTGAGAAGCCAGGCAAGGGACGGAGCAGCAGCGGCACCCAGGGCCTTGCGGGCCTGGCTGCTCACTGCACCTCCTCAGGCCGTGGGGAGCCACTGCGGGTCTTCAGGCAGGAGAGTGTCCTGATGGAAGTGATGATAATAATGATGGTGCTGATAATAGCCTGCTCCTCCGTGTTTTTATAGCTCTCTCCCAAGGTGCCCTTCTCCAGAACGCTGGCAGTGCTTCACAGATGTTACCTAATTAATCACCAGCGCTTCCCCGCCGAGGGAGGTGGGGGGCAGCTAATATCCCCATTTTTCACGGGAGGAAAACGAGGCAGCGAGGCGCTCAGGTGGCTGAGGAAGGCCGAGTAAGGCGGTGTCAGTCCTGGGAGGGACCCTGCAGGAGAGGTCCTTGTTCTCTCCTCGCCGCCCCGCTTTGGGAGTAGAGCACCCCCGACAGACCGGCGTGTGCTCAGAGAGGTGCTGATGAGTGTCCCTGACCTGAAGGATGGGGGAGTCGAATCTGGGCATTGCGTGTTTAGAGGTGCTGGAGTATGGAGAACCAACTGGGGGTTGGTTGAGGTCACATCTGGATTTGGGCACACCTCGGACTGCTGCTCTTCCCTTCCTCTGCTCCCACAAAAGTCTCTCCCAGGGTGTTTGTCATCCTCTGTATCTGTTGTCCTTTCTGACTGATCTGTGTCCTCCCTGAGACAAGGAACCTACCTTTTATAATCTAACCTCTTTGCCTGCTTCCTGTGCTTTGGCTTGAAGAGTTAACCTGCCATCCACTGGCTCGGGGTGAGTCTTGTCCCCACTCCTAGCCTCAGTTTCCTCATCTACAGAATGATGGTAACAGTTACACCCACCGCAGTGGGTGGCTTTAGATGAAATCACGCCCATCACGTGTTCAGCAGTGCCTGGTACATTACAAGCACTTACTACAGTTAATAAATTATCAATGTTCTTAGAGTAGGGGCTCAGAAATAAATGCGCTGGATTATTGTTCTAAATTGGCTCGTGGACATAGATGCACTGGCTTTCATGTGATTGACGTGCAACCAGAATATTGGGTGGGAATAAGGTTTTTTGAAATGGAACTGTTTCTCTTGTGGATACCCGTTATAATTTTAAAGAAAACACGCACATTTTAAAAATTTCTTGTTGGGCCTAATCATGCTTTTGCTCCCAGTTCCCGAGCCGCTCCACCTCCCCATCAAGTATTTAGTAATCCATAAGCAAGGCTTACGCTGCTATTTAAAGCAACTCTGCTGTTAATCCGTTTGTAGGAGCAAATCCTATTCATATGAATAACCTTCTCTCCCTGCCTCCAGTGCCCCAGCTCCTCCCTTTTGCTCCCATTCTATAGTTTCGGTTTTCCTTATTTTATCTGTTTTAAGGTGGGGTCCTCCATGGATTGAGAGTTCCAGGTTCAGAGCTGGGAGAGGAATAGAATGTTAAGCGTGTCTGGCCCAACATCCTCATTTAAAAGATAGGAGAATGGGGGCCTGGGGAGAGGGGTCTGTCCACAGCTGGATAGCCAAAGCAGAGCTCAGCCTGTGTCTCCAAAAGTGCTTTTAAACTGTTACATCAGTTACATTTTTTTAAAGATCTTTTTTTAAAAATATATATATTTTATTGATTTTTTACAAAGAAGAAGGGAGAGGGATAGAGAGTCAGAAACATTGATGAGAGAGAAACATCGATCAGCTGCCCCCTGCACACCCCCTACTGGGGATGTGCCCGAAACCAAGGTACATGCCCTTGACTGGAATCGAACCTGGGACCCTTCAGTCTGCAGGCCGACGCTCTATCCACTGAGCCAAACTGGTTAGGGCAATGACATTTTTTTTCTTTAAATCGTCCTGTATTTATTTTAATATGGCAGATACTACTGGTGTTTTTTTTTTCTTTCTATGAATAGTGATCATGTTGAGCTTACTATATCCCAGGCACTATTCTAAGTCCTTGCCATGAATTAACTTGACATGTTTTAGTTCATTTACCCCCAATGTGTGGAGGTCGTGCTCACTAGTCTGTCTTGCAGGTGGGGAGACTGAGGCACAGAGAGGTTAAACTCACTTGTCTCAGGTCACACAGGGAATAAGTGATGGCCGGCTCCAAAACTCATCAATAACCAGTGCTTCTCTATGGCCTAAACCAGGGGTGGGCAAACTTTTTGACTCGAGGGCCACAATGGGTTCTTAAACTGGACCGGAGGGCCGGAACAAAAGCATGGATGGAGTGTTTGTGTGAACTAATATAAATTCAAAGTAAGCATCATTACATAAAAGGGTACGGTCTTTTTTTTTTTTTTTTTTTTAGTTTTATTCATTTCAAACGGGCCGGATCCGGCCCGCGGGCCGTAGTTTGCCCACGGCGGGCCTAAACACACCACCATAAAGTTTTACTTTTTTAAATAGGCGTATTTCAACTAAAATGAAGGTTGAAGGAAACACTAAGTAATTGAATGGGTGCTGAGAAATATGGCAAGAAGCGTGAAACATCCCAGGGCACCATGTCAGAGGTGCACTTAGCAGTTTTCCAGGAGGGGCCTGTTTGGTGCGGAGTGTGCCGGAAACAGACTCCTGTTTGGAGACAGGCCAGATCCAAGGAGGCCCCTGCCTTCATGGAGCGTGTCATCGAGGGGAAGATTGACGAGAGAACAAACAACTAAGATGCTGAGGCTTGTGTGACTGCTGGGGGAAAGCGACAAGGGAGTCTCTGTGTGTGTTACAGGAACAGGCTCAGAGCAGGCCCTACTTTCACTAGGTTGTTCTCTCTGTCACCCTCTAAGACAGCGGTTCTCAACCTGTGGGTCGCGACCCCTTTGGCGGTTGAACGACCCTTTCACAGGGATTACCTAAGACCATCCTGCATATCAGATATTTACATGACGATTCATAACAGTAGCAACATTACAGTTATGAAGTAGCAACGAAAATAATTTTTTGGTTGGGTCACAACATGAGGAACTGTATTTAAAGGGCCAGAAGATTGAGAACCACTGCTCTAGGAAAAGGTGACACTTCAGAAGAGACACGCAAGTGACCTGAACAGGTTTGTCTCTTTCTCTGGTTATGTCTCTCCTGCATCATTTCCTCTTTGAACCGTGAGTGAAGGCGGAGAGCGTGCAGGCCTCGCCTCGCAGCCCCTGCATCCCTCCAGGACTCGGCAGTGCTCCTAGTGGGGAACCCTCCAGGGCTGGGTGAGGCCGCGCCACCTGACACCCCTCCGCCAGGGGAGATGGATGCGCTGTCCACGAGTGATGTATTTTTAGCTTCCTCCCTCAGAGGCAGCAAAGACACGGTTAGTTTATTATTAAACAGAACCATTTATTCATCGTGTCCTTACATACTGGTGATGTCAAAGAGAAGTCGGATGGGTTTGGAGTACAGATTTTTACTCAGACTCAGAGCTGCTCCGCCTCTAACCAGTTAGAAAAAACAAAACAAAACAAAACGGGGCTGCCTGTTTCTGGCCAGATCCCTCCACATGGGGCAGGACTTGCAGTGTTGGATGTCTTCTGAGTGAGGCATGTAGTGAGAACGTGTGTGGTGGCCACCTGGGGACTGAGAGCGCCCACATCCATCTGAAGTGGACGGTTGCTTCTCAGCTCCGGCCGACAGGAAGTGTGGACCCACTGTGGCGAGATCGGACTTTTCAAGGTCAGACATCCAGACTTTGAATGCACAGTCTGCCTGAATCTCAGATATTGGCAACTAATTGAAATTGCAAAACCGCTTTGCAGGCCAAAAGCAAAGTCTACCTGAGACTTAAAATATCTGATTGTTCCGTGACCTCTTTTCTGAGGACCCTGGAGAATCAGGCCTGGCCAGCTGAGAAAGCCGAATGGGAACTGTCTTTCAGAACTGGTGGGAGCCCAAGAGGAAGACGTGGGCAGATCAGCTGTGTGCCTGGGGCTGGTGGTGCAGGCCGCCTCCTCCACCCTGCCTGCTTTCACCTGGTGTGCTGGGCCCACAGCCGCCGGGGCTGGAGGCCCCCCTGCATGGACTCAAGCCTCAGTCATTTGTGCAGGCGCTTGCCAATGGTGCCCACATTCCCTAAGTGCTTTGCCTGTGCCGAGGCTCCAGGCCAGTTGCTTTCCATACATTATTAGCTGAGGCGCCCTTCACAGCAACCCCCGCAGAAGGGTCCTAGTGCTACCCCACCCTGTGGAGGGGAACTGGGGGCTTGGGGAGGTTAAGGCACAACAAGAACGCAGCTGAAATGGAACGCTCACTCCAGGCTGGAGACCTTGAGACATACCACTCTTCCTTTGACATAAGCCAGTTCTTAATTCAACTCTTAAAATTTAAATGTTCCCGTGGTTTAAACCATTCATCTTTATCATTGCTGTTGAGAGTCAACATTTGCTATGCAGGGACCATATGTCAGGCCCCCTCTTTGCCTCTGGGAGAACAGGGGCCGGTAAAACACAACCCCCGCCCATCAAGAATCTTGAGGAAGATCAGGGCCAAGAGCGAAGTAATTACAAGGTGCTCGTAATTGGCGATGCTGGTGACAGCAGTGAGCTAGGGAAGCGGGGTGGTCAGCGCATCTTTGGGAGGCCAGGAACGGTTCCAAAGAAAAAGCCTGAGTTGAGTTGGAAAGGATAAAGCAGGAAGAGAAGGCATTCCCGGCTCAGGAAGTGAAAGCGAGGCCTTGGAGCTGCATTTCCTCTGTTTGTCCTGAGCAGCTGGCACAGAAGGAGCTGTCCCTTCACCTTGGCTCCTGCCTGAGCCTTTCCAGCACCTTCCCCGGAAAACCAGCCCTTCTTCTTGACCATTTTTAAGTGCACCGTTCAGTGGTATTAAGTACATTCACTTTGATGTGCCACCATCACCACCATCCATTTCCAGAACTCCTTCATCTTCCCCAACTCCAACAGAAAATCTGTGCCATTAAACACTAACTCCCCCCCACCCCTCCCCCAGCCCCTGGCAACCACCTTCTACTTTCTGTCTCTCTGATTCTGATTTTCCCGGCACCTCATTTAAGTGGGATCATACAGGTTTTGTCTTTTTGTGTCTGGTATGTTTCACATAGCATAATGTCTTTAAAAGTTTATTATCCAAGTTGTAGCATGTGTCAAAATTTCCTTTTTAATGCTGAGTAGTAGTTCATTTTATGTATATACCACACTTTTTTATCCATCCATCCATCTGCCAGTGCATGGTTTAGGCTGTTCTGCCTTTTGCCTCGTGTGAGGAATAATACTGTCAGGAACATGGATGTTCAAGTCCCTGCTTTCAATTCTTTTAGGTATCCATTCAGGAGTGGGATTACTAGGATGTATAGTAATTCTATATTTAAAATTTTGAGGGACCACCATACTGTCCTTGCATTTTTAAGTGGCATTTGCTTTTTTAAAAAATTATTTTTATTGATTTCCAAGAGAAGAAGGAAGAGGAAGAGAGAAATAAAAACATTAATGATGGGAAAGAATCATCGATGGGCTACCTCCTACCGCCCCCCCACCCCCACTCCACTCAGAATGAGCTCGCATATGCCCTGACTGGGAACCAAACCGTGACCTCCTGGCTCATAGGTTGACATTCAATCACTGAGTCACACCGGCCAGTACTTAAATAGGAGTACAAGCCTGTGACAGGAAAATTTACCCATGAGAGACAGATACAAGGGAAGTAGAATTCCTCCTTCCATTCTCTCTCACAAGAAATCCTTGCTAACAATTTCTGTATATCCTCCAGGGTAAATACCAACATTTTCAAGTGTGTCTTGAGAGCAGATGTGTGAGTGATGCCTTTTTTTGGATGCAAGTGTGTGTGTGTCCTTCGAGGATGGGGACACTGAGAGCCTGCACTTGGCTGCTAGCCCGTCCCCAGGAGAACATGGGCTTTAGGGAAATGTGGGACCCCTGGTACCCAGATACTCACCCTCTACCACCGAGCTATCCCAGGACGTGCCCAGTGGCCGGCCACACATCCACGGGCCCCCACCCACCACACCCTGTCTCATTTTCCTGCAGCACCCTCCCTGGGAAAAGCTCAAATTTTCCTGCGGTAATAGTTTTCTCAGAAGCCCTGGGGCATCGCTGCTCAGACAGACTGTGCTGACTTACAGGGTGTTCCAGCGCCCAGCCGGCCTCTGTGATTTAAAGCTGCCACTCAGATGTTGCAGATTACGTTACAAAATAGCCGTTTGGGCTGAGTTTTGGAGAAGCTGCTGCCAGATGGGAACTCTGGTGTTTTCTTCTATAAATAGCCTTTATGGTGAGCTAACTGAAGTGAGCACGGTTTATTTTAGGAGGTAACTCCTTGGAGCAGGCCATGGTGGGTTGGGCGGCTTGCCCCGGGGAGCATTTGAAAGATTGCTAAGATTGAGGTCCTGCAGCAAGATCTGCTGGCCGCTGACAGCTCTGGGCGAGGGAGATGCATTTCTGGCTGCATTCTCCTTTGCTGCTGGCAACAGCCCTGAGGGGTGGTAGGGAGTTATACCCATTTAATAGGTGAAGCAGTTGAGGATCAGGAGCTTGGCCAATGTTCCTACAATTGCAAAGTGGTTGTGATAAAGCTGAGCTAGGATAGAGGTTTGGCAACTCCTTGTTTCGTATCCCCGGTGGGGAAAAATCAGTTTCTTAGAGTGTTCTGTGCATGGAAACATACTAACCAGAAAGTAGAGGGCGAAGGTGGGCAGTGACACTGAAGCAGTTCTTTTGCTATCTCTTAGCCTCAGTTTCCTCAGCTGTGAACTGGGGATATCTGTCAACATGAAGGTGAAAATGAGAAATTAAAATGAGTTAAGGTCAATACAGTACCTGGCACATACTAGAACTAGATGCTTAATAAATAGCAGCTGTTACTGTTTTATTTGAAGGAAAGGAGTTCTTTAGCCACATTTTCCTAGAAATTATCTCAATTAGAAGGAAGTATCTTACTGGAATACTAACTAGGATTTTAGGTTAAAAGATGCAGGCTTGCCTTCAAAGGGCCACCTTTTGGAAAACCGTCACTTACCAGTGACCTGGCAGGAGGAAACCAGATTTCCTGGCAAGGGCCTGGCCTCTTTGAGCAAATCCAATGGACATGATCAAGATTGCAGCGTAGATTGTTTAATAGGTGCTTATATTAAAATGATTTTTTTTTGTAGAAACAAAAAATATCTTAGAACAAGTAAACACCCTTTTGGTATTGGAACCATACTATCTATCTCTCTCTCTCTCTCTCTCTCTCTCTCTCTCTCTCTCTCTCTCTGTCATACACACACGCAGACACTCACACACTCACACATATTGTCCCTTGAACAGTGTTCTTACTAAGTGTTTGCTGACTTTCGTTCATTCACGGATCACATATTGAGTGTCATCTGTATACTATGCCTAAGGTGTGGAAACCACTAACAGTTGAGTATACATGCTTTTGATCTATTTTAATTCAACTATGGAGAAAAAAGCAAAGGAGAAAGGGAACAGTGGAAATACTCTAGGTCAGCAGTTGCCAACCGGTGGTCCGCGGAGCACTGGTAGTCCGTGAGGCTCGAAAGGTTGGCGACCACTGCTCTAGGTATCTTCTCCGTTCTTCTAAGCCTCGCTTCTTCTCTCTGTACCGTGAGCACAGCTGGGTGTATTGGTTCCTGGGTTCTTTGTAGCTCTTTGATCCTAGACCTCAGCCGAGGTCAAGAATCCTTTCCTCATTCTGCACCCCTGCAGGATGACTCAGAAGGCTTTGTTCAGCCTTCCTTTTCTAGGTGAGAAGGCTCTTGAGTGAGTGAAATGCCCAAATGCTCACAACTCCCAGGCACCAAGTGGTTAAGCCAGAAATAAAAATCAGCCCTGTCTGGGTCTTGGGGGCCCCCTGATCATTCAGGTTATCTTCAGAACAGGGAGTCACAGAGAGGACGACCTCATTGCCTAGGATCTTAGCTTCCATCTCACGAAGGCAAAGAGTTCAGCCTGCCCCATGGAGATGTGTGTGTTGTGGGGACAGTGAACCAAGCAAGAGGTTTTCAAAGTCCTTCTCCAGGGGGTAGAGCAGACTGGCTATCCTGAACACAGATTTGAACCTGGGTGCCCATTACTTACCTACTGTGTGATGTTGATAGGTGTCTGAGCCTGTGTTTTCCTTATATCAGTACCCATAGTTGTTGTCGGTAGGGTGTGACCACTTTGTCCTACTTTGGGAGTTTCCTAAATTTAGTACTCAACACCCATGTCCTCAGTCCCAGGGCAGTTGGAATGATGGTCGCATTAGTTATGAGGTTGAAATAAACCAGAGCACATAGTAGGTGTCAGTAAATGGGAGCTTGCAGGAAGTAGTATGTACAGTGTGTGTGTGTGTGTGTGTGTGTGTGTGTGTGTGTGTGTGTGTGTGTGTTGGGGTGGGGTTGCTATTTATCTTTTTCAACCTACAATTGCCCGTAGCATTTTCCTAAGCCATAGAACTCAGAGTTGCTGATTGACATTTGTCTAACCTAGATCGATTTCTTGTCTTTTTTTTTTTAAAGACAGAAGAAAGATATTTTATCAGACTCTAATATGCTGCAACATGTCACAACTTGATATTTTTCATTGTCTATCACAATCATGAGGATTGACTAATTTGTAAAGCCTGGCAGGTAGGAGCAACCTATGGCTTAGACTGTGTGGGATGTGTTATGATTCCTAGAAATGGGAAATAGAAATTGCTTGAAACGCACTTCAAAAGTCTCCAGTGTGCTGGTTCACTCAGTTGGTTTTCAGATGTGCATTTGGATCGGATAGGGAAAGCCCAGTATGTAAGCGTGGTGGTGGTGGTGCCGGAAACTGCTTCTAATGGAGCTGCGTCCACACAAGCCTTGCCAGCGACTCCCTGGTGCTCTTCGGGTATGACCCAAACTCCTTCCTAGCACCATGGGGACCCCCCTGCCCCCCGCCCCCCGCCCCCCCGCAGCCTCTCTACCCGTCCTCCCCGCTCATCGCATGGCGCTCACCCCTCCACATTCTAAGTTCAGGCTTTCTCTCTTTGTTTCTGAAAAATGATGTGTGATTTCCTATTTCGAAACCTTCACTACTGCTGTTCCTTCTGCCTAAAATGTTTATCCTGTCTCTCATCTCAGACAAGTTGAGTCTTGCTCCTCTTTGAAGCCCAGTTCAATGATCACTTCCTGGAAGAACCTCTGGCTCCCCCACCCAGGTGGAAGTTCCTGTTTCCTGTCCTTATCTAGCCTCTTCTGACACCATTGATCACAGATGTAACTAAATCACTAATTTTTTGTGACCAGTTGAATCCGTCAACCCCTACTCTGTCTTGTCTTCTGTGTTCATCGAAAAGGCCACAGTTGTCAATTTTTACAGGCATTATGAAAAGCTGTAGAACAGTGTTCGAAAGCAGGGCATCTGGTGACAGACCTCCTGAATTTGGTCAAGTTCTGGCTCTAACACTCTGCAGCCGTGTGACCTTGGGCATGTCGCATAAACCTCTCTGAGCCCAGTTCCCTCATCTGTAAAATAGGAGCTAAAAATTTATAGGCTGGGTCCTCGTGAGGATGAAGTGAGTTAGTACATGTCACCAGCATGTAGTATACATCGGTTGATGGTGGTGGTGGTTATTACCATTAGTTCTACGAGTAGTAGCAGGAACCTTAAGAGATTGTAGCCAGGTGGCTTAAGAAAATGGTGGAGAGAATGTTCGTAGTTTGTGCCACATTTTTACTTCGCTTCATTAGCAACCTGTGCCATCATAGGAGAGCTGGTGAAAGCCTCAGTCTCCTCATCTATAAAACAGGCTCAGCACTACCTACCTCATGGGATTACCTATCCATAGGATTGGTGTGAGCTCAAAAGAAGATGGAGCTGTAGACAGCCAGGCCCTTGTGAGTCATGCAGCATGTGCTTGGTGGAACTCAGTGGTCCACGCACCATGAGAGCTTGATTAGCAGCTCCTCACACGCCACCAACAAGGATGCCTGAGCTGTGCTTGGGGTCTGAGGAGCTGGGCCGCAAACCTGGGTTCCCACAATAGCCCTCCAGGTAGCAATCTGTATCTCTGTGACTCAAAACAAAGCAAAATGAAAAAATAAAAAATAATAATGGATGACCCCAGGTCTTGGTTTCATATGGCAGCTAGCGAGATAGCAGGACAAGTAATTGGAGAATGTGTCGCTAACAGCCACAATAAATACATCTGTGATTATGTATTAGGAGTTCTCAAATGGCCCATAATGTAGGGAATATGAGTGAGGTCAAGAGCATGTTAGAAACAGATGTTGTTTAGGTATGAGACAGCCTTGCAGCCCACACATTTTAAAAGAAATACTTAGCCCTCGCCAGGGTGGCTCCGTTGCTGCTTGGAGCGTCGTCCCACACACGGAAAGGTAGTAGGTTTGATTCCCAGTCAGGGCACATACCTAGGTTGATTCCCCCTTGGGGGACATTTCTCTCTCACATCAACGTTTTTCTCTCTCTCTCTCACTCTCTCCCATCCTCTCTCTAAAATAAATAAATGTGTCCTGGAGTGAATATAAATGAATGAATGAATGAATGAAATATTTATTTGATGATTATTAGGAACCAGACATTATTCCAGGTTCTTTACAAATGTTAATTCAATCAATCCTAATAAGCGGCCTGTTAGGTAGATATTATTATTATCCCTATTTCATGTCAGAGGAAACTGAGGCACCAAGATGGCAAATAACTTGCTCACGGTCACACAGCACAATGGAGCACAGGTCATCTGATGCAACAGTTCATGTTCTCAGCCAGGACTCTGTGCTGAAGTCACATGGAAAAATGTAAACAAATGGAAATAGATAATCAAATACAAAATGCCCACTTTCTCCTTGAATGGCCCAGCCCAGCTGTCCTTGGTCCTGAATTCTGTGGGCTTCTCCATGCCTGGAACTTGTCTACTGGATTCTAGAATCCCGGCATTGGGAGGGGTTAGCCCTCACACTGATGGAAGCTAGACAGTGTCTTCCTTTTCTCTTTGACACTGTGCCCACCCCCCAGTCACACCCCCTCCCCCAAATAGTTTTCTCGCACTTGGGTAAAATGCTCGAATAGTTTATCAGACCTGCCGAAAGCAGGGTCTTAATGAGCTGTAATTTTTGAAGTCTGCAGCTGTAAACTGTGCTGAAAAGATTGAAAAAATTAGTGCACTAGTAATAAGATAATTGTCCCTGAGAAATGCTGTTAGCATGTAAACACATTTAGCGTGTGAAATCAGAACAACTGTAATATTTCCCCCTTTTGGTGTTTAAAGATGCTCCTGCATGAATAATTATAGCTAAATGCCAAGTGCAGACACGGAATACTGCCTGCTCTGCCTCTCCTTCTTTCCCGCTCTGCTGTGGCCCGGAAATAAAGGTCAGCTTGGTGAGCTCTCTCCTGAGGCTGGCTCTCCCTGCCCCCAGCAGCCATTTGAAATTAGTACCAGGAGTGAAGCAAATTAGGGATGTTAGGCAGACAAGACAAGATTTAGAGATCCTACTGCAGCTTTTTAGGAGGGCATTGGATGTCAGAGACCACACATACATGCATATGAATGCTCGCTCATGTTTGCATGTGTGTACACATGCACACACTCACATACAGAGCTGAAGAATCATGGTCACAGCTACGTATAGCAGAAGCAGGTGCATGTCACCTCAGGCCACCTTCTCGGGCCTGGAGGGCTGCTGTGAAGCGTGTGCACACCACCGCTCTGTGGGACTGCCGTGTTCCTGTGGAGTGTTTGCATCTTTGGATAAATTGGGAAGTGGCTTTCATTGTCTGATGTCAGTACATGTAATGTCTTCCCCCAAAACCGTAGCTCACCAGACATGCTACATAGAGATGAACCTCTCCACTTGCTCAGACATGAGCTGGTCTGTAGGTTGACCTTGTCTTTCATTCCCAAGGTTCATCTTTGAGGTGAGGCCTTGACTTGCAGGCAGGCAAACATCATTCATCTCCTAAGTTGGCTGGGTTCAGAGCTCACCTTTTAGGTTCAACCCAACGTGACTTGAGGTTCCGCTGCTCTGGGCTCAGCGAGAATTTACAGAGCGCTGCTTCAGGCGGCAGCATCAGGAGTCCTTAAGCATAAAAACAAAGAAGCTGGTCCTTGGCTTCGGGGAAGCAGGGCGAGTTGTCAAAACGATAGCCAGCAGGGAGTGAGAACACGGGACCCCTGCTCCTGTCCCGGGCCCGGACTCTGCTGCCGACCCCGTGTTCCTGGGTGTGTGTGTGCTCATACTCTCTTCTTGAGTCTAATCGTCCTTCGTTTTGTAACCAAGTTTACTTTACAGCCAGTCTGCGGTCCACATCCCATACTTTGGTCCAACCCCAGGGCCTCTGCTGAGAGTGTTGGGACTTGGTAAGCCAGAGATTGCCAACTCCAGTGCCCACAGCAGCCATGCAGGCAGCCTTACTGAGGGAAGCATGGGGGCAGGGGTGGGGGTGGGGGGACGGCAGTTGTGACAAGCTGCAGGTGCTTGCCCCTTCTAAGGGGGACGGCTACTCCCAGGTCCAGACAGTCAGCGCCTCAGGAAGGTGATGGGTTTGTGTGGCCATGTCTTCTGATTTTCTAAGAAATGCCAGAACTTGGCAGTTTTACATGAGGCCTCCTGAACTTTAAGTGTTGGCATCATAGGTAGCATGTTTTAGACGTGGCACGGGCTGAACAAAACACGTCTGGGCGGAATACTGCCCGAGGCCCCCCGTGTGCTGTGTGCTACCCGTGCAGTAAACCCTTGAAGATGAAATCCTCCGAGTGCCTGCTCAGTGGAGGCTACCCCGGTCCTCACTGTTGATTCCCACCGCATCGTGCACTTGGCATCAGGCGTCAGCTCGAGACTGCAGACGTTAACTTGCCTCTCCCTTCTCTAGTCTTCTCATCCTGCACTGCCCCCTCCGCACGGATGTCTCAATGAAGTTCCCAGGGAGGGAACACTTACTATCCTGAATAGGTCCCACGGTTATGCCAAGCATGTCACGTGTGTGAGTGGGTCCCCCACCCCCACCCCGGTGCGGAAAAGCATCAACATGAAAGGGGATATTGTGGCGCTCGGGTCAGCAAGCAGCACTGAGCACAGTGGTCATCTCCCGGGTGCCGATTATCAGCTCGCCCGGGGATCTCAGGCTCCTGCCTGACCTTGGCACAGGGTCTGGCATGTTTGGTTTTCTGGGTGGAGAATGGGTCGTTTCAGAAACAAAGCCATTGAGACCGAGCTGAGGAGAGTCCCCTATTCATTGATGAAAGGAGCTCATTGTACAGAATGTGTGTGCCCCGCCGGACCCCCTTCCCCCGGCCGCCGCCTCCTCCTCCCTTCCCCAGCTGGGGCTTTGTCAGTGACCCACAGGATGCTCTACCCCAGGCTGTGCTTTCTTCCCATCTTCCTGTCTCTGCGGCGTTGGGGCTGCCCTTCGCAGAAGGAA
Source organism: Myotis daubentonii (assembly GCF_963259705.1). Lineage (NCBI taxonomy): Eukaryota > Metazoa > Chordata > Mammalia > Chiroptera > Vespertilionidae > Myotis > Myotis daubentonii. The sequence continues at coordinate 26,717,866 of NC_081843.1, forward strand.
AAAGTGCGCTCGGAGGCCCAGGCACGTTCCGGCTCCTCAGGCCAAGTCTGTTGTCGGGGGCGATGAGAGCGCTTCCTTCCGGAGGGGCAGGAACAAACAGCCAGTTCACAGGCGGCCTCCCCAGGTGGCCGTGCAGGAAGCGAGAAAACAGTGGGCACCACTCATAGGTCCTCCTGTCCTGCCCTCTGCACCGAGGCCCCCCCACCCGCCACCCCCAAGAGGCCAAGACCGTTGAGCTCCAGGTGGAGGCTCCCAAGTGAAGAGACTGCAGGGCTTCACTTCCTCACGCGTTATTAGAGCTTTTCTGTTTCTTCTCCCAAGTCCCGGCATCCTGAACTTTTCCTTCTCGGGATGGGGGTGAGGGTGGGGTCAAGTTTAACGAGCTGTCCAGTGGGTAAAATGGTACTTTCCTCTGGGAGTAGCATTAATGTCTGGTGGTTCAGAGATGGGTGGGGCAGGGGCTGTGGTCAAGAGGAGGGTGTGTGCCCACACTAAGGAGGTAGCAGCTACCCCGCTCCAGCTGCAGCTGTGCCAGCCTGCACGTCCACGTGTCCAGATCTTCCGACATTTTTAAAAAAGTCAGAAATCTGGATATTGTGACATTACCCAATTTTTAAATGTTGGCAACTAGTGGGGATAAAAGTACTGTGTACGCGTACCGTGTAGGCCAACGCATACACATGCAAGCATTGTCGTTCCTTCTCTGAAAATATTAAGGTTAAATGGGCCTGGCTCTGTGGCTTTTGAGCAAGTCTTGTGACCTTCCTGAGCCTCAGTCTCCTCCTCTATACATTAGGAACAAATGCTACCATCCGCAGTCTGGGAACAGGCAAATACATGATGTCATCAAGAGCCTCTCCCCGTGGGAAGAGCATAAAATAAATTCATCTGTGTTTCCAGACCCTATGGTCAGTCTAGTAGCCATCCACGGGGGTTGAATGAGAATTTATTGAAGTAATGCACATGCATTGCTAAGTAGGTGCTTCTTAAGGACTTACATGATAGCTCTCATAATGGCCATCATCATCATCTATGTCGTCGTCATCACCATCACTGTCATTATCATGAAGAAATATAGGGGAAGGATGAGGAAGCAGGAGGGAGGCACTGAGCCTCTCCCTGGCTGAAACCTCCTGACTTTGACCCTGACTCTCATGATGGGAAGCTTTTGCCTGTGTGTCCCCCACAGGCCGACCTGCCAGCCTAGGAAGGAGGGTCCCTGGGCCAAGGCGCAGCCTGGAGCTGGGTGTGCCCTCTATAACCACTGCACTGTCCTCCACTCCATCACCCCACGCCCCTCATCCTGTGGTCGTTTCACCCCCCTTCCTCCTCCCCACCCCCATGGCTTTAATCAGCATCTGTGTGTGTGGCCTCTTGGAAACGTTCCGGACATGAAGCAATGCTGAATCACAGTTCTCCCAGAGCCGGGATCTGCTATCTTTTGAACAAAAGATGTCCTGGTTAGAGGCTCTTGTGAGAGGGCTGAAGAAGAGGAAATAATGAAAAGGGGGAGGGAATGGACATTTATTTTGGCAAAATGGACGAACCCTGGATTTTATAGCAAGAAACTTGGATTGTAGACGGGTTTGGTGTACACTGTGTGTGGCCCTTAGCACATTCACTTCCCATCTTGGGTCTCATAGGCCTCGCCAGAAAACGATGGGTTTGATTCAGCTCAGGGATGGAAATACGTTTCATCTCAGAGGGAAACTGGAATCTATTGGTAAATGTCTGCTCACAGGACCATATTGAGACTCTAAGGCCAAGTAATTGCTTAGTAGTCTCGACCTTGGGCGCCTTGCAGGGAAGTCACTGCTCACCTACCCTTGGTCTCTGAGTTGATCTCTGGCATCCGCGATCTTGGATTTGGGGACTCAAATCTGAACTGTTCTCCTGGGGCACAGGGAACCCACTCAGAAATCCCAGAAGCTGTAGAACAAAGCACAGTGTCTTTGGACTCTAGACAGTGTCTACTGGACACTTGGCAGTATCAGTTCCAACTGGGCCACCTGCCATCTTGGTGACCACAGCAAGTGGGTACAAAATGGGTGGGTGCCGCGGCCAGTGCCTGGGAAAAGCTAATTATTGGGCTGAGCTGGAGACTCGGCTTATGTTCTTAGCTTCAGGAAGGCTTGTGTCCAAACGGAGCCTGGGTGGCCAGCTTCAGAAGGACATGGAGCTCTGGACAGATGACCCGTCCCTCCTGCCTGGCTATGCTGGGTGGAGGCTGAGTGTCTCAGATTTCTCTTGGCACGTGGCAGGTCTTGTTTCTGGTCTGGAACGCCTTAGAGCCGTGAAAGCAGGACACTGTAAAGTGATGGTCATTGTTGTCCAGGAACAGTTCTGGCTTGCCCCCTCTACGCCGGGACGGAGCGGTAAAAAATAAAATTCTGTGATATAGCATCTCAGGCCGTCTTCACAGTGACCCTGTGAGATGGTTATTATTATTGTAACACGTTAAGTAATTAATCAGAAGACTCACAAGGAAATGGGAAGGTCTGTTCATTAGGAGCATGTGATCTCACTCCATGCCAGCTGCTCATGGAACCAGGAGCTGTGGTTTCGACATTCGAATCCAAGATGTGGTTGTACCGCTGGGAAGCAGTATGACTTAGTGGTTTCAAAGTGCAGCCCCGGGAGCCGGGCTTCCCTGGTCCAAATCCTGGCTTTGCCACAATTTGACTTTGATCAAATTGCTTCTTCCTTGTGCCTCAGTTGCTCTATCCGTGGTCGGCAAACTGCGGCTCGCGAGCCACATGCGGCTCTTTGGCCCCTTGAGTGTGGCTCTTCCACAAAATACCGACTTCTGCGCATGGGCCACGAAGTTTTAATCGCACTGTATGTGCGCACCCGCACGTGGTATTTTGTGGAAGAGCCACACTCAAGGGACCAAAGAGCCGCATGTGGCTCTCGAGCCACAGTTTGCCGACCATTGCTCTATCTGTAAAATGGGGTTGTTAATATCTACATTCTAGAGTAGTTGTAAGGTTTAAATGAGATCTTACAACCCACCTCAGATAATGTCTTGCGTTCAGAAAGAAGCCAGTGTGAGTGACTACGCTGAGCACTGTCAGTACTGACCAGCCATGTGACTCCAGGCAAACTGCGTGACTGCCGGGGTGACAAACTCAGTTTGCTTACAGTGGCCAGGCAGCAGCCGTTGGGTCGGGAGCGCCGTTGTCTTGCAGGGACGCATGTCCAGGGTTGCTAAATCTCCCATTTTTAAAAAGAGAAGTGAGAAATCTGCCCTTGCCTTTGAAGTATCTTGGTTTTAAAACATTGGTGATGATTTTAAATGTTAAATTAATACTGCAGGCCAAAAAGCAAGCAAACAAACAAAACCCCTCAGTGTGAGTCACCCACAGGCCACCAGTGGCCACCCTCTCTTCATTTTCAAGCCTCTCATCTTCCAGGTAGGAACATTCCCTACTTGTCATTCCGAGAATTCTAATTCTGTGTACTGTGTCAAGAATTACCCAACCTCTTGAGGATCACACAGAACAAAGGGTTACATGCATTTGGTAACCGTTCTTCTCAGAGAGACACCTCGTGGAAGAAGCATTCCAGTAATTCCCGCGTTCCCGTGTGTCTGTGGTTTCTGCCGCCTTCAAGGCTGTGGGTGATTGACCAGCTCCAGGGGCCGGAGCTTCTCTTGGAGATTCCGTTGCTCAGTTCTGGGTTCTGAACCAAAAAAAAAAAATGTGGAGGGCATGCAGAATGGCAAAGACGCCTATAAACTTAAAAAATTGTAATATAACAGAGAGAAACAGACAGATGGGCAGAAGCAGGAAAAGCCCCCCAGTGTCATGGGCCTAACCATATCTGCCACCATCTCTCCAAAGCGTGAGAACCCGTGGCTGTCTCAGTGGGGTTTCTGTTTTCTCCGGCAGCCCTATCTGCAGGTGAGTTCGCTTTTCCCAACAAGGCCCGTGCTGTGTGGCTCTGGCCTGCGTTCACATTCCAAATGCGGCCTCTCTTTGAGAACAAGGCGAGTTCTGTGTCATTGGCATCCCTCCCTCACCGCCCAGTGCCGCCCACCGTGCACGCGCCCTGCTGCATCCAGGAGCCACGGTCACAGGAGATAAGCTCTCTGTGACATTCCACAGGGACACCCGAGACAAAGCTCCCTTGTGTGAGCACCTTAAAACTGGGACTAGATCTGGAGGAGTTGAGAAGAGTCACACATCCTGGGGAGAGAATGCTGGGAAGAGGAGGGTGGCGACAGGGTCGCGGGGGCGGGAGGGACATCTTCACGCAATAGTGGGGAGCTAGGAAGGGGCAGAAGACACCCGGCACCTGGCAGTAGATGATGCATTCCCCCCACCAAAAACGCTCATAGGCTGAAACAGTAACCCCCAAAGGGATGGTGTAAGGAGACAGGCCCTTGGGGAATTGATTAGATCCTGTTAGCAGAGCTGTGGAGGATTTTATTAGCGCCTTTATAGAAAAGACCCTGCAAATTGCCCTCACCCATTCCCCTAAGGGAGGACACAGCGGGAGATCCACTATCAGTGAACCAGGAAGCTAGAAATTTCTGTTGCTTATGAGCCACCCAGTCTGTGGTCTTCTGTTAGTGCAGCCCGAATGGGCTGAGCCACACACGCATTCCTCGGTGGCCCCGGGCGAGAGCACCCAAGTTCCAAGCGTGCATCAGGCACTTGGTGGCCGGCGTGGGTATGAGAGGTCGGGTCCTATGCTTCGCTTCTCACTGGCTGTCTTTGTCACCTTGGATTATGAAGCTTTCAGTCTTGCATTATTCATGAACAGTGCAGGGGTTCTCAGGCTCCGGCATACATAAGACTCCCCCGTGGGTGTTTAATAAAAAAGCAGATTCTTTGGCTACTTGCCCAGAGATCCTGAGTCAGTAAGTTTTGGTTAAGGGACCAGTTTCTGACAGCTTACAAACTCGAGCACCAGTCCTGGCTCCCTCCCACGTCAGCCCAGGGTTGTTGAGCAAATTCTCCTCGCTGGGCATCGGGTGTCTGATCTGTAAAATGGGCAGCATGATGCCTCCCGTGGCAGCGTGGCAGGTATTCCATGCGCGTGGCACAAAGTAAGCATTCAAAACGGAGTGGCTGCATTTACTCCTCTGGCTGCTGTCGACTGGAGTTGGTTTAGCTGGCGGCCACAGTTCCCTGCAGTTCAGAAGAATTGTAGTTGAGTAGGTGTGGGTGTGGAGGGATGGGTCTTAGCCTTCATAAGCCTGCAAGAAATAAACAAAGGGATGTTTAATTGTGAGCCGTGAACCATGTTCCAGACATTTTAAATACCTGATTTTATTTAATGTTCACAGCAACCTGTGATGTCACTGGTAACCCATTGTCAACAGGAGGGGATCATATATCTGTAAGAGGCAGCCCACGTTTATACCCCTGAAGCTGGTGTCATTGTTATTATTGCCCCTTTTCACTTACAAAATGATCCCAGACAATAAATTCAATACAGTCCTACCTGTTTATATGGTGTAAATGAGAAAATCTCACAGAAGCTAAGAAATTTGCCTAAGGTTGGAAGGCTACTAAAGGGCTGTTATCTGCTGAGTTGCCAACCCCCAGTACCCCAGAACATGACTGTATTTGGACATAGGGCCTTTTAAAGGATGGCTCAGTCATTGAAGGTCCACATACGAACCAGGAGGTCCTGGTTCCATTTCCGGTCGGGGCACATGCCCTGCTTGCGGGCTCAGTTCCCAGTAGGGGGCGTGCAGGAGGCAGCTGATCGATGATTCTTTCTCATCATTGATGTTTCTATCTCTCCCCTCCCCTTCTCCCTTCCTCTCTGAAATCAATAAAAGTATATTAAAATAATAACTTAAAAAATAAATAGGTGATTAACTTAAAATTAGATCCTGAGAGTGGGCCCTAATCCAATCCGACTAGTGTCCTTATAAGAAGAGGAAATTTGGACACACAGAGACACCGTGGGTACTCACACCTGGAGGAGAGAATTGAGAACTATGAGTAGACAGCCTTCCCAACGCTGAGGAGAGAGGCCTCAGAAGAAAACAACCCTGCCAGCACCTTGATCTTGGACTACCAGCCTCCAGAACTGTGGGCAAATACATTTCTGTTGTATAAGCCTCAAAGTTCACGGTTTTGGTTACAGCAGCCTGAGGAGATTATTATAGTGGTTACACACGATTTAAACCTGGGGCCGCCCCGCAACCCACACTCTTTTCGACCGAGTGTTACTTCTCAGCCCTGCGCCAGGCCCATGGCACAAGTGACGGCGTCCAGACGGGTCTCGGGCTTACCTTTCAAACACCTTCCACTTGGTGGTCTCTTATGAGCCGCTTCTCCAGCAGGCGGGAGAGTTTGTGCTCCTTCCAGTCTCTGACCCCATGAAGGGTTCATCGCCCGTCCGGAGGCTCCTGGTGTTTGATGGTGACGAAGTGTAAGGTACAAGGTCCTGATGGTGGGAGCTTCCTACCCCTGCCACTGATCAGACTGCTCTCGGGGAGAATGCGCCCTGCAGCCTGCTGAAGGGTCCTCCTGGGTGTGTCTGCGCAGGGTGGTACCTTAGGGGTCCATTGTCTACCTGCCGACTTGGTAGGCCCCAGAGGGAAGTCTGGCCCCGAAGGCTTGAGTCAGGATTGTCACTTCCACACCAAAGCCATGGCTCACACCCAAGAGCAAATGCTGGCTTACATCCTCAGAGCAAGGGAGGAGAGGCCCCTGCCAACTGCGGGGCCTAGCTCAGGGTCAGCACCCACCCGGAGAGGCAAATGTCTGACGCACACATGGAATGACCATGGACCCAGTCCTCCTTCTCTCCTACTTTCTTATGAAAATTAATCGCTTGTTAAAATTAGGCCTTTGGCCTGCATGGGCTCAAAAACATTTGATTCTGCCTTCCTGGTCTTTTTTTAAAAATTATTATTATTATTATTTTTATTGCCTAAAGCAGCGGCTCTTAACCTGTGGGTCAGGACCCCTTTGGCGGTCGAACGACCCTTTCACAGGGGTTGCCTAAGACCATCCTGCGTATCAGATATTTCCATTACGATTCATAACAGCAACATTACAGTTATGAAGTAGCAACGAAAGTAATTTTATGGTTGGGTCACAACATGAGGAACTGTATTTAAAGGGCCAGAAGGTTGAGAACCACTGGAAAGTTTTACATATGTCTCCTTTTGCCTTCCTGGTCTGGCAAGCAAGACTCGAGAGGTGCAAACGAGTTCCATTTGTTCAGGACCTGTGATCAGGCTCCCGCCTCCTATTTAAACAGTGAGCGTTGGGAGTACAAGTGTACACAGAGTCACTTTAAACTCATTTCCGGCTCCTTCCTGGTGCCCGCCAGGCATAGCGCTAGCCACTGAATTGGAACTCAGTAAACAGGTGTGGATGGATGTGACTGACTCTACACAGTTTCCTGCTGTGGCACAGAGACTGGGTTCTGTTTTTAGTCATTACACGTGTTCTCATTTCCATCAACCATGTCCACTCCTTTTTTAAAAAAGACATATGCTGCCTGGCCAGCATGGCTCAGCGGTTGAGCATCAACCTATGAACCAGGAGGTCACGGTTCGATACTTCGTCAGGGCACATGCCTGAGTTGCGGGCTTGATCCCCAGTGGGGGGGGGGGGGGGTGGTGCAGGAGGCAGCCAATCAATGATTCTCTGTCATCATTGATGTTTCTATCTCTCCCTTTCTCTCTCTGAAATTAATAAACAAACAAACAAAACAAAACATAAAAAAAGATAGATGCTAAGAACGAATTCCAGTAATTGTTAAGGTGGTGCCTTGGATTCTAATGATAGACACTGTCCAGGTTGCAGGGTGACTTTGAGGTGGGACTGTATTCTCCAGTGGAACCCCTATAATACAGCAGAGCACAGGTTTCTCCAGGCAGGGCGCTGGGATCGAATCCAGACTCCAGCACTCTCTCTGCAACCTGAGACAGGCTACCCAGTCTCTCTGGTCTTCAGTTTACCCATCTCCCAGTGGGAACAATGGTCGTATCCGCCTCCATATTGTTGTAAGGGGTAAATGGAATGATATATCTATAGACGTTAAGCCAGTGCCAGGAACATGGTAAGAACTTACAAGTTATTAGTTAATTATCACCCTAGTAAGTTACTAATTATTACTAGTATTTATGATTATCCTTAACCTTGGTTAAGTGTAGACTAAACCAGAGGATGGAAAACTGTCTTTATCTCGGGACAGGCGGATTCTGAGTGACAGTTTCCATTAGTGTTGTAATGGAATCTAAATAAATGTGGGAGGACTGGTGTCCGTGGCAAAGAGGGCTGAAGGCTAACTCACGGGTAGAACTAGATCCTGGTGGTCAAGACTTTCTTTGCTTGGTGTGATGTACACCTTGCATGGAGCCTGCACATGGTAGGTTCGTGATAAATCATAGCTATTAGTTATAGTTATTTCGTGTCCCTGGGACACATTTGCAGACTTAGGGAGTCTGTATCATTTCATTTCCAAGGCTGGAGTGTTTTCCCAATACATACTGATTCTATGAAAGTCAATATTTGGAAAGTATATCAGTTAGTGGTTAATGCCATACAGGTGTACCTCAAAGATACAGATTTGGTTCTGGACCTCTGAAATACGAATTTTGGGGTTTCCCAGTACACATAAAAGTATGTTTACATTTTACTGTAGTCTATTAAGTATGTTATAGTAATTCTTAAAAGATACTGTACAAAGCTTAATTAAAAATACTGTATTGCTAAAAATGCTAACCATCATCTGAGCCTTCAGCAAGTCATAATCCTTTTGCTGGGAGAGAGTCTTACCTACAATTTGTAAAAACACAGTATCTATTAAACACAATAAAACGAGGCTCTCACTATATAACAAGCCACCCTGAAACTCAGTAGGTTAAAATAAATATACAGGTTGGGGCAAAAATGGAAAATAATACAGTAATTAATAAATAGTAATATAAGAATAAACCGTGTTTCATGTACTCACAACTGTAAACCTCCTGTTGCCCCACCCTGTGTGTTCTCTCTGTGTCTGAAGGTTGTCTGAGGGATGGCTGATGTCGGCTGGGTTTGGATTCAAGCTATAGGTTGAGTCCAGGTCTGTTCCGTGTGTCTCATCCTCCTTGGACCAGCATCTTCCTGGGGCGTGTTCTTGTGCTGATGGCAAAAGCTCAAGAGGTGATGCTCAATCTCACAAGCACATTTCAAGCTGCTGCTTATGTCATATCTGCTAACCTCCCGTTGGACAAAGCAAGTCAAATGGGCAAGGCTGAGGTCAAAGGAGGAGGAAGCGTATCCTGCAAAGAAATACAAAGTCACAGGACCGGAGAGTCTGGATACAGGGAGGGGTGGCGAGTGAGGACCACAAATCCAGCCCACCTAGTTCTCCATTTGACTTCCCCAGTTTAGCCGTGGCAATACCTGCTGTGAAAGGGCTTTCCTTGCTTTAGCAGGCGGTTCCCTGGTCCAGTACCCGCATTAAGATTCTAAAAGCACTCCAGGGTAGCATCGCAGCGCATCACAGATTCCCCTTTGGTCTTTCGGAGCCTTTCCTCTGACAGACAGGAGTTTACTCTACTGTAAAGCAAAGAGTCCCAATTGAGACCCACAGGATGGATTAGGCAGACAGCGTCATCGACCTGGTTCCACTTCGTTAGCCTTTCCAATTAAGGAAGATGCTGCTGCAAGTGAGACCTCACCACTACGGAGTCATACCTTGAATCCTCCAGATGCGCCTCTGTAGGGAGAGCCCTATATTTCAAATGCGCAGGGGAGGGGGTGCGGGGTGGGGGAAGCAAAAGTCTGTGGACAAGTGAATCCTAGTGTGAATGACTGGCCACTAGTGAGTACTTCATCTTCTTGGCGAGGTAATTAACTCAAATGCTAAATAGAGAGCACTTGTACTTTTGTCTTCCAAAAGCTTTTTAATGGATATTGGACCCCTGACCTTGTGCCCATAGGGTCTCTGATCTGGGAGCATCAAATAAAGAGTTGCTGGATCACTCTATCCAGAGATCAGGCCCTGGGTTTTATCACCACAATTAACAGAGGTTTCTCAAGGAAGGTCTTTTCCAGTGAAGTTAGGGGCCCGAGATGGCATTTTCCCCTCTTTACCCCCTCAGGATCCTGGGCAATGAAGCATAAGCCCCAAACAATGGCCAAATAGGCTGTGAAGTACAACTTAATTAACCTGGGCACGCACCCAACACCCCAGTGCAGTGCTTTTGCAAGGATGTGGCTTAGAGAATGAGGCTAAGGTTTGAATCTCAGATGCAGCCTCTTGTCTTCTAGTCACAGTCTCGATGGCGGGATCTGAATGGGGAGACAGACACAGACTCCTCTGAGCTGGAGAGCAGGCGGAGCATGCTCTCACTGCCTAAGCTGCATGCCAGATCTGACTCACGCTGCCTGTCACACACCAGGACGATGGCCTTGCCTCCTGAAGACAAAAATGGGCCCTGCCAAGTGTGCTTGCTTAACGTGGGGAATCTGGAAGTACAGGGCCAACTCTCCCTATGTACCAGTGATAAAGGGGCCGGATAGAGGGGCTCCGTGAAGGACAGCTGGACCAGTGAACCTGTTTGCTCGAAAAAAGGGTCTCGGTGAAGGTTCTCACCCATCATGGCTGCCACCTCTTCATGGTTGGGAAGGAGCTAGTAGAGGTTTGAAGAGAGAAGCCTGAAATATTCCCTCCAAGATTCTCCCAAGTCCCCAGGGGGAGAGTGGAAGAAATGTTCCCCTCAGCATTTTCCTAGGTATGAGGAGTATTCAGTGCCTGGGTGGAGTGTGGAAATTAGATGTTCCCCTGGCAATTCCAGTTGAGCTGCACCATTGAAAAATGCTGGCTATTGGGCTCAGGAATAGAATTGGGGGAGAAGAGCCCTTCATCTTAAAAGAAAAGTTAGTTCTGACCAGAGCTCAGAATGTCCCTGGGCTCATGGCTCTTATACTCATCAGAATTTTTATAAACTAGAGGCTTGGTGCACGGATTCATGCATCGGTGGGGTCCCTCGGCCTGTCCTGCACCCTCTCACAATCTGAGACCCCTCAGGGGATGTCGGAGAGCCAGTTTGGGCCCAATCCCTGCAGGCCAGGCCAAGGGACCCCACCGGTGCATGAGTCCGTGCACCAGGCCTCTAATATGCATATAAGATCTTTGGTTAACCTTTCCCTGCCCTCCCCTCTCCCCCCTTCCCTCTGAGATTCATCAGTCTGTTCCATGTTTCCATGCCTGTGGTTTCTGCTCCTGCGTTGAGCGTCTGCCCCCTTGGTGGTCAGTGCACGTCATAGCTACTGACCGGTTGGCTGGTCGGCCGGTCGCTTAGGCTTTTATATATAGACTAGGGGCCCGGTGCACGAAATTCGTGCACTGGGTGTGTGTGTGGGGGGGAGTGTCCCTCAGCCCAGCCTGCCCCCTCTCACATACTGGGGGCCCTCAGGCGTTGACCCCCATCACCCTCCAATCGCAGGATCGGCCCCATGCCCAGGAATCATGCCTGGGCAGGGGACCCCCATCTCCCTCTGATCACTTGCTCCACCCCCTGTCCAAGCCTGACGCCTCTGACCCAGGCTTCAGGCCTGGGCAAGGGGACCATCATATCCCCCCAATCCCCGGCTGCGCCCCCCGCCCAGGCCTGATGCCTCAGCCAGAGGAGCTGACCCTCATCAACCTCCGATCACCAATCACCGGATCGGCCCCTGGACCAGGCCTGAGGCATCCGGCAGAGGTGTCAGGCCTGGGCAGGGGACCCCCAACTCCCCGCGGTTGCAGGCTCCGCCCCTGCCCAGGCCTAATGCCTCTGGCTGAGGCGTCCGGCTCGGGCAGCGGGGACCCGCAGCTGCAGCGGCCCCGCGATCGTGGGCTCCGCTTTAGGCCCAGGCAAGGGACCCCTAGCTCCCGGGACTGCCAGCTTCGACCGTGCCCAGCTCCCATCCCTGGCTCCACCCCTACTTCCTGCTATCACTGGCCAGGGCGGCAAAGGCGCCTGATTCTCCGATCATGGCTGGGGGGCAGGGCAAAGGCGGCCCCAGGGCCGCCTTTGCCCTGCCCCCCAGCTCTTAGCTCCCCCCTGGGTTTCCGATCACTGTCAGTGGCAGGGGGCTTCTTCCTGCTTTCCCTTTCGCCTCCCTGCATTGTGCCTACATATGCAAATTAACTGCCATCTTGTTGGCAGTTAACTGCCAATCTTAGTTGGCAGTTAACTGCCAATCATAGTTGGCAGTTAATTTGCATATAGCCCTGATTAGCCAATGAAAAGGGTATCATCGTACGCCAATTACCATTTTTCTCTTTTATTAGTGTTGATAGGCATCATTGTAAAGGTACTACAGAGGAGTGCTCCAGAAAGTGACCTTTCATCTAGGGTAGGGGTTCAAAATGTTTCAATTAATCTTTTAGTCCTTTATTTTATTGTGCTAAGAATACTTCACATGAGATTTACCCTATTGACAAAATTGTAAGTGCACAATATGTATTGTTGACTATAGGTACAGTGTTGTACAGCAGATCTCTAGAGGTTCTTTATTATCTTGCTCAGTTAAAACTCTAAACCCATTGAACAGCAACTCCCAGTTTCCTTCCCCCGGCCCCTGGCAACCATCATTCTACTCTCTGCTTCTACAGGTGTGACTATTTTAGATTCCTCATATAAGTGGAATCATATCTAAACTTCCATGTTCATTGAAACCATATTTATAATAACCAATATAAGGAAACAACCTAAATGTCCACTGATGGATGATAGAAGAAAATGTGGTATGTGCATATAATGGAATAGTATTCAGCCCTAAAAAAGGAGATCCTGTCATATGTGACAACATGGATGAGCCTTGAGGACATTACTCCAAGTGAATAAGTTAGACACAGAGGACAAATATGGCATGATTACTACACGTGTTCTTTCTTGTTCACCATACAGTCCAGTGAGCTGGTGCTAATTTGCATGGCTTCCTCGAAGCCTGTGTTGGAAAACCTGCTTGGATAAAGCAAAGCGTCCAACTGAGTTTGCACGTCATGCCCATTCTCTGTAAGAGGCAGCTTGAGGCTGCTTTCCCAGAGTTACAAATCCAAGATGGTTAAGATCAGAGCCAACATTGTGCAGACAAAAATAGCCTTTATGTGCTGGGTTTCCTGTTTTTCTTGGAGGCTGCTTGCTGAAAACCACTACCTCCTTCCCATCCGTCCCTTCCTTCTGTGTGCCCACCCTGGCCCCCACCCAAAGAGTTCATGTTTAATGACCCGAGACATGACCACCAGGCATTTTCAGTCAATCGGCTTTTGTAGAGAGTGAATGAATCGGACTTTTCTCTGGCCTTCTCTCTCCTGAAAAGGATCTTCCCAGCCCATTGGAATGTGCTCTGCAGACTAGGAATTAAGCTCTTCTCTTTGTCTTGTTTCTTCCTTCAGTCTTTCCAAGATCAGACACAAGCTGGTGGCCTTGCCCCTAATTGGGACTTTATATTCTTTCAAGTTTATTTCTCATTCTCTTATGGACAGCTTTCCCTTCACATAGAGAGTTTGAACGCCCTTGGAGATATTCAGTGAGGATGCTTTGTTTCTTATTTCTTTACACTTCCTCATTCTGCATGATCTCCATGCAGGTGCCCCCTTCACCTCTTAATGAAAAACTTGAGTCTCCTTAATCATCTGGGGGGTTGGGGAGACATTGGAGATTGGACCACTCTGTTCTCGTGTCTTGCAGAACAGGGGAGACAGAGTTGGGCGGCTTACCTGTGGGCGGCTTAAGCACTGAAGAGATCCAGCTTTGGTTTAAATGATGCTGGAGCAGTAGGTTAAATTTGCCCACCACTCATGTGTATTTTCTCCTTTCTTCCCACAGGACCCACACCCAAGTCCGCTGATCACCCTGGAGACCCAGGTCAGTACCTTCCCATGGTCTTTGTCACTTATGTCTGCACTGATGTCCCTGCATCAGTTCTCCAGGGCGCATCTGTGCATCCTCTTGGCTCCATGGCTCGGAAAGCCTGGACAGACACAAAAGCTGTCCTCCTGTCCTGTTGGCATGTGCATGTACGCACATGTGCACACACAACAGCTGATTGTGTATGTGTGTGCACACACGTGTGTACCCAGGTGTCTGAAAGCATCATGGGAGGTAGAAGAGGTTATGGGGGGGGATAAATGGTGATGGAAGGAGACCTCATTTGGGGTGGTGAACACATAATACAATATACAGATGATTGTACACCTGAAACCTATTAATCTTATTAACCAATGTAACGCCAATAAATTCAATTTGATAAAGAAAGGAAGAAAACACCACAGAAAGAAAGAGGACAGGAAGGCCAGACATTGTTGGGAGAGAGGATTCTCAGAGTTTCTCTGTGTTCTTCTGTCCTCGGATTTCCCAGCATACACTTTTAGTTATATCGGCTTCAGGGGTGACCAGACCACAGAGCTGGCAGGAAAGAGCAATGGGTGGGAGTTCAAGGGGCTTAGGACCCAGTTCATTCTGCCTGTTTGGTCATCCTCTGGCCTGGCTTTTCCACATTCCTTCATTCACCTATCACCTGAGCCATGTTTGCATAGATAAATTACACCTGTTCTATCACATCACCTAAATATACGTTTTTCCTTAAATTAATTTTTTTTTTCACTTTCAGAAGTAGACTGATCTTAAGCTAATGGTTCCCAATCAGGGGTAGCTTTGACCCCCAATGGGCATTAGGCCATGTCTGAAGACATTCGGGTTATGTCCCCTTGTAGGATGGGTTACTACTAGCAACTAGTAGGTGGAGACCAGGGGTGCTGCTAAATATCCCCCAGTGCACAGGACCTCTGCCCAGGAAGGAATTATCCAGCCTAAAATTGCCAATGGTGCCAAGCTTGACAAACGCTGTCTCCGGCAAAAATATCCGTGAAATCACAAGTTTGGCGTGCTAGTTAAGTTTCTTTTGCAAAACATTAAAATCAATATTAAATCAATAAAATTTAAAAGTTCCTTTGGGTGGCCTCTAAAAGCATCGAAAGGTACTCCTTTAGACGTAGGTGTTCTGCACTTTGGGAAATGGGTCTCTCTCCAGGCTACCCAGCGGATTGTGAGCGAACTTCCAGGGCATTTTAAAAATGATGGCTCTTCTCTTCTTTACCAGTTCCCCCCCACCAGGAAAACTCATTAAACTCAGGAACACCCCCTGGGAAAATAGTCTGTGTCAAGAATTCTAGAAGCCAAATCTCACTTCCTGGGGGTGGCGTGGCACTACCCCCTATGGTCTGTCCTTGGCCCTCCTGAGTCCTTCACTATGGAAACCGGCTAATCAGCCCTTCAGAACCTCCATGGGAAAGAGCAGTCACGTGCCAGTGGCTTTGGCCGGCACACTGTGAGTGTGACAGCTCACCCCTACCCAGCGACCTCTCTTAGAATCACAGCCATTACCCAGGGGGCCTGAGCCTCGCGCTGCAGCCAGCCATGGCACGAGACTGGCTTTCTGCATTTGTGCCACGCCCCTGGGGAAATGACTCAATTTGTCCCCAAACAACACTCCATCAGTCGCATCTGGTTCTTGGTCTCTGGGGAGCCGTCGGATGTTGTCGTCTTTCCCCGACTTCTGGTTTCCCATGTTAAGGAGACACTGGAACCCAACCAAAGTGCAGTTTTTTTGAACTGTTGGCACAAGCCTGCAGCCAGATCTTACTTTGTGCTGGGCCTCAGCCCATCGTGTGAGTCAGGACGGGACCCTATTCAGCTGCCGCAGGCAGGTCAGACAGGAGGGGCAGGGAAGCGTCTTCTGGCAGAAAGTGGTGCCCCAGATATTACCCACATGGCACGAGCAAGATGGCAGCTGTGCCTGAGCTCGGAAGAGCCAACCACGCAGAGGAAGTGGCAGATGTGCTTGCTCCGCCGAGCCTCTGGTCAGCGCCCATTTCCTTCCCTCCCAGCGCGCCCTTAACTCCTAAGAAAGGCGTCACCTGCTCCATCCTGCAGCGCCGGTGCCACAGGTGGGCCAGCCTTTTAGATTTATTTCACTGCCAGCCACGTCCCTACACCACACGCCAGTGACTTCACTTGTGCGGGGCCCAGCCCGCATACAGTCATCGGGCCACCCAGGGGCCCTTCCCTCCATGCACCCCCTCTCTTCCGGGTGTGCATTGCATCGTCCCTCCCCGGTGCTTGGCGAATCTGCCCCATGCAGCTGTTCGGAGTTGGGGGAGATGGATTGATGGGCTGCCGAGGGCTCCTCTACGCCCTGCTCTTCGCCGGTAGCACAGCAGAGCGTTGCATCTGTTGGCATCAGCAGGACTCGCTGCTTAACGGCCAGATTAATAGAAGGAGGAAGCCGAGGAAGGTTGAAATCCCTGGTGTCAGCTTCCCCTCAGCGGGCAGCCCCTGGGGGGCACCAAGGAAGCCTGACTGCAGTGTGAATGCTTCCCTCGTCCCAGATGGCGGTGACCCAGGAACCAGGTGACTTAGGAAGGAAAAGAAAAAAAAAAGCCTGAGAGGAGTTGGAATTTGGTTATCGGCCTGGTGGCGTTCTCATGATCCCCACTCACTGACGTGGGCCAAGAACTGGCTTCTCCCATTGGATCCCCTCAGTGCCCTAATTACATAGGTGCTCTTGTGATCCCCAATTTCCAGATGAGGAACAGAGGTTACATAATTTGTCCAGGGTTGCACAGGAAGGATATAGTGTTGGAGGGTGTCAGACTCAGAGCCATATGCCATGAGGATCTATCTTCTCAGCCTCTAACCCATTTCTCCAGTTGTCTTGACCAGTAGAAGAATTTGCTAGTGCTCAGGCAGAGTTAGAGGGCCGGGCTTGATGTAAACTGCCCAAGGTCCATGGGAAGGAAGGAAGGAAGACAGGAAAGGAGGGAGGGAGGGAGGGCGGGAGGAAGGGAGGGAGAGAGAAAAGAAAGATGCTTTCCACAAGTACCCACAGATGTACTTAAATAGGAAGAGCAATAGGTAGATGGTGAATGTAGATCTATAGATAAATAGATACAGTGCTCCACACAGTGAGTAGTTCTTTTTTTTTAATATATTTTTATTGATTTCAGAGGAAGGGAGAGGGAAAGAGAGAGAGAGAAGTATCAATGTGAGAGAGAATGATTGATCAGCTACCTCCTGCACGTCCCCTACTGGGGATCGAGTCCGTAACCCAGGCATGTGCCCTGGACCGGAATCGAACCTGGGACCCTTCAGTCCACAGGCCGACGCTCTATTCACTTAGCCAAACCGGCTAGGGCACAGTGAGTAGTTCTTTGATAGATAGGTTGCCATAGGACTGGTGGGTAAAGTGGTTTAAGCAAAGGACCCAATACAAACTTTACTTGCAAGCAGCAAAAATGAAACATCTCCTTGTGCATCAATAGTGTTGTGAAAAATTTGAATTCTCATTATTTGGTTCTCTCTTTCTCATTGACCCCCCTGATGGTCTATCATTTCAGAATCCACTGCAATTGACAAGGCCGCTTGTCACTTAATTTTAGCTGTTCTGCCTCCCTTCTCCCCAGCAGCTTCACTGTCAATTAGTTACTGGCCTCTACGCAAACACGGTGGTGCCCTGGGAGCTGTAATAAAGGACCTCTTCCGTCGAGTAAAGATTTGTCAGTCTGTCTCTCTGCGAAGTTGGCCCCACTTAGACAGGAGCAGACCTTGGTTTACTTGAGATCCCTCTCAGGACCTAAAGGTCCAGGGCATCAGGAGGAAAACTGACAGCTCAGCCTGCAACGACCAATCAGACACTTGAATTTCTTTGGTCAGCTAACTGGGGGAGAAGGGGAGAGAGTTACATTCGTATCATTTAAAGTCCACGCTGGGGCCCCTAAGGATTGTGAACAGAGCTCACGAGGAGAATGAGTAGGGATGGAAGGAAATCAATACTTTAGATGTTATGCCGTTGTAAGTCCATCCACCCATTCGCTTATTCAATAAATAGTTTGGGGGCCAGGAGGAGGCCAGGCCTTGTGCGAGATGCTCAAGTAAAGTTACAATAATGAGCAAGACGGGGGGTTCCCTGCCCATGGAACACCCATTCTGGTTGGGGGAGTCACACAGTGAATTTACAGATAGAAACGCCCATCCTGTCAGGGGGTGATAAGTGAACAGAAATGAGACAGGCATGGAGAGCGAGTGGGCACAGTGCAGGGGGGTTGTTCAGGGAGCTCTCTCCCTAGAGGTGAGTTTCAAGCTGAGGAGGGAAGATTTGGGCTGAGAGCTTACGGCTGAGAAAGAGTTAACCAGGCAAAGAGGCTGCGGTAATGGTGTTCTGAGATTTTTGCATATTATATCTGGCTTCCTATAAAAACAGTGCCAGTTTTCCTTAGGATCAATTAAAGTGTTAGTTCCTTCGAGCGCCTCGGATGCCTTCGTGTCATCAGAACGTCAAGATGAATAAGGAGTTACCTTATCCTGCAGAGGGGAAGGGAAAGGACTGAGGAAGTGGACGAGAAGAAAAGGGGGTTCAGGGTGGGGCCACACTAAAGTCCAGGGCGAGCATGTTGACAGGACCAAGGGAATTTTGGGGTCTCGGCAACGTCATGCTGATAATGGGGGTGACGTGGGAAATCCGGCTAATAGTTGTCGTTAGTTTAATAGCTGGCTCATGCTCAGTTGGACTGTAGCCTCGGTCTAATCCAGTGGTTCTCATCTGGGAGCAAATTTATCGCTCTTCCCCCCGCCCCCAGGGGACATTTGGTGGAGTCTGGAGACATATTTGATTGTCACAACTCAGGGGCAGGGGTGTGCTACTGGCATCTAGTGGGTAGAGGCCAGGGAGGCTGCTCATCACCCTGCAAATGCACAAGAAATAATTATCCAGCCCCAAATGTTAGCAGCATCAAGGGTGGGAAACCTTGGTGTAACCCCATTTGCTCTGCGGACAGCTTATTTACAATGGGGACCTTGTAGAAAAGTGAGTTGTTTCTTCCTTGTTCTCTTGTTTATGTTCAAATGCCACCCTCCCTGGTTAATACCAGACTGGTCCCGCCTCTGGGCTCTGACCAGGACACATTCATCCCCAGAGTCTGTGTGGACAGTGATGACTGCGCTCAGAGCGGTGACTCACGGTGCCAGCGAGCGTGTGCACGGTGGATGCGACAGGGAAAACACCTCTCCAAGGCGGTTCCTGAGAGATTTATGGCTCCACAGTGCAGAGGATATGCAGCGTTAAAATATATATGAAAAACAACAACTTAAAAACCCAGCTCCTTAGCTGGGGTTGGGGGAGGGGCTGGCCAAGGCCCTGGAGCCCTGAGCAGGCCGTGCCAGTAACTGGTTGTCGAGGCCCATTTCCTCTTTCAGAGGCAGACCAGGGCCTCCTCTGTGCAGGAGCCTCTCTCCCTCCACTCCCGGGATTGCCTCTCTTCCAGTTCTGGGCTTCGATTAACCTTTTCCCCTGTAGAGAGCGGTATTTGGAGTAATCAGGGAGCTTCTGAATGGCTCTTACCTGAATCTCCAGCCCATTAATTCTTATGGTGCCCAGCATCTGTCGAGAGGACGGGGAGACCAATTGCTTCTCAGCCCATCTGCTTTCCTCCCCCAGCTCCTCGGGGGAGCAGACAGGCTGGGTTGGGTAAGGGCCTCTACAGCGATCTTTTCCTCTGGCTCTGATTTGCGGGGTCTGTCACGAGCCCTGGTGAGGGGTGGGACAGGGAATGACCAGCTGGACCATAGCCTGGGCAAAGACTTGGCTCACCGGGCAGGGAGGCCGGACCGGGGCAGTGGACACGTTCCCAGGGAGGATTTGCGGTCCTGTGGCCACGGGTGCCTTTCTGGTCTGTGTGACTCAGCGTGAACGATGTGATGCAACATTCCGCAAATAGGCAGCAAGTTCCCCAGCGCGCAGCCACACGCACCGATTCGAAAAATAGCGTTGAGGTCACTGTTCCTCTTTTCTTGGTGGGGGCTGACTTTGCCCAAGACGTTGAAGGTTTGAATTTAGCTCTTGACTGGGAACACTTAAAATTGTTGCTCTTGTCAATAATGACTAACATGGATGACATATATGTCTCCTGTGAGCCAGGAACTGTGTACTGCGCACATTCATACATTTGTTATTTGTAGCTAATATGTCTTAAGCATTTATAGGATGTGCTGGGGACGCTTCTAAGTAAGACTCACTCATTCATACTCCGCATCTGTCTCCAACCAGAGGTATTACTGTCCCCACCTTTGTACAGATGAGAAACTGAGGCACAAAGAGGTTAAGCTGCTTGTCCAGCAACTAGCAAGAGGAGCAGATTTGAACCTGGCAGCCTAGCTTTTATTTATCAGGAAATAGAACCCTATGAGGCAGGGACTAACCTTGGTCCCATTTCACAGGCGAGCCAGCGGTGGCCTAGAGAGACCGAGTTTCCTTTTAAAGCAGTGGTTCTCCACCTTCCTCATGCCGCAACCCTTTAATACAGTTCCTCATGTGGTGGTGACCCCCAACCATAAAATTATTTTCGTTGCTACTTCATAACTGTAATTTTGCTACTGTTATGAATTGTAATGTAAATATCTGATATGCAGGATGTATTTTCATTGTTACAAATTGAACATAATTAAAGCATAGTGATTAATCACAAAAACAATATGTAATTATATATGTGTTTTCCCATGGTCTTAGGCGACCCCTGTGAAAGGGTCGTTCAACCCCCAAAGGGGTCACGACCCACAGGTTGAGAACCGTTGTTTTAAAGGCCCTACAGTCATTGAGGGGTAGAGGCTGGATGAGAGCCAGGTTACAAATGAAAGACACCTTCACTGCTTTGTTACTAAGATATAAACATAGATAAGGTGTGTATATGTATATATATATATATATATATATATATATATATATATAACACCTATTTATATATATTATAAATAGGTTAGTATAGTAGTTAGATACAGATATAGTTATAGATCTATAACATATATGCACATGTAATATATATACATACATTACATGTACACATGATATATATCTTAATCATATATTATACATTCAATGTAATTAAATATAATTATACATTAGATGTAATCTATGCCTAACTTATATCTATAGCTAATCCTATATAATGAGGTAATATGCAAATTGACCCTCATGCCATCACGCCATCACAAAATGGCAGCACGCACAGCAGGGGCGGGGCCAGCAGCTGCTCCGTGCAGCTTCTGCCGGGGTTTCCGTGGCCTCAGGTGCACGCTGCAGGGGCGGGGTCCAGCAGCCGCTCCACGTGGCCTGGAGGCGGGGCATTGGGGTAGCGCTCCAGAACTCAGGACTGTCCCAGGGCGCGCTGGCCACATGGGGTGGGACTCAGGGACTTGGGGCGGTCCCATGGCACGGGGTCGGGGGGGGGGTGGGGGGGGAGGGATCCCGGGTCTTGCGCGATTTTGCGCGACGGGTCACTAGTGTATATATATATATATATATATATATATATATATATATATATATATTGTGTACATTATAATGTGCATGTGTGTAGTGTATACAATAAATGTTATAGATTAGATGTAGAAATTAAATACAAATATAACTCTAGATTAGATGTAGAGAATACGTATAGGTATGATGTAGCTGTAAATGTCGATGTAGATTGGATGTGGATGTAGATATAGTTACAGGTATAGTCATGGGTATAGTGACAGGTACGAGAGGTGGTGACAGAGAATGAGATCACTCAAAGCAAGCAATCTGGAGCAGGTGGGTTTGGGAACATATCTGCACGGAGTGAATTCCAGGCTGTGGGAGACCTGCCCCGCAGCCAGGGAGCAGAGGGATGGCACTCAGCTGGGAGACTCACATTCCCCCCTCCAGCAGAAGGCACGTCTCAGAGACCCCTCCCGCACCCAGTTTCCAGCACCGAGGCAGAAGCCCATGTGCTGCCAGCTGAGCAACAAGGTGTTGTCGTTGGATTTGCAGGCTCTGTGAGGAGGCGCGGCTGATGTTTGGCAAAAGTATCACAAGGACCAAGATCTGGAGACTTAGCCTGTCTTCTCCACAGGGCGTTAGGACAGGGCTGTGCCAACCGGGAGCTTAAAAGAGAGAGTTGCAGGCTGGGATGTTCAGGTTGGGTTTGAAGTCTCTAGTTACCATGATAACTCCGTCAAGAAAATCGCTTTCACATGAAACAGCAGCATCACGGGGTGCAGGTGTGTGAGGGACACAAAGCCGACACACGGCCCAGGATGGTAGAATGTAAGAGCTGGGAAGGGCTTTGGATGCTACTTACTGGAACATTTCTGTGTGTTGTCTCTGTGCCTAGGACTTGGCTAAGCGCTTTTGATACATGATGTCATGTAATCGCCATAGCAGCACTCGGGGAAGGGGCCCGCATGCCCACCTTTGCAGGGGCAGACACGGAGGCATTGAGAGGTGAAATATTGGTCTACGACCACAGCGCCCCTGAGTGCAGAGGGAGGACGGAGCCCAGGTCTCCATCTCCTGCAGCGTTTGCGGTGCCGTCACCCCTCAGGGCTCACCAGGGCCCCCCTTTTGTACTTTACCCGTGAGAAAACCCGGAGGGGCTCAACGCCTTGCACAGTGGCTCACATCTTAGTGGAGACCAGGCTGCTCCTGGCAGTTGCCTGTCCGAGAAAACACGTGGGCCCCGGCAACTGGCGGATCAACAGCCCCACGTGTCCTTCACCCACCCGATTCCATCTCCGGTTAGAGAGGCCTTGGCTGAGATGAAGCACGTTGGGTGTCTTCTTTCCGTGCCCCACCCCCAGCAGATCTGCTCTCCTCCCTTCTCCTCCCTTCTCTCGGCCCCTAGAGGCAGATTTGGATGGATTTCATCCGCTGGACTTCTCATTGCTTTGGCCAAGAGGAGGCGCTGGCAGGAGATGGGCCAGCGGGAGGACAGTGGGGTGGGGTCCTTTCCCGGGGGTGGGCTGTGTCTGCCTGTGAGTGTTGCCGTGGCCGTAGCTACAGCTCCTCTCTCCAGGATCTGATAACAGCTCCCCAGGTGCTGACAGCTCCCCGCTGCGGCTGGCTCTGCTGCACGCACCTCCTTTGCTCATTTCCCTTAGCAAGCATCTCTTTGCAAAATCTCCGTAGTCATTATCCCTGAGGAGAGCAGCATCGGTTTCCTTTGGGGACCCTGACCTGGACCTTCAGCCAGCCTCCAGCCTCTGGCTAACACAGCACCGCCAGTGGGATGTCCCAGGGTGGCCACGGTCACCTCAGGTCATGTTCTGGTAAAGAAGGGGGTCTTTAAACCGAGGAGATGTCCCAGAATGGATGCAGGGGAACCACGATCCTCTTGAAACTCAATGCCCAATTATGGGTGCAGGAGCATTTTTCTAGGCAGACAGCCATAGCCGTCGTTCTATTTGTGACCACCTCTCCCCCAAGCCAAGCCAAGAAACCAGCATGCTGAGCACCACTGTGCTAAATAAAGTCTCAGAGGACCCAGATGTGAGAAGAGGCGACCCAGGCAGGGGGCAGTTTGCTCTGAGCCCTCTCGCTCACTCACGCCACTTCTGTCCTCTGCCTTTGCCGCGAGGCAGTGAAGGGCTAAGGGAGTAAGGTCTCCGGGACAAGGGGGAAGGGCGGGTCTTCAGTTCCTCCCTGCAGCCTCAAAGCAGACAGACCCGCAGACCTAGAGAAGACAGTGTTTCTGCCAGCAAGCAAGGCCTTCCCTCGCCTCTCTTCTCGTTCTCGGTCACACCTCCAGGAAATAAAACCTTCCCGGCATTAGAATCCGATTTCTCAGAAGCGCGCCTCCTCTCTTTCGCCTCCGAGAGCCAGTGGAAGGGCCTCCATGTGGCCGTGCCTCCAGCCCGAGGGGTCCTGGCTGGGAACTGGGATGTTCTCCGCCGCCCACAGGATGGGGAGGCGGGGCCTGTCCAGCTCCATCCTCAGGGCTGCCTCCCTGCCGGGTTCAATGGCTTTCTGAAAAGGAACATCTTATTAATACTAAGCCCTTTCTCATTTCCTTCTGGGAACTGTAGCTCTTTTTTTGTTCCACTGAAGCGAGGAGGACTGGATGGAAAACTGAAGTTCGCTGTGGAACAGGTGCCAGGTGGGTGGGGCTGAGGCCAGCGGGCAGTTTTATTGTCCCGAAGAGGAGATGCTGAGCCAGCTCGCTGCTGGAAGAAAGGAACTCCAGCTCTGAAAGGGGCCTAAAGCAGCTTCTTCACCAAGTGCTCACGGCCCCACGTACAACTGGGCACCAGTTAAGGGCGGGGGGGGTGGGCGGGGGCGGTGACTTTCTCATGTAGGTCCTAGACCCAGAGTTGTACACAGGCCTCCGTGGCCACCTCCATCTGGCCCATGGGTTTCTCTGGAGGGAGGAAGGAGGAGGTTGAAGGATTTTTGAAAAATTGGAAGCAAAACTACCCTGAGCCTCTAGATGTCAGCTAGTGGCAAGGACCAGCTGCCCCCTCTGGATGGGGCCCAGGGACACCTGCTCATGAAAGTCCCCCCCTGGTCGGCTCCACTCGCTGGCTCCCTGGCAGGCCTTGGCTTTGAGGTGCCCTCCGCACAGACGACGTTTTGAGCCAGCCCTCCTGGGGTCTCGGCTGCAGAGTGCAGGGGGCAGCCCGGACCTGGCCACCCCCACAGCCACCTGTCCCCATGCCAGCTGATCTCTCCATGCCTCCATTTTTTTAAAGAATAGGAGGCACCAGCAGTGGCTGCTTCCCAGGGAGCCGGGATGAGCAAGTGGGCTAATCTTCATTACGCAACAGAGCTGTGCCTGGCGGGTAGTGAGCATTTACTATTATCGTTAAAGTCCTGGGTTCGAATCCTGACCTCTTCACTTACTGACACCTTCGCGATGATTTTCAGCCTCTCCACTAATTAAAGCAGCCACAACAAAACCTGCCTCCTCAGGGCCCTTCAGAGGATGAGCTAAGGACACCCTGTTGTCCGTTGTGACGCTCGCACCCCTCGCCCACTCTGCTTTCTTTCTCGTGTCAGGAACCAGGGCCCTTCCGGCCCCTGCATTGTCTCCCTAGCCCGTGCCATGGTCAGGGCGAAGATGTTGGTATTCTGTCTTTGCAAGAATATGTTTCATGCTCTTTCTGGAACATTCTTCCTTCTGTACTTGGACAGCTGCTTCCCTCTTTGAAGAGGGACGTATCCTTAGTTTAAACACCCAGGTTGTTCTTGGCAGCTGAGCCAGGTGCTTGAGTCCAGCGATCAGACTAGGACATTTGCCTGAATGCTGCGCACATAGGGGTGGACTGTGTCACCATACGAGTAAAGCCAGGCCTGCCTGGATCCCGAGGGGTCGGCGGAATGGCCGAGGCAGGGGCGGTTCTTCTCCAGAAGAAAGGCATCAGCAGCTGGCCCTGGGGCCTCACCCTGCACGGGCCGCCAGCGCCTGTTCCAGCCTGGAGGGTTCGGACCTGGCCAGCAGTGGAACTGACCCAGGGTTAAGAATGCCCTCCCAGCTTCCTTAGGCAGCTGGCTGCCAAGGCCAGCTCAGGAGCCTCTAGGTCAGGGGTGGGCAAACTTTTTGACTCGAGGGCCACAATGGGTTCTTAAACTGGACCGGAGGGCCGGAACAAAAGCATGGATGGAGTGTTTGTGTGAACTAATATAAATTCAAAGTAAACATCATTACATAAAAGGGTACGGTCTTTTTTTTTTTTTAGTTTTATTCATTTCAAACGGGGCCCACGGGCCGTAGTTTGCCCACGGCTGCTCTAGGTGGAGTGTAGGCTAGGTCTCATCACTCCTGTCCCTCTGCCCCCAGCCTGTATGTGACTAAGTGTCTCCCTTCCCCAGGTGACCTCCTTCACCTGCTCACCCACTGGGTTATTGAGTCAAAGCACCCCTGACATTTGTTTTAATCCTCAACCAAAGATATTTTCCACTGATTTTTAGAGAGAGTGGAAGGCGGGAGGCAGGGAGAGTGGCAGGGAGGGAGAGAGAGAGAGAGAGAGAGATCGACATGAGACATATTGATTGGTTGCCTCCTGCATGCGCCCTGACTGTGGCTAGGGATCAAACCCAAAACCCTTGGGTGTGCTGTGCTGGCAGATGCCCTAACCACTGGACCGGGGCACTCCTGGCATATTTTATGAGACCATTCTTTATTGTGAGGCCTGTCCTCTGGGCATTGGGAGTTTAGCAGCATCCTGGCCTCTGCCCACTAGATGCTCATAGCAAACCCCCGCACTAGTTGTAACAAACAGAAATGTCTCCAGAGAGGGCCAGAAGGCCCCCGGGGGCAACACCAACGCCAGCTGAGAACCATTGGCCTGACCAGCAATCCTCGGCAGGGATGCCGTGAAAGTCCGTGTCGGCTGACCTGTAATGAGAGGGTGCTGGTGAGGTGGGTGAAGGCCACTGGTTGGACACCCCCCTGTGCCTGTCTTCAGATTTTGCGTTTTTCCTCTCAAGTGACCGCCTATGGGCGCTGGGTCATACCCAAATTAGAATGAGCCAAGCTTTCAGTGTGGGTGAGATGAGAAACCAAGGCAGGCTGTAACGTTCCACCTCCCGTTTGAAAAGCCAGCAAACCCAGAGGCACGGAAAAGGGGAGGGCCCCCAGGGAGGTGGACTGTGGGGGGGGGGATGAGACCCGACGTTCCAGCTCTGCACCCTGGCAGCGGGAAGGCTGCGTCCCAGGCGCACCCAGGGCTCCGTCCTCTTGAAGAGCTGGGGTTGGCAGATTGGCCGTGGTTTGGCTGTCCCAGGAGGGTGTGGGCTCGTTGGACACCCAGAAACGTCTGTGGCTTTGGGGCTAACACTGCAGCATGTTCAAACCCACTGGCATTTACTCCCTGGTTAGTGGACTCACTGTACCGCGTCCACTCGGGCTGGCTTTACCCTTCGGACTCCGTGAAAGAGTCCTGTGTGCTGAGGGTTGACCTAAAACAGCCAGGCTGTTTGCCGGCTGGCTGTGAGGTGTTTACTTGTTCGTTGGTCCTTGGGTGTTCCTCCGCCCTGTTTCTGAGGGCGGCTGGGGCTGGACACATGTTTGCTTTTCTTATTTATTTATTTTTCATTTATAAACGTTCCTTTTGAGACTTGAAATCTTTCTCTGGATTTGTTCATAGTTGCTGTTTTCAACATTGTACATCATGTATTGAATATGTTGTTTTCTATTGTATATGTTGTATGATTGTTATTATTATATTATTAACTAGAGGCCCGGTGCATGAAATTCGGCCGGCGCCCTCTCACAGACCAGGACCCCTCGCTCCTTACCGCCTACCTGCAGCAGAAGCAGGAGAGGCTCCCACCACCGCCGATGCGCTTGCCAGCTCTGAGCCCGGATTCTGGCTGAGCAGCGCTCCCCCTGTGGGAGTGCACTGATCACCAGGGGGCAGCTCCTGCATTGAGCGTCTGCCCCCTGGTGGTCAGTGTGTGTCATAGCGACTGGTCATTCTGCAGGTGGTTCAGTTGATTTGCATATTAGGCTTTTATTATATAGGATTAGCTTATTCATTGAACTATTTATGTATTTAGTGCCTACTATGTTATAGACCAGGGGTCCTCAAACTATGGGCTGTGGGCCACATGCAAATACAAATATTGTATTTGTTCCCGTTTTGTTTTGTTTTTACTTCAAAATAAGATATGTGCAGTGTGCATAGGAATTTGTTCATAGTTTTTTTTTAAACTATAGTCCAGCCCTCCAACGGTCTGAGGGACAGTGAACTGGCCCCCTGTTTAAAAAGTTTGAGGACCCCTGTTCTAGACACTGTTTTAGGGGCTGGCCATATAACAGTGAACAAGACAGAAGTCCCTGCTGTCATGAGTTTGCATTCTAGACAGATGATAATTGAGACACGTGTTTATATGATACATCAGGTGCTGGCAAGTGCTAAGGAGAAAGATTAGGTGTGAGGGGTGGGCCAGGCCAGGTCAATCAAGAGGGGTTAGCCCAGCCGTGGGCAAACTACGGCCTGCGGGCCTGATCCGGCCCGTTTGAAATGAATAAAACTATTGAAATAAAAGACAGTACCCTTTTATGTAATGATGTTTACTTTGAATTTATATTAGTTCACACAAACACTCCATCCATGCTTTTGTTCCGGCCCTCCGGTCCAGTTTAAGAACCCATTGTGGCCCTTGAGTCAAAAAGTTTGCCCACCCCTGGGTTAGCCCTTGATTTTGGAAGGATTATGAAGGGCCACATGGAATTGAGGCAACATTTCAGCAGAGACCTGAAGTGTAAGAGTGGGTAAACCTGCAGAGAGCTGGAGGAACAGAGAGCAGCCAGTGCAAAGGCCCTGTGGCAGGATGTGCTTGGCATGGTCATTTGCACAGTAGAAGCCAGTATGGCTAAAGCAAGTATGAGCAAGGGAGAGAGGGGTGGAGGTGGGTCCCGATCACTAGGGTCCAACCCAGGAAGGATTTTGCTTTTGCTCCACGCTGACAAGCCTTTGGAGGATTTTGAGCAGAGGAGTGACATGGCCTGGCTTTTGAAAATGGAATCGGCTGCTCTGCTGAGATGGACTGTGGCTGGTAAAAGGGTGGGAACAGGGAAATTGGTGGAAGAGGAGGCCGAGGCAACATCCAGGGAAACACAGTGATGTTTGGGAGCAGGATGCTAACAGTGGAGGCCAAGAGAAGTGGTTTGATTCTGGATACTTCTGAGAGTAGAGCTGACTGGACTTACTGTAGATTGGAAGCATATAAAGCAATACAAGCATGTGATAAAAAATAAATATAATCAAATCACAAAATAAAAAAGGCATCAAGTGAAAAGGCATGCTCTCATTCCTTGCTGCAGTCTTCAGAGGTAATTACTATTCACAGTTGTCTCACTTCTCCTCCCAGAATGTCCTTTGTATGTGCTCACGCGCACAGGCAGGGATTTTATTTGTTTTCTTGAAGTGGAATCTGATGGAATATATTTTGTAATAGCTTCCCGTTCCTTTCTTTATATCTTAGAGCTCATTTCATAGCAGCACAAGTCACTTCCTTGCTGTTTTTAACTGTCTTCTGTTTTGTACACCCCTCTATTCCCTGCACCTGGCATGGTGTCTGGTAGGTAGTAACGAACTGTTCAATAAGTATTAATTAAATGAATTAAATATTCTGTCACCTAGTTAACACCTTTCCTGGTGGGCGTTTAGATTGTCTCTCCTCCCCCCCTCCCCCGTCCCCTGTCTTCACTAGTGCTCCATTCTTCTGCGTACATCGTATCACAGTTGAGTGTGCACATTTGGACGGTGAGTGGCGAGATTTGCGACCGCTGGCTGAAAGGCTGTGCGCATTTTACGTTTTGACAGACACCGCTGAATTGTCCTATCCAGAGGTTTCTGCAGACCACCCAGCAAAGTGATTTCCTGTTTCCCCTCTCAAAAGCACTGGTATGATTATCAATCATATCATCTGTGTCAACCCCATGAGTAAAAACAGTATCTTGCTGTTTTGATTTGCATTTTCGATATGAGTGGGTAGAAGCATTTGAAAAAATGTGGTGTCTGTTGATTAAATCCTTAGCCCGTTTTCCTGGTGCCTGATGGCAGTTCTCTCACTCTCTGCCTCCTTGGAAATGCCGTGGGTAATCTCAGCTAAGACTCGCCAAGCCCTGATCACATGCCGGCCATTGTGCTACGTACTTTACAGGTGTTCACCCCCTTAATCTTCCCAGGAACCCCCTGAAGGCGGTGTGGTTAGTATCCTCACTTTCAGAGAGTGATGTGGATGCTCAGAGTTAAGGAAGTCACCCAAGGTCCTGTGGAGAGTAAGTGGGGAGCTAGAATCTTGGACCTGGGCAGAACTCTTAACCACCTTGCCATGTAGATGGGCAGAATGGGTAATAGCTGTGACATTCCTTTTAAGGCTCGGCCACTCTGATATTTTGAAAACAAAACGGCCAGAGCGTTCCCTGGCTTTGGGAAGTAAGTGCAATGGACAAAGGCATGTGGCCACCCTTGGGCATGGCACCCCCAGTCCATAGATTCCTGGGCAATGATCCTGGACAAACTGCATTGCAAGGTGGTGTATACTCGCTGCAGTGTGAGCACTGGAGACAGATCGGCCCTACGCCCCTGGAAGGCGCCTGGGCCAGGGGCACTTTCAGGGACCTGTCCAAGGCCACACAAGAGAGCAGCGCCACCGGATTTCACACGGCCCCGTCTTCCCCGACCAAGTCTTCGACGACTCTGCCGAACTGGACCTGGGGGCTTACTGCCGGGGCATCGGTAGTCAGTACTGTGGACTGGCCCAGCTTGATGGATGGGAAATGATGGACAGACACGTGGAAGGAAGAAAGGGAGGAAGGTTGGAAGGAAGTAGGAGGGAGGAAATAGAAATGGTGGATTGATTGGTAGATGTAATATCCCAGTTTATATAAAACGGCCCTGCTATACACTGGCCACCGCTTCACATACCAGGGATTGAAAGGTGAGGAACCTGGTGCCCTGTGCCCAGAAAGCTCCTAGCTAGGGCAGGCCCTTCTGTGGCATGGACCCCTTTGGCATCTGTGGAAACCTATGGCCTCTTTCTCTGGATAATATTTTTAAGTGCAAAAAATAAATGCGTAGGATTACAAAGGAAAGTTATCAAAATATATATAGAAATAACATTGAAATACAGCTATCAAAATATAGGAAGATAACAAATATGTGAAATAATAATGCAATTTGCATGTTTATTAATATGGCAGGTAATTAGATTTGGTGGCGGGTCTATGAACTACCGTAGTTTTGAAACAGTGGCAAGTGGAAGTAATATTTTGAGACATCTGCTACCAAAACCATGTGATATGAAAATATCTGTAATTTCTGTTGGTGTCACAGCCTCAGGTCTTGCTAATACGCCTGCATTCTGGTGTTTACATTCATAACTGAAGGAGGTTCTAAATTTTAGTTACAGAGTTAGTGACTGTAATTATGAAAATAAACTGAACATACTTAAGACCCCCAGAATTCTCTTGATTCCCCCCCCCCCCCAGTCCATGGGTACCTGGGCATGGACTAAATGCAAAGACACGTCTTTGCAAGTTGGTGTATACTCACTGAGGGAAATGGCAAACCTAGTCATCGACATTATTCAAATGAGTCATCTTGCTGTCTCTCTCGGTCCTATTTTCCCCCTCTGACCATTTATAGTTGCATTGTTGTAAGATAAATGGACTTTTGGCATTAGTGTTATCAGATTGATGGTAATGTAGGAATGCTCTGTACACCCCAGAATATTCCGGAAGGCTTCCTTGGGGAGCTGTTGCTCACACCATGTCCTAAAGGGTGAGCGGGAGTAGGCCAGGAGAGGCAGGGATGGGGGGTTGCACAGGCCACTCTCAACAGAGAGAACGGAATGAAATAATGGGTTCTAGGAAGAAACTACAAGAGTAGGGTACTAATGGAGTACAGGGAGAGGAGCAGAGACGAGCAAGAGATGGGGCTGATGAGGTGGGCCCAGGCCCAGATAATGTAGACCACATCAGGGAGCTTGAGATTTATTGGGGAGGCAGTGGGGAGCCACTGAAGGTGTTTGAGGAGGAGAGTAATGTGGTCCAAGATCAGTTGGAGAAGATTACTCTGGCTGCTGCTTAGGGAATGGATGGTAAAGGTGAGCCCAGAGGCAGGGGACCAGGCAAGGGTCATTGAATCCAGAAGAGCTACGATGAAGGCTGAACTGGGGCACCGGCAGAGAGGGGAGGGGAGGGACAGACTTGAGGTTCATTAGTATGCAGACAGGGCAGGATTTTGGCAAGTGGGGGGAGGGGGCAAAAACGTTGAGATAGGAATGCGCGAACAGGCAAGTTTGGAGGGAGAATTAAATCATTTTGGACATAGGAGCTTGTATCTCGTGAAGTTGGCAAAGAGCAGGTGGAGAGGAAGAGATCTTGAGGAACCCCACACCCGTGTCCCCAGAAGACCAAGCCCTGGGGGCTTCCCTGGACTGAGGAAGGTGGCCTCTGGTGCCCAGGACTCTGGTGGAATTGCAGTGCTGCAAGCTCAATGCAGGCCGCTTCTCCCCCAGGAATGAACGGAGGCAAAAGGCAATACGAATTAAACCACTTTTAAAAGAAAACCCTGTGCTTTGCAGGGATTTATATGCCTTTCTGGGCTGAATAATAATTTTTTTACAGCTACAGCTGGCATTATATACGACCTTATAAAATGCCAGGGTAGCCCTGGCCGGCTTGGCTCAGTGGATAGAGCGTCAGCCTGCGGACTGAAGGGTCCCAGGTTCGATTCCGGCCAAGGGCACATGCCTGGGTTTCAGGCTCATTCTCCAGTAGGGGGTGTGCAGGAGGCAGCCAGTCAATGATTCTCTCTCATCATTGATGTTTCTATCTCTCTCTCCTTCTCCCTTCCTCTCTGAAATCAATAAAGAAATATATTAAAAAAAATGCTAGGGTAGCGTCTCAGGAATGTCGTATTGCGGGAGATACGGCTTTCTTTTCCAAGGGCTTTTTAAAGCACCATCTCTGGCTTGTGCAGGCAGGACAGCCACTTCCTCCAGGAGAGAGGTGAGTGTCTTCTCTGTGGCTGCTCATCATTGTCAGGGTTCCCTGGGGGCAGGCGCCAGCAGGGAGGGGGCTGAGCCGACATGCATGCCAAAGCCCCCATGTTTGGGAGGTGTCAGCTCAGCGAATCAAAGGTCAGGCTGGCTCTTCCCTGTGGAATTCAGCTTGGCTAGACTTGCCCTGACCATTTTAGAAGTTGACCTTTTACAAAGTATGTGTGTCTCTTTCATGACCTGGAGTGAGCCCGGGAGGATTCACACACACACACACACACACACACACACACACACCACTCACAAAGGTGCATGCGGGCGATGGGGTTGCAACTGTCAGCACCCTCTGATTAACCTTTGCCCGCCTTTTTTCTCCTTTCCCACCCCTCCCCCCGACTGTGGACATCTGCATTCAGAATTCACCATTGTCCAGGAAATAGGACTTCCCCCCACAGGAACAGTGAGGTCAGACAACAGCATTGGGGAGAACTGGGGAGCAGCAGTGGGGCTTGGGTTAATTGTTTTCTGGTGACCTGGGAGTTAAGAGAACACTGCGGTTTCAGTCCTTGCTTTTAAAATACTTCCCAAGTATGCCAGCCCGTATTTCCAATGTGTGAAATCCATTGCAGGCAACTGGGTGTGGGGGGTGATTTAGTCACACAGGTGTCAGTTTCCTCCCTGCATTTTATGCTCCGTGCTCCATCTGCATGCACCCCTGCACCTCTCCACACTGTGTGCCCCCTGCGGTGCCTTCTTTCCCCTTCCTGCTCCACAAGTCTCCCCTGCAGCCCGCAAAGCCAGGGTCTCAGCTTCTCCGTGGCAGCCTTTGCCACAGTGGCAGACATGAACCGGTGGCCTGCAAGATAATTTGAAGCATCGCATGAACAAGCTTTAAAAAAATTAATAGCTATCCGTTTATTTTTCTAGTTACATTCTATTTATGGCAAATTATACTAGTTTTTCCTCCCCTGTATGGGTAATGTTTGCTTTTTAAATTAGTTCATTACAGAGAAAAACAGATGAGCTGATTTAAAGAGCATTGCTAAGAAAACATTCTGTGGATAGGGCAACATTGGCAAAGTTAGCAGATGGGATGATTAAAATTGGGGAAAAGGGCCCTGGCTGGTGTGGCTCAGTTGTTTTAGCATCGTCCCATGCACAGAAAGGTCGAAGGTTCGATTCTCAGTTAGGGCACACTCCTGGATTGTGGGCTCAATCCCCAGTAGGGGATTTGCAGAGGGCAGCCTATCAATGTCCCATTCTCAGATTGATGTTTCTCTCTCTCTCTCCCTCTCTCTCTCTCCCTCTCTCTCTCTCCCTCTCTCTCTAAAAAATCAATAAACTATTCTTACAAAATTTGAGGGGGAAAGAAGGACTTGATTCCTTGCCGTCCTCTTCCTTCTGGAATTCTGCGTGCAGCAGGTGGGTGATTCATTCACTTCTTTGATCTCAGCGTTGCTCATCATGGTATCTGTTCATTAGCCCTTGTTCCCGGTAGTCAGCAGCCGGTTTTTATGGATTCCATGATTAATTGATATTTTTTGTATGGGATTTGCCACTCCCCCTGCTAGACTGCAAGCTCCTTGGGGGAAGGTAGGCACCACAAACTCTACATGTTCCCAGGTGGGTAGCAGGTAAAAGGCCTTTTCAGGGTTTACGTATTATCTTTTGCTCTAAAGTGTGAGTTCATGGAAGTGAAAGGTGAGAAGACTCGTGGATTGCAAGTCTGAGAAAGAGGCAGGTATGGGCTTAGGCCGCGGCAGGCAGCTTCTCCTGCAGCCAGCCTCCTGCCGGGCTAGGGCCTGGCTGTAGAGAAAGGCCTTGGCAGCCCCTACCCAGGTCCTGATACACCCGTTTGTGCCCAAGGTCAGCATGTCCGTCGTGCCAGGCCAGTTGGAGGAAGACACTTAGCAAGCAACTGTTGACCAGTTTGTTTGAAGCTCCCAGAACCAGCGTTCTAAACAGTCACCGCATGCAGGCCTCGCGCCAGACCCGTGCTGTCCACTGTGGGGACCAGCAGGTGAGCGGGGCCGCTGAGCAGTTGAAATCAGCTCGGCCCAGCGGAGCTGTGCTCTAGGAGTAAGACAGACCCAGTATGAACCCGACAGTGGAAACTTGTCACATGATAAATGATCATGTTTTGGATATATTGGGTTAAGTTAAATAGGTTATTGGAATCCCTCTCTCCCGTTTCTTTTTCTTTTCTTCCTTTCTTTCTTTATTCCTTTCTTTCTTTTTTTTAAACGTGGCTACTAGGAAATTTGAAGTTACATATGTGGCTTTCATGATGATGAAAGAAATTGGGCCGGATCAAAGCTGAACCTGAGAGAAGCTCAGAAAACAGTTTTTCTTCTTAAATTGTGATTTTTCTCACTTCCTACGCTTAGGGCCTGCTGAGAGGGAACAAAAAGGGATTTCATGTAATTGATGGTTCTGGTTAGTGGAGTTCAGTTACTCGGGGCTTTGCCTCTAATTGCACCCACTGCCGCCTCTCCCCAGGCACAGAACACTCCGCTCTGAGTACTGATCGCCCAGGCTCCGCACAGAAAGGTGGAGGTCGCAGACTTCGGAGCTGCTGCCAACAGACTTGGGGTAGCGTGCCAGTGGAAGGAGAGAAGAGTGATTGTGGGGCAGCTGTCCGTGGCCGGTCTGGGGGTAGATGGAGGCTCCGTGATCTGAACGCCAATGTCCTCAGCCCTGTCCCTCCTGGCTCTGACCGGCATTTCACCGGTGGGGGCGCTTTGCAAGATGACCTGTTGAGGGGGACTCTGCCGCAGTACGTTCTGTGCCTGAGTTAATGGGCCCGCCTTTCTCAGGAAGCAGTGCGGTGTGAGGGAGCGATTCCTGCCCTGGGGTATGGGGTCGCCACATGACACCTAACCCCGCACAGATGAGACGGACAGCAGTTTATTTGTCACATATACTCGCAGTGTCAGGGGGTAGGATGCCACACGGGGGGTAAGGATGTCTTGTTTGCATAGTTGTGAGGGGTTGGCAAGAGCTGTGCCTGGCTTCTGTGATAAGGAGGCTGTTTGCCTGGGGCACCTCATCTGAGGGAGCAAAGTGGGCAGGGGGACACGCAGTTAGGCCATCTGAGGCCCTCTGGGTGTCCCCAGATGTTATTAGGTTCAGCCCCTACCACAGTGTGGCGGGGATGGTGGATGGTGCAGTCCTCCTGTCTGGCTTTCAATCTTGGCTGTTACTTACCAGCAGTTTACCTTTTGGGTGGTCAGTGGGCCCCTCAGTAAAATGCAAACGTTAACATCTTGCCACGTGTGTGTGTCTATCTTTCTACATGTGTAGATACACACACATATTTCCCCTTTCCGGGGTGTACTTTAATCCCCCGCCCCTTTAAACAGTAACCACAACATCACAACCACAACCAAATCAAAAACAGCTTTCAATGGAAAACAGAGGTGTCAATGAGCAAGCGGACTTCTTTAAGCCAAAGGCTGTGACTGGCCCTCCATGCGCCGTTTCCACTGACTAACCCAGGACTTGGTTTTGCACGGCCAGAGGCAGACATTGGCTCATTCTGTTCCAGGGCCAAGGAGCCAGGCTGTTAAGTTGATGTCATGCTAAGAAGACGCGGCCTCCACCCTAGTTCAGACACAGGGTCCCGGTTCCAAGGGCTTTACGTTGGCATGGCGAAGGCAGCGCTGGGAGCAGGCGCGGCACGGGCACGGCAGCTCTCAGAGGGCCCTGTGTGCCGCCGCCTTCCGCAGAGGTGAGCTGTCGCTTTCTCCTCCTAGAGGCGGCCTCACCCGTGCGTGACTCGGGGACTCAGAGGGGATTTCGGGAAGACGACCCGCCTGTCTGCCCAGGGGACTGGCTGGAACCTGGTTGAGCACAAGGGCCCCTGTCATGCAGACGGGCCATCTGATGGCTCTTGCCTTCCAGGTACACACGCGGTCTCTGTTCAAAGACAGAACCTCCCCCCAGCAGTTCAAGGGACAGTCCCGTGTCTCCCCCGATGCTAGCACTCCAGCTGATATTGTGTGGGGGACTTTATTGCTCCTTGTTCAGCTCCCTGTTGCGGGAGGTTCTCCGTGGACACCCCAGCCTTGTCGCCTCGTGGGACCCTGGGGTTGCAGCTGTGCCGAGCAGCTCAGGGAACTGAATGTGGTTCTTTGAGCAATGTGGGTGGTGGCGTTCTGGCATCCGGCAAACAGGCAGCAACATTTCACAATTCCAGGCCTCGGCCCACCTGTTCCTCAGCTCCTTCCGGGGACAGATGGATGTGGATGGAGAATGACAAGGACCTTAGGTAGCCCAGCCCGGCTATCAGCCGTTTGCAATGATCTGTTTATGTGTGTGTGTTGTATGTTCATAAACAAACAAGCAGTTCTTTAATGAGCACATGCTTTGTGTTAGGTATGGTTTCTGCCCTCATGGAGCTCATAGGCTTGCGGTGTGTGTGTGTGTGTGTGTGTGTGTGTGTGTGTGTATGAGAGTGCATGTATATGTAAGTGTGACAGTAACAGAGCAATGACCATTTATTGAGCTCCCTTTTGACAAGCTCTGGGGCTAAGAAAACTATTCTCATTTCATCCTCATAACCACAGGTAAGCACTATACTCAACATGTTAATGTAGAACCTTCTAGAACCTATCTTATTCTTTTTTTTTTTTTTACATTTTATTTATTTTTACAGAGAGGAAGGGAGAGTTAGAGACATTGATGAGAGAGAAAGATCCATCAGCTGCCTCCTGCACACCCCCCACTGGGGATGTGCCCACAACCAAGGTATATGCCCTTGACCGGAATCGAACCTGGGACCTTTCAGTACGCAGGCCGACCCTCTATCCACTGAGCCAAACCGGTTAGGGCGAACCTATCTTATTCTTAATCCTATTTCACAAATGAAGAAATGGAAGCTGAATGGTCAAGTGCCTCCTCCAGTAAGTGGCCAGGCTGGGACTCATCCCTGGTGCCCCTACCCAGGAAGGTCAGCTGCCTCGTCTGCTTCCAGGGGTAGGTTTCTCAGTGGGCATGTCTACAAATTCATGCGTGTCCACGTCTGTACGAGGTGCAGACCCCAAGCCAGGGATGCTGGTTTTGAGACTATACTTTACCCCTGTGGCTATAATGTCTACTTCCATGAATCGGTTTCCTTATCTGTAAAATGGTTGATGGTATCTTGTGGAATCTGAGCAGTGGGAGCGTATGGAACAATGTGATAATGTTCAAGAAAGGCCACTGTTGACCAAACGAACTGTGTAGATGAAGAACCAAGGAAAGAACCATATAGACGAGAAGAATAACTATTGGGGAAAGTTATTTTTATCAGTTCTCTACTACATTTTCTATTCAATATTCATAATAACCCAACAAAGCAGGTATCACTGTCCCCCATATTACAAAAGACGGAGACTGAGTCTCAGTAAAGAAAGGGTAGAGTCATGATTTGAATCCAAGTCCAGTCCTGTCCAGAGCCCAAGCTCTTTGTTCTAGACCAGGGGTTGGCACACTATGGCTCACGGGCCAGATTCGTCCACTGTCTGGTTTTGTGAGTGGAGTTTTATTAGGAAAGCAGCCACATCGTTACACGCTGGCTGTGGCTGCTCTGAGCCACGAGGCAGGACCGAGCCATTGGGACAGAGACCAGGTGGCCTGCGAAGCTGTAAGTCTTTGCTCTCTGACCCTTTGCTGAAAATGGTACAAACCTTTGTCCTGGACTGTAAGACCAGTGATAAGGTAAAAAGAAATGTTATAGATGTGAGCGTACAGACTGTGTATATGCACGTGCCCAGCAAAACTCTCCCTGCTGGAGCCTTTGGGAGATAAGACCATCTTAATTTTCTCAAGAGTTTGGTTTTCCCCGAGAAATCTTTCTAAATTATATCACCCATTCCCTACCCTCTGAAACAGAGTGTGCTGGGCATGCGTTCAACTCTCCTTGGAAAAAGTCTTCGCCACCATTTCCAGCCTGATTTTGGATTCTGCTGAAAGTGCTGATGACCCCCAGGGCATCTCGAATGCTGTCGTTCTTCACTTGGTGGCCCCAGAGTCCTTTTCCAAACTTCGCTTTCTGATCATTTTTTCTGCTCTTGCCTTTCTTGCCCACTGTCATTTCTCGCTGCTTTCAGCGTGGCTGATTGTGGCCATCAGCTGGCTCTGCCTTTCAGCACTAGAAATCATCAGACTCCTTAGAAATGCATAAAGAGGTCTGGCCAGCTTGACTCAGTGGTTGAGTGCCGACCTAGGAACCAGGAGGTCACGGTCCCATTCCGGGTCAGGGCACATGCCTGGGTTGTGGGCTCTATCCCCAGTGTGGAAGGGGAGTCACACTGTGTGTGTCGCTTTCCTCCCGAAGTCCAGAGACGGGGGATGGTGGACCGAGTTTCCGGCTCCACCATGGCCCTGTGGTCCCAGGATTCAGGTTGACGCTAGCCAAGACAACTTACAAGCCCCGGAAACAGATGGTGAGTGTGGCTGGCTTCTCACAACTTTGCAAAACACCAGATCTTATCCTCAGGTTTGAGCTTCCGTAGCCAGAGCTGACTGTGTAATACCTTAATCTTGATCACAGATGTTAGCAGAAGCCAGGGTTCGCTGAGTTTGGCTCACAGCGTTGGAATTTAAGACTCGGGAAACAGACTTGCCTGTGAAATCCAAGCACCATTTCGTATTCAGAGACGTGTTTTTAAGATAGAACTGATTGTAATCAAGTAT
Organism: Myotis daubentonii; assembly: GCF_963259705.1. Taxonomy (NCBI): domain Eukaryota; kingdom Metazoa; phylum Chordata; class Mammalia; order Chiroptera; family Vespertilionidae; genus Myotis; species Myotis daubentonii. Next base: position 26,756,808 of record NC_081843.1, read on the forward strand.
GAAAAGGCAATTGCCGTTCGTTTTTAATCGCAGGACCCGAGCCTGCTTAACTATTTTGGTTGACAGGTGTTTTATCTACCTTGTGGGTAATTCTTACTGAACTCTGCATGGTTGGTTTGCCAGACACTTAAATCCACTCTTGTTTTGGTTGGTGGTGGTTTGTATTTTACCTTCTGCCACCGGCAGAATCAGATCCGCGGGCGTGTGCCCTGGGCCGTCACACGGGGCTCTGGGCGCAGTGGGGCCCTGCACTTGGGTGAATGCCCTGAGATCACTGCATTTGTTTTCATTTTGCACGAGGTTCTGCCACTTACTATTATGGAGCTGATTTGGGGAATCATGAAATAGGATCAGGGAATATCAGAGTTGGAAGGGGTTTAGTAATCAACCTTTCAAAACCCTTTATTTTAAAGATGAAGGAAGGAACCGAGGCCAAAACAGAAATGGAAGTGACTTGTCCAAGGTCATAGGACGGTGTATGGTAGGTCAGGACAAGGGGGGCACTTTGATCTGCGGGTTCCTTGTGATCACAGCATCTTTGTCCTATGTAGAGAGGCCAATTCCTGCCGAGTCCATGCTTTAGGGCAGCGGTTCTCAACCTGTGGGTCGCGACCCATTTGGCGGTCAAACGACCCTTTCACGGAGTTGCCTAAGATCATCCTGCATATCGGATATTTACATTACGATTCATAACAGTAGCAACATGACAGTTATGAAATAGCAACGAAAATAATATTATGGTTGGGTCACAACATGAGGAACTGTATTTAAAGGGCCAGAGGGTTGAGAACCACTGCTTTAGGGGGAATGAGGAAATGTAATAACAGTCTGAGCAGTTAATACTTAGGTATTTACATTTGCCATGTATCCTCCTTCCCCCAACACCAAGGCACACAGAGTAAGTAACCATTTTTGTCTGCACTATTCAAAAGTGGCTATTTACTATAATGGAATTCTTGCTAATTATATGTAAAAACACTAGAGGTCTGATGCATGAAAATCATGCACTCAAGGCGGGCGGGAGGGGAGGTTCCCCCCCCCCCCACACCCTAGCCCGGCCTGCACCCTCTTGCAGTCCAGGAGCCCTCAGGAGATGTCTAACTGGTGGTCCTAAGCCAGCAGTCAGACATCCTTAGCACTGCCGCAGAGGCAGGACAGGCTCCCGCCACCACCACTGAGCTCACCAGCCATGAGCCCGGCTTCTCGCTGAGCGACACTCCCCCTGTGGGAGTTCACTCACCACCAGGGCGCAGCTCCTGCATTGAGTGTCTGCCCCCTGGTGGTGAGTGTGTGTCATAGCAACCGGTCATTCTGCCATTTGGTTGATTTACATATTAGCCTTTTATTATATAGGAAGGAAGGATTGGGATAAAACTACTTCAAAAATGCTAACAATTTCCCTGAATTAAAAATTTGAATGACATTTTTTTCTGCTTATAACCATGAGATGGCATTTAAAAGGTGACCAAGAAGAAAAAAATATCATCATGCCATAGTTTTAGCTGTGTTTTTCCAGTCTTCCTTCCCGTGCATGTGCACTTTTTACATAATCTCAATTTTATGTTCCATCTAAAATTATATCAACCAGATGAAGCTGTGATTTTTGTAGGTCAAAAAGGGCTGAATATTGGCAATTTGATGTTGTTCACCGAATTGCAATAGTACTCCTTAAATCATAGCGTATTCTTTCTAAATATCATGTTTACTGGTTGTATAAAATTCCATCATGTAACTGCATGCAGATATGTAACTTATTGAACCATGATGAACACTTATTATATTTTACATAATAATTAATATACTTATTATTACAATATTATACATAAATATACACTGAGTGGCCAGATTATTATGACCAGCCAGATTATTATGACCACCCCATCCGTACTTCATTAACACTTCCAAAAATACTGAATATTGAAAACTTCCTAAGCAAATAAAACCCTCAAGGTTTTATTATTATTATTATTATTTGCATAACTAATTCACTTCATTGTTACAAAACTATCATCTGTGGTAGAGAGGGGAAAGGCCTTTCACCATAGCTGGATTGAGAGGCAGCGCTCTCTTACCCAGCCAGCATCCGGGCCCAAGGCAGGGAGGGGCCAACGTTCACTCCCAGATCATCCCCACGCAGGGCTTGTAAAATTTCTGTGTCTGCTCTCTTGTAGTATTTTTATGTTCCTGTCCCTTTCAGCTGCGCGCTCTCTCTCTCTCTCTCTCTCTCTCTCTCTCTCTCTCTCTCTCTCTCTCGTCATTTTCCCTCCTCTTGTCCCCTGGTAGCAGGGAGGGAGGAAGCTAGCAAACCACATAACCATGCTTGTTAGGATGCGTTGGGAAGTGTGTCAGCAGGAGCCGAGCTCAGGTTTCAGAGTGTCTTTGTAAAAAGCAGTCATGCTTTTGTATCCAGCTGTTGTGACAAGTCTTTCTGTAGCTTGAGAACGAGCCTTTTCCTGACTTAGTAGAGACTGGTTGCATTTTGGATCTGAAGTTGTCTAGCTCTGAATAACTTAGGTATGTTTTACAGATAAACATTCTTTTTTTTTTTTTTTAATGTTAGCTAAACTTTGGCACCTTCTCTACCTTTGACATCGAGTAAAGAGCCGGGCATAGTAAACCTGGGCATGTTGGGGGATACATGTGGTACCTGATCTTTTCCTCAGCAGGATCATGAGCCCACAAAAAACAGCTGCACATCAGTGATGCCCCGTTGCCAGTGAGCAGGAGCGAGTGGCACCGGCTCGGAGTGGTTCCTCAAAGTCCCTCGGCCTAATGTCCCCGGGGCTACACGCACACATCCAGTGTTGGGAATAAAGCAAACAGCGATGACGAAATAACTGGCTTCAGTTAAATAATTTGCTGTTTACAGCGTCTCTGTTTATGAATCAGTTAAAAGCCCTTTTAAATGAAATTGGATAGACTACAAAGTGTTGGTTTCATGTGTTTTATTTGCAGTTTAATCAGCGTGATCCAGCTGCTGGAGTGGGGAGAGTGGAGCCGGGGTTTTAATTATCCCTGCTTTGCCCGAGTTAGGAATTCCCAATGGTGCCGTCTGCGCAAAGATGCCAAAAACCGCATTGTTCTTTAATTAGCTGTTGTAATTGTTTTAGTCTAATCTCCGTGATTAGCAGCAGCATTAAATACAGCAGGAAGAAAAGGCCTGTCCTCTACCCGCTGCCCCAGTAAACAGAGCCATTCTCCCTTCTGCAGAGGGATATCAGAGAAAATCAATTAGAACTCAACCAGCGTTGATTGGAAAATGATAAAGACCAGCCAGCCACCATGACGAAGAGATGGCTCTGGAAGTTGGTGTATGACCCCCACTCCCACTCGCCCGGAGAGCTCTGCAGGCCTGACCTGTTGCAGAGGCGATGGACAGGGCCCCCCTGGATGGCTGTCTCGCTCTGGGAGCAGGGAAATGGACTGCATTGGTACCAGCTGTTGTTTTGGCTCCAGGTCCTCTGCTTCGTGCATTAAACCATAAGCTTTTATCCAGCGCCTCTTTGTGCTGGGCATGATGCCAGACGCCCGGGGATACAGTGATGATCAAGGCAGGCTCCGTCCCTGTCCACACAGAGTCTGTAGTCTAGAGGAGGAGACTGATGTCAGTCAAACACTTGCACAAGTGATGAGTTCATTGTAAATCGTGAAATGCTGTGAATGGAAGCTAGGAGTTTAACAGAGGGAACTCACCTGGTCTGAAGGTCAGGGAGATGCACCTCAAAAGTGTAAGCTGAGATCCAGTGTGTACAAAAGAGTTACCTGGACAAACAGATCAGAAGAAAGGTGTTTGTGGCAGGGAGGAGAGCTTGTGCAAAGGTCCTGAGGCAGGGAGGAGTTTAATCTTTCCTTCTCATTCTCTTAGAGGCAGTCAGGTGAGGTGGGAATGAGCCAAATTCTAGGTACGAGTGCCCTGGGTTTAAATTTCATCTCTGCTACTTACTAGCTATGTGAAACTTCTCAAGTGGCTTCACACCCTTCTGCCTCAGTGTTCGCAATCTGTAAAATGGGGATGAAGATGATAAAAAATAGTAGTATCTAGTTCACGGAGGAGTTGCGGAGATGTTTATACAAGTTAAGCACTCAGCACATTCCTGGCCTCGGGTGAGGCTCAGACAGTGTCAGCTGGGGCAGCCATGCCTTTGGAGCCGAACAAAATGGGCTCTCGATCTGCTGCGTGCAAGCTTTGTGGCCTTGGCCTGGTCACAAAGGAGCCGATATACCTGTGTGAAAGGAAAGGTGCTCGGGTATGTGTACCATGGCATGGCAGGGACAGGAACATGATTACTACTGCCACTGGGTGTACAAAGCATAATTCTAATGCTTTACATGTGTGAACTCGTAATGCTGCGTGCAAGCTTTGTGGCCTTGGCCTGGTCCTCACCCTACTGTCCCTGCTTTCTTACGCATGAAGCGGAGATAATATCCACTAACTCAGAATTGCCTTGTGGTTATGTTAGCTGTGTCAGCCCTGTTGTAGCCTGCTGTAGATGCTCAGAGAGCATTAGCCATGGTGATTATTCGTGAAACATCTGCTTAACACATGGCTGGAGGTTGACATTCAGTAATGATAGGTGTCTTTCTCCTTTTCTTCCTCTTCCATTGTCAGCGGGCCTCTGTTGTCCTCCCCGCACCCACAGAAAGGGTACCTCTATGGCACGGTTCCCAACCTCAACACTACTGCCTTTTGGGGCCGGGTCCTTCTTTTCCATGGGGACTGCCCTGTGTTTGTAGGTGGTTAGCAGCATCCCCTACTCACTAGATGCCAGTAGCACCCTTTCCCCCAAGTCTCATATCCAGACTGTCTTCAGACATTGCCAGTATCCCCTGGGGGCGGAGGGAGGAGGGCAAAATTGCTGCTCTAGAGAAAAACACATCATCATCACTAAAATGACAACGGTTAAAGACAAAGAGAGAATCTAAAAAGCAGCAAGAGAAAAGCAGTTAGTTACCTACAAGGGTGTACCCATTCGACTGTCCGCTGATTTCTCAACAGAAACTTTGTGGGCAAGAAGGGAGTGGCAAGAAATATTTAAAGTGATGAATAGCAAGGACCTACAACCAAGATTACTCTACCCAGCAAAGCTATCATTTAGAATTGAAAGTCAGATAAAGAGCTTCGCAGACAAGAAAAAACAAAATGAGTTCATCACCGCCAAAAACACGAACAATAAAATGGCAATACATACATAGCTATCAACAGTTGAATCTTACAATCAAAATAAATGAACAAGGAATCTAACGAACAAAATAAACTAATGAATAAAATAGAACCAGAGGCATAGAAATGTGGAACAAACTGAGGAATCTCAGAGAGAAGAGGGGAAGGGGCAGGAAGAGATTAACCAAAGAATTCATATGCATATATGCATTACCTATGGGCCCAGACCATAGGATGGTGAAGGCCTGGGGTGGGGTGGGAACCAGGTGGAGGAGGGCAGTGGGGGGAATGAAGGGGACCATCTGTAATACTCTCATCAAAAAATATTTGTTTAAAAAAGAAAAACACATTACACTAGCTGGTAACTTGGGAGTGAGCCAGTGAAGGATACTAGGGTGAAAATGCAAAAGTCTGTTGCAGAGGAGGGCGTATAGCAGGTAGTTTTGAGGTCCCTTGGGCATGAGGACTTTGCAGTGGTCCTCAATTTCCACATCAGGATCATCTGGGGAGATTAAAAAACTGAGGCTCGAGCTCCTATCAGAGAGGCTAATATAATTGGTCTGGATGCCACCTGGGCATCAGGATAATTTAAAGCCCCTTTGTGGTTCTAATGCAGTGGTTCTCAACCTTCCTAATGCTGCAGCCTTTTAATACAGTTCCTCATGTTGTGGTGACCCCCAACCATAAAATTATTTTCGTTGCTACTTCATAACTGTAATTTTGCTACTGTAAACAATATGTAATTATATATGTGTTTTCCGATGGTCTTAGGCGACCCCTGTGAAAGGGTTGTTCGACCCCCAAAGGGGTCGCGACCCACAGGTTGAGAACCGCTGTAATCTAATGGGATGCCATGGTTGAGGCTCACTGTCTAGCTGAGGAGCCGATATACCTGTGTGAAAGGAAAGGTACTCGGGTATATGTACCATGGAATGGCAGGGACAGGAATATGATTACTACTGCTACTGGATGTACAAAGCATAATTCTAATGCTTTACATGTGCGAACTCGTAATGCTGAAAACAATTCTATTGATTAACCCTGTTGTAATGGTAAGGAAACTAAGGCACAGCGCGGTTAAGAAACTTTCCTAAGATAACACAGTAAAAAGTGGTGGAAACTCTATGCTCCCTGGTGTCTAGGTCCCTGACTTCCTGGCACTTACCTAGAAGAAATAGCCGATAAGCATCTAAACAACCACATAAATAAGAAAACTTCAAGGGAGTGCAAAGGGGCTGTGAAAAAGATTAAAGAGAGATGAGATGAATAATGGCTTGTGTGGGGTTGGTGCTATCTGAGCCCAGCTGTGAATAATGAGAATAAACCTGACAGATGTTCAGGGATGTAGGGAAAAGTACTCCAGGCTGGAGTGGTGTGTGCAAATGTACTGAGGCAAGAATGAGCTTGGCCTCTGGTGGTTGAAACGTTGTGCTGACCGAGGGGAGGAGAGAGGAGCTTAGGGGGGCGGGCAGTCACTGGATCTCATAGGGCAGTGGTTCTCAACCTTCCTAATGCCGTGACCCTTTAATACAGTTCCTCATGTTGCGGTGACCCCCAATTTCATTGTTACAAATTGAACATAATTAAAGCATAGTGATTAATCACAAAAACAATATGTAATTATATATGTGTTTTCCGATGGTCTTAGGCGACCCCTGTGAAAGGGTCGTTCGACCCCCAAAGGGGTCGAGACCCACAGGTTGAGAACCGCTGCCATAGGGCCTCCTAGACCAGTGATGGTGAACCTTTTGAGCTCGGTGTGTCAGCATTTTGAAAAACCCTAACTTAACTCTGGTGCCGTGTCACATATAGAAATTTTTTGATATTTGCACCCATAGTAAAACAAAGACTTATATTTTTGATATTTATTTTATATATTTAAATGCCATTTAACAATGAAAAATCAACCAAAAAAATGAGTTCGTGTGTCACCTCTGACACGCATGTCATAGGTTCGCCATCACTGCCCTAGACCATCACAAGGAGCTTGGATTTTATTCTGATTACAGAAGAACACAGGAGGTTAATGAGGTACTGCGTGTGAATATCTGTACAGCGCCTGGCACATGTGCCGGGGCCCATAAGTACTAGCTCTTGATGCCGTTATTTATTTGTAATTACTTTTTATTTGAGCCTTCATTCCCCAGTGTATCTGTCATGAATCTCAAAGGTTGCCTTCCCTCTACAGTCATAAATGACCCGTGGGAAGTTACAACTCAGAGAGCCATGAAGAGACGGCAGGAGGCGAACACCTAGAAATCGAATCCCATTGCAATCCATCGCTGCCAACCATGAGAGGCCCCATTAAGTCCGCCTGGGGTTTAAAAGTCAGTTCTTTCAGGTACCAGGGTCTGTGGAAAATTAGCCTTATCCCAAATCCTTCCCCTAGCCAAGCCCGCCAAGTGGAGATGAAATAGGGCCTTAAAGCAGGGACTCAGGAGAAGGGACGGGGACTCAGAAATCCGCATGGAGTGGGGAGGCGGGGTAGTCATGCTCCCCTTCCCTCCTCCCCTCTTCCCGCCGCCAGCTGTCATTTGAAGCTCGGTAAACACCCACTGCCCGTAACCCACCGTCCCCCAGGCCCAGATGACATGTGTAAATATTAAATATCTCTTCTCCATGTGGTTTCCAAAGACTGAGTCAATAAACTTAATTTCCTGTGGATCCCACTGTTTGGTTGCCACAGCCTAGAAAATGGATCAGATGAAGGCTGTGTACTTCGGGGAGCGTAGTTGGCGTTGGAACTTGGCAGCAGTAAGGCCAGCCCCGCGGGATCTTGTCCAATCCCGCTTTGCTCTCACTCTCTGCTGGGGCCTGACGCAGGCACGGCTGCAACTTCCTGACCCTCTTCTAGCAGCTCCTGGGAGCTTTGCTGATCATCATCCCCTTCTCGTTACCCTCCCCCCACCCCCTTCCTCGAATTAAGGCACGAAGATCTGGATTGGATTTGATCAAGGGGTGAGAATCTTGCAGGAGTTACGATCAGGGCAAGGTCTTCTGGTTTGAGCTCAGAGCAATTGGATGTGTAAGGGTCAAGGGCCCTGGCCTGGGAGCCAGACGTGGGAGCCACCAACAGGTGGCCTGAGCTCTCTGAGCTTCCACTTCCTGACCTGGGAAGCATTCCGGGTCTGCCTCACAGGGTTCGATTATTCACCAGAATTCATTCAGTGCCTGTTAGGTGTAAGGTCCCGGGTGATGGAAGACACAGCTGTGTCTTCGTGGGATACTAGACGTCCTGGTGGAAAGACGGGCCAAAATCAACCAGCCGATAAGTGCGCCAAGACCACCACAGTGACCTGCTGCAGCAGGGGTTCTAGGACAGAAGCAGAAGAGTCCGGAATGGAGGGAGGCCCACCAGTGTCTCCTCGTGCCACTTGGAGTAAAAGTCAAAGGTCCACTCACCTCTGGACCTCACTACCTACTGCCCCGCCCTCACTCACACCTGCCAGGCACCTCGCACCAGGACCCAGGTTTTCGCTTTTCTGTGGCTAAGCTTCCGGGTGTGGGATTACGAGTTATACAATACAGTGCATCCTGGTTTTTGCTTTGGCCACCAGGAAGCTCAGAGCCTCATCTTAACATCCATGGGAATCATTTTGTTCGCTTCGGTTTGTAAAGCTTCCCCTCCCTCATTGTGGTTATTGATTTTCTCTCTCTAGTGTAGTGGTTTTCTGGCTTCTGTGTCTTTCATCGCAGGACTGGGTGGGTATAACTTGTCATTTGGTTTTATCTGCTGCTTTCAGCTAACTGTGCGTCCATTTCCCCTCCTAGGATGGGTTGTTTTGGAGAGCAGATGTGTCAATGCTATTCAAGGAGAAGCAGTTGGTGGGGTCAGAGGGGAACTGGTGGGGCCCTGATGGGAGCCTGTAATGCATATTCTGGGGTGTAGACTCTGACTCTAGTGGCTTCCAGGGGCGCTGAAAGTGACTGACTCAGGGGTGGGCTGACTACGCCCTTCTCCTCTGAGGCACCCAAGGGAGCTAATGGGTGGGTGATGGATGGGGATGGGCTTGGGGGTCTCTTGGCCAGGGAGCAGGCAGCTGTCTGAATGTTCCAGAGCCACGATTCAGTACCTGAGGGCCTGTTGTTAGATCTTTCTCCAGGATCTCCTGATCCGAATATTGCAGAGAGCTCCTGAATGATTCCGAAGATGGGGCTGACTTTAGAACTCCAAACTATGAACTAGGAAGCGACTAGTTGGATTGGACCTGCAGGATGTTTTCAAACAATTAGGTTTTAGTGCTCTTTATTTTTTTGCCAGACAAGCCCCATCCAGTGCTCACCACCCTCCCAATGCGGAGTGACAGGTTATTGTAATTAATGACCATGACCCATGGATGCGTCCTGTCCAAGGCTGCGTGTTGAATCTCAGGACTAAATATAAGACCCTCCTTAACTCGCAATCCCAGGTTGGGGTGGACCCTGCTGGCCTCACCCACCCTTTCCAGGTGAGGGAGCGGAGGCCTGGAGAGAATAGGATGTGACACTATTTCTCAGGCCCTGACAGTAGTTGCTCCACGTCAAGGCAAAATCGCCCTCTGTACCATGGTGGATTTTTTTAAAACTTTTTTTCTATGGTTTGAACTTTTTTCCCCTAATGAAAGGAAAGCATTTTCTTGCCTCACTACATAAACAGCAACATTAACAGAACGCCATGCTGAAGAAGGAAAGAATTCACCCACAGCCCCGCGGATCTGGCCACAGGTCAGCAGTGTGCTGGGCCCGGGCAGTCCCCGTCCACGAGCATAGATCATCCGTGCGTATTTGTAAGCACAGGGGACGTTCCCTTCCAGGGAACAGAACGCACCATAAAAGCGGGCAGTAAAAGGGGGATTGCCGGGTAGGTCGCTGGCCAATGAGGTGGCGGCTGGAGGCCCTGTTCGTGAGGGAGGCCTTGTTTGGTGCTGTGAGGCCTCGCTGTGTCCTCTCCCCCCCTCCTCCCCACCCCCACACCAGCCCCAGCAGCCAGGGACCATGGGGCTGGCAGAGCGTAGGGCACAGCAGCCCAGCCTCCGCTTCCTGCCCTCAGAAGCAGGCACTGTGGGGTTGCCAGGCGCCAGGGCAGGGGCTGGGATGTAGAACAGCAGATTTTTGTCTGGTCTTGATGTTGGCAGCCAGCTCAAGCCAGCCCTGCGAACATCGCCAGACCAGGTACCTGGGGTGGACGTGGTCAGGCGTGCGTTTGAGTTCGGAGTGAGACTGCCCAGGAGCCCGCAGGGCAGGGCAGGCGCCTGTGGCCTGTGCCCTCTCCAACAGCCTCTCTGCTCAGCTTCCCCTAGTAGGACTTCTTCCTAGAGTTCCTGGGCCTTTGGGATGGGCCTGGAGTCTCCATTTGACACCCCACAGTCCTTTTCAGATATGGATACCCCCAGAAACATTCTTGATCCATGAGAGTTTGCATAAATGCCAGGACTTGCCAGAATAGCGATAAGGAGCAGTGGCGTTGAGCCAGACTTCTCGAATTCAGTGTCTGCCCCTGCCCCTCCGTGTGCAAATTACTTTGTTCTCTGTGTGCTTCAGTTTCCTCATCTGCAAACTGGGATAATAAAAGGGCTGTTGTGAGGACTAAAGAGTCACACACACACACACACGCACGCACGCACACACGCACATGGAAATGTGAGACCCACATCAGGTCTGTGGTCTGTGGTCTGGGTGTCAGCACGGTGCCCATGTGAATAGTCTGCTTTCATATTGCACTGCAGTTGCGTAAAGAGGCCACCGCTGGGGGAAGCTGGGCCAAGGAACACGGAACCCTCTGTCCTGTCTTGGTAACTTCCTGTGAGTCTACGATCATTTCTTCAAACGAGTTGAAGTAGAAGGAAAGAAAACTGTGTTGCTGTATGTAAGGCCTTAGGACAGGCTTGAGGCGTGGGGACCCCTACCTGAGTGTTAGTGACGATGATGGTGATGATGGTAATTGGAGGGTGTTTCATTCCATCCTTCACAGTGCTGTGCACAGAACCGTTTCTAGGGTAAGAGGAAGCAGAGTTTCCGTGACCTGCAGCTCCCTCCCCTCCCATCCGTCCTCCCTCCCCCCACCCTGGCCAGAGCTCCAGGCACAGCGGATGAAAGACATTCCCTGAGCCCCAGTGCTTCACGCTGCCTGGTTCTGCTCATGCAGTGCCGCTGTCCAGGATGCCCCTTTAACGCGTGCTGTCTGGGCAGCTCCTGTGCATCCTCCCAGCTCGCACTTGCCTCTTCTAGAATGCCTTCCTGGCCCCTCCGAGCTTCCCCTGGATCCGTGAGGCCGTGCAGCAGTGCTGCTCAACGTGGGATGCTGGACCGGGAACATCGGTGTGAACCTGGGAGAATTGTGCCGTCTCCTGCCTCACCCGGGACTCCTCAATCAGAAGCCCGGGGTGGGATGGGTGGGGTGGGGTGGGGGTAGGGTGGAGTCTAGCGATCTGCCATGTAACAACCCCACCCCCACCCCGGGTGTCCTGAGGAGCCTGCTCCTGCCCAGCGCTCCTCACACTTCAACACCAGTCATCAGGGATCTTGTTCAGGCGCAGACCCTGGCTGAGCAGGCCTGGGCGGAGCCTGGGGTCTGCATTTCCCACAAGCCCCCAGGTGCTGCTCTGCCGCAGAGCCCTGTCCTCACCTCCTTTCCACCGACAGGGCAGTAGGGGCTTGGCGATTGGCTCCTGTTGTTGAAATAGTGGGTGGATTTGCAGGGATTATCCTGGATGAAGAGCTGTTCTTCTCATGGAGGGGATGGAGGTAAGGGAGGACCCGTTATGCAGCTGGGGCTGGAAAAGGGGAGCTTGCAAGCTGGAGAGGAAGGAGGCAGTCCGCCCGTCCCTCCCAGGCACACAGTGCTCTGCCCGGCCCCCTTTTTTCTTCTAAGTGTCTTGGATGGAGCTATGGGATCCAACCCATAAAAGGGGCACCCTTCGAAGCCAACCTCTCTCTTTCCATCCATGCATTTATTTATCCTGAAAATGTTTGCTGAATTGAGTAGGAACAAAGACACGTTTGTGGGCCAAACGGATGTGCACCGTGCCCTCCGGCAGCAGCATCCTCTGTGGGGACAGATGTCAGGACCGTGACAAGCCTGAGGGTTCTGCGACTGTACTGTGGCCCGGAATTAGCAGAGTTTCTGTGGGGAAGTAATATTTAAACTGAAGTGTAGGCTGGAAAAGGATTATTTTAGGAAGAGCAAGCAGCATATGCAAAGGTCCTGGTCTGAGTGGGAGCCTAGTCAAGACTGGGGAGAATGCCAAGAAGCAGGAGAGACGGCAAGAAGGAGAGGGGAAGTGGAGGGTGGGCAGGGTTCCAGCCGGCAGGGCTCTACAGGCTACAGCAAGGATTCTGTCTTTGTCCTGAGAAAAACTGGAATAAATGGAAAGATTTTGAGCAAAGGAGTGGCATCCAGTTTGCCTCTTCAAAGGATCACTCCGGCTGCCGGGTGGGGCAGGGATGGATGGGCAGACAGCAGGTAAATGCAGGGATCGGTCGGGAATCTGCTGCCTTTGTCCTTGTCTAGGTGCCAGGCGATGGGGGAGCTGGAGGGCAGATGATGGGACCGGGGAGACATGGGACTAGGGAAGGACGGGAGCTTGGGCGTGAGCCAGAGCCAGGTGTTAAGGAAGTGCCCAGTTGCGGCTCATTCCTAAAGGCAGGTCCTAGAAATTTCCGATTCCATCTTGATAAGGCAATGTGTCCCTGTCCCCAGCCTCCGCGCTCAGCTGCCTGTGGGCTCACATGACCTCTCTCCCTGCCACCCCTGTCCCCAGGGGCCCTCCACCTGTGCACCTGTGACCTGTGCGTTCTACTTTCCCTGCCTGGCCTCCCTCAGCGCCCGCCTAAGGGTTATGTTCTGCCGATGGAGAGTGCCTCACCCACTCGTCCAGTGTAAGTGAGAGCCGGGCTGGAGCATGGGACAGCGAGTCAGCAAGGTTCCCTCGCCCCCTCCCCCTGCCTCCTGCCAGCCAGCTTTTGCTGCGTGAGGGCCCACTGTGTGTCAGATGCCTCGAGACCAGTGGTTCTCAGCCAGGGATGATTGTGCCCCGAGGGGACATTTGGCAATGTCCAGAGACGTTTTCGGCTGTCACAGCTGGCATGGAAGGAGAGGGAGGCTACTGGCATCTAGTGGGTAGAGGCCAGAGTTGCTGCAGAATGTCCAGTGATGCACAGGGCAGCCCACAGCAAAGAATCATCTGGCCCCAAATGTCAGTAATGCTGAGGCGGAGACACCCTGCCACAGCCCCTTGCAGTGCTCTGAGCCCCCATCTCGTCTCCTCTTTCTTGGGAAAAAATTGTTGAAGGTCTCTTTGCCTGCCAGTCTCCATGCTAGACATCTGCTTTCCGTGAATCTTCTATTCCTTTTTGTCTCTCATGTTCCTATCCACCTGTTCATCTTTTGCTTCCATCCACCAAGATTTACTCAGTATCAGCGATGGCACCAGGCACTGTGCTGACCACTCTTTGTTTCACTTCTAATCTTCATGACAGCTAGAGGAGTTAGCCAGTGGTTCTCAACCTTCCTAATGCTGCGACCCTTTAATACAGTTCCTCATGTTGTGGTGACCCCCAACCATAAAATTATTTTCGTTGCTACTTCATAACTGTAATGTTGCTACTGTTATGAATCGTCATGTAAATATCTGATATGCTATATGTGTTTTCCAATGGCCGCGACCCACAGTTTGAGAACCGCTGCGTTACACATTGTTTTTCCCACAGAAAAGAATGAATCCCATTTCCTGAGCATCTACTACATGCCAGGTGTCGGTATCAGGAAAGATGCTGGTTTTGAATCCTCCTAACAACTCTGGCTTACTTTAGGTTCTATAATCCCATGTATCCAACGTTTGGCTAAGAGAAGGATCTCGTTCAAGTTCACGTGCTGAGGAAGTGGGAAAGAAGGTAAGGGGGTTGGGGTGATCTTCAGGCAGGTGGCTCAGGACCGAACCAGTCTGCGAGGGTGCAGGTGAACCGCCTCGGAGCGCGTGAGCCGTGCCGGTGCCAGTGGCCCACCCTCACTTTGCAGGGCGGTGGGTGAGGAGGGGAAGGGTCAGGAGGAAGGGTTCTGAGGAGGAGAAGGCAGGAGCTCCCTTCATCCTGTATGCCCGACCCTGGGCTGTGCCCTATATTTCACAGCCTTGAGACTTCGAGCAGCAACTTTTAAGGCAGGGTTTGTCAACTTCCGCGCACCGTTCACATGTTGATCTGCGTCTTTCTTCGTTGTGTGGGGGCAAGGAGGTGTCTGTGCTTTGTGGGATACCTAGCGGCATCCCTGCCTGCACCCTGGATGCCAGGAGGACCCCACCCACCTCCCCCAGATGTGAAAACCAGCAATGTCTCCGGACATTTCCAAATGTCCTGTGGGAATCCCCCCACTGGCTGAGACTGAGAACCACCGCCCTAGCTAAGCAGCCTGGCCCCAGGCTTATAGAAGAGGAAGGCACGGCCTTAGAGGAAGATGTCCCCTGCCCAAGGACTGTCAGCACCTCAGTCTGAGATGAGCTCAGGCCTGCTGGTCTCCCACTGAGGCTGTTTGTACCCACGGTGCATGGGAGACCACCAGGAAGGACACGGATCTGCATTCCTGGACACGCAGGAGCAAGCCTTCCCTCAGTCCTTTGAAGTCCTCTCAGACTTCCAAGCTTCAGTCCCGCTGCAGACCCCAGCAGGAAGGCTGAGCATGTGTAACCCTCCCCGGGCCACTCTACAACGCCAGGCTCGCCCCACTGCGCTCCCTCTCCAGGAGCGATTGCCCAATTGAACTCCATTTGTAGACTCTGCCTCCGGGGGCACAGGAAGGCCCGTGGGCATGGGGGCCGTCCAAGCCTGGATCAATCCCTTCTTTTATTCAAGGCAAAGTTACAAATGGGCGGGAGCCATTGGAAAGGGCTTCCACCTCGCGGTGCAGAGACGCCCTTACGAAAGATGTATTGATGGGTCCCCTTGTACCAGGATGTTCCTGGCCTCCGAAAGGCAGGAAATAAGGATCCGTTGGCTCTTTTTTCTGCCACAAAAACCCTCTTTCAGGTCAGATTTCCTCTATGCCCAAATACATTTGACTTAAATCATTTCGCTGCAAAAAATAAATAAAATAGAGAGGACTCCTGTAATGGAAAGGAGAAACACTCCTTGTGATGTAGTTTTGACTTTCAGAAAATAGGGCATTCAAACTATAGGCTCGGAGAACTAACGGGTTTCCAGGCCCCGGGCACTGGCCCACGTAGGTCAGGCAGCACAAGTGAGTAACCCAAGAACATGCACTTGCCAGAAAGACCAGACTCTCCGGTTCACGCTCAGCCCTGACTCCCTCTAGCTGTGTGACCTTGGGTGAGTCCCTTTGCCTCTCTGGGCCTAAACCCCTTTTTCCTGTAAGGAGGGCGCTGGAATACATGCCTCTAATTTCATGAATGTAAAAACATTCAAGAGTTGGGAACTCAGACTTACCAAAGGATACGTGTTAGAGGTTAGGAACCGATGTTCCATTTTACCAAAAGATCCTTATCTTCACGAATGAGTTTGGAGACGGTATTATGGACTGAATGTTTATGTCCCCGCAAATTCGTATGTTGAAGCCCAACCCCCCAGTGTGAGGGTTTTAGGAGGTGGGACCTTTAGGAAGAAATTAGGGTTAGATGAGGTCATGAGGGTAGAGCCCCCATGATAGGATTAGGGCCCTTACAAGTAAAGGAAGAGAGACAGAACTCTCTCTCTCCACCATGCGAGGACACAGCAAGAAGGCAGCCGTCTGCAAGCCTGGAAGAGAGCTCTCACCAGAACCTGACCACGCTGGGTTCTCAGACTCCCAGCCTCCAGACTGTGAGAAATAAATGTCCGCCGCCGAAGCCCCCAGTCTGTGCTATTTTGTTATGGCAGCCTGAACAGACGAAGACAAATGGTCACCTTCAAGCTGCGGGCTTTCAAAGATGTATACAAAAGGGATTTTTTTTAAAAAATCCTGTTCATATCCAATTTTTCAGAAGTTTTTCTGCCGTATAAAGCGACACAGAGACATGCAGACAGATTGCATTTTACTTGGGGTTTCAGTTTGGAAGCCAGCACTGAGGGCAGAAAAGTCCTGTGGAGTCTGAATTTTTGTCCTCCCGTGCATAATTCTCTCTCCTCCTCCTCTCTCACTCATTCTTTCTCTCTTCGATTCTCTCACTCTTTCCCCCTCTCCAGCCACCCACATTTGGATTCACTATTGGGATACACATGTGATGTGTCACCACCTGTCTTAGCTCGGGCTGCTGTAACAGAGTACTGTGGACCGGCTGGCTTAGAAATGACAGAAATGTATTTCTCGCGGTTCTGAAGTCTGGAAGTTTGAGATCAGGGTGCTGGCATGGCCCCTCTTCCCGGCTGCAAACCACTGATGTCTCCTTGTCTCCTCCCGGGGCAGAAAGAGGGCCAGGGCCGTGTGGGGTCCCTTAGTAAAGGGACTAATCCCACCCTGATGGATCTACCTTCCTGACCCAATCGGGACTCTCGGGGGGACTTGGTAGTTGTCTCCCATGTCACACGCGTTTCCCTCTGTGTGTCGGGGAGAGGACATCACCCAGCAGTTCTCTTCAGCCGGCAAGGGCTCCCCACCCCACTCCTAGCCTGAAGACCTTTAGTGACGGTGAGGCACAGCCAGGTAAGGAGACATGAGTAAACACTCCTCCTGGTTCCCCGGTTCCCTGTGGCCACCTGAGCATCTGGGGGAAGAGGGCCAGCACACAGGACCGCCTGTCTCCCACGTGTGTGGGCTGGAGACTGGCTCTTTCATCTGGAAATAAAAGTTCTCAGAAGCCAGAGCCGGGGTTTGTGGGGTCTTACAGTTATGAATGCTTTGGTAGAGCAACACTTCATCTGTTCAGTGCTGTTAAGAAAGAAGGTATTCTGTATTATAAGTTAACTAGAGGCCCGATGCAAGAAAATTCGTGCAAGAGTAGGCCTTCCTTCCCCCGGCTGCCAGCACCGGCTTCCCTCCGGCACCCAGAACCCGGGCTGGCTTCCCTCGGGCAACCCCCAGGCACCCAGAACCCAGGCTGGCTTCCCTTGGGCCACCCCCAGGCACCCAGAACCCAGGCTGGCTTCCCTCAGGCCACCCCCAGGCACCCGGACCTGGGCTGGCTTCCCTCCAGCCCTGGCTTTGTCAGGAAGGACGTCCAAATGATGTCCAGAAGACCTCGGGTCTAATTAGCATATTACCCTTTCAATTTATTATACAGTGGGGCCTTGACTTACGAGTGTCCCAACTACCGAGTTTTTTGAGATACCAGCTGTCTCTCGGCAGATTTTTTGCATTGAGTTGACAGAGTAATTTGAGTTAACGAGCTCCTTAATGAGCTCCTTAACGAGCTCGGTCTCGGAATGAATTAAACTCTTAAGTCAAGGCCCCACTGTAGATGTTCCAGAAAATGAAAGTGTTTTCTGCGTGTGAGTGTTCCAGTACCTCTCAATTTAGTTAACACACCTTCATGGAAGTTGTGCCTTATAAACAGGGTCCAGAGAACAAAACACAAAAGGGGCTCAGTGGCATCGTTATTGTTATCATTGATTACTGCGTCGTGCTGTGATTTTGTGCTACCTGAAGGAGACAAGAAGGTGCCACAGGGCCTGTACTCAACGGCCCCAAACTTCACTCCTGTTCTCCCGACTGACTCTGCCCCCTCCCTTCCTCTCAGCATCCTCCTCAATGCCTTTGCTCCTAAAAAGCCTCTTTGAGTCCTGCCCGTGTGGCTCAGTCATTGGAGGTTGACCTGTGAAACAAGAGGTCATGGTTCAATTCCGGGTCAGGGCACATTCCCGAGTTGCAGGCTCCATCCCCAGTGGGGGGCGTGCATTGATCAATGATTCTCTCTCATCATTGATGTTTCTGTCTCTCTCCCCCTCTCACTTCCTCTCTGAAATCAATAAAAATATATTTTAAAAATAAAAAATAATAGCCTTAACTGGTTTGGCTCAGTGGATAGAGTGTCAGCCTGCAAACTGAAAGGTCCTGGGTTTGATTCTAGTCAAGGGCACATGCCTGGGTTGCAGGCTAGATCCCTAGTGGGGCGGGGGGGGGGGGGGGGCGAGTGCAGGAGGCAGCTGATCATGATTCTCTCTCATCATTGATATTTCTATCTCTCTCTCCCTCTCTCCTCCTCTCTGAAATCAATGTGTGTGTGTGTGTGTGTGTGTGTGTGTGTATAAAAGAAATAAAAAGCCTCTTTAACTTTCCTCCCGCTCTCTTCTCCCCTCCTCACCCCTCTCCAGCCTTCCTCCCTCTCCTCTCCCTCCTGCACAGACACACATTCTGATCTGCTGTCCACCAGAATCCCCAGGGACATTTTTTGGAAATCAGAGAAGGTAGATTAGTGACTGGGGATTTATACTCATGTTGGACCCATGAACTTGAACCCAAGTCTGAGAATGATGCACCTCCTGCCCCATATAGTCAAGGCAGGGGCACCCCGACATAGGGAACTGGGACGAGCACATCCCGAGCTGCTGTCCCCTCCTCCGTGCCAGGGAGAGCATGCAGGGTCGCTGGGAGTCGTTAGGGGATGGACTGTGGCTGTTGGCCACAGCGGGCATGTGGACAGGACAGTGGGTGGAGCTGTGAACGTACATGTGGGCTTTAGGATCAGGTGTTCCTTGCCGCCCGCAGGCTGGGGCTGTGACTTTGTTCTTGGCAGGTTTGCTGAGAGTCCTGGCGGAGGAATGTCACAGCCGCCGCTTCATCGCTCCGTACTCTCCTCTGTCTGTGCGAAGTTGGGCCATGTATACACAAATCACTTTATTTCTCTTGAATCTCTGAGAACATTCTGTGAAAACAGACACCTTCTCATTCAGGTTTACCTGCCAAGTGCGTAGACAGCGGTTCTCAACCTGTGGGTCGCGACCCCTTTGGCGGTGGAATGACCCTTTCACAGGGGCTGCCTAAGACCATCCTGCATATCAGATATTTACATTACGATTCATAACAGTAGCAACATTACAGTTATGAAGTAGCAACGAAAATAATTTTATGGTTGGGGGTCACCACAACATGAGGAACTGTATTTAAAGGGCCAGATGGTTGAGAACCACTGACATAGAAGGAACTGAGACTGGCTCAGCTGGTCCTGCAACTTTGCTGATGACTCATTCGGTTCCCAGGACTTTTTGGGTTAAAAAAAATCCTCTTACCTGTGGATTTACTACATTGTTGACAGGTGATGCTTTTGGACATAGGCTTACAGCAGTTTTAGAGCCAAGGACACGTCAGCCCTTTCAAAGGAGCTGAGCTTGAAGGGTGAGCTGTAAGAAAACACGGTAGTCACATCCCCCTCTCCTCTCCCAGCTGCAGCCCCAACACCAGATTTCCCACCATGCCCGTCCTGTGTGCACGCAGCATTTCTGTCCTCCAGGAGAGCATCGCCTTAGAAACAGCTTTGGTGGGGGCGGGGACGCGGAAAAAGATGCTACCGAAGATAGGCATCTTTGCACCTGAACTTGCACCTGTCCTTTCCCCTGCTGAAAGCCTGGTTGCTTCCAAATTGCAGCAGTCTCGCTCCCACACCTGCCCCAGGTCCGGTCCATAGGTCAGCTTCTGGGAGAGGCCATCCGACAACCACTTTTAAAATTGCCAACAGTCACCACTCTCTCTCCCTCTGCTCTGATTTGTTTTTCTTGATAGCTGTCATTTCCAGCGGACAGACCAGACACCGTTATTGTTTGCCTTTCCCGCTCCAGTGTAAATTGCAAGCAAGCGTAACTGGATGTCTTGTGAACTCTTCTTACACACATATCTCTATACGTATATGTATTGTGTGCATATTTGTTTTGTTCATATATCCCGAGTACTTGCTACAGAAATGCTTCTCAACAAATATGAATGAACAGATCACATGTGCACATGGCTTATAAGATGAGCCTCAATTTCAGAAATGTTAAAATGGTGAAACAATATATATTTATCAGAGTCAAGAGACCCTGGCAAAATGGCCTGTAAAATGTCTGGATTATTTAGATCAACTAATAGCCCTATTTCTAGAATCAGAATGAAAAGGCTGAACGTGTCTAAAGACGCATTGGGGTGAAGTTATCCTCCCCTAACTCACAGCCATTGTATTATCAGTACTAGTAATTGCACAGATAAAAAATTATTGGGGATGCCTATGTTCTAAGCTGATTTCTGAGAATTTCCCACGCTGTCTCTCATTTAATCCTCACAATGGCATGAATATCATACCAAGTTAATAGATGAGACAACTGGGGCCTCAAGAGGGTGTCAGAATCTTTTGGTTGATGTGAAAATTTTTATATACTCACAAATAAAATTCAGGGTTGGCAAACTTACTGGAAAGGGCCAGAGAGTAAATATTTGAGGCCATATGCTCTCTGCCACAACGACTCAGTCCTGCCGGTGCAGCTCTATAGCAATTGTAGAAAATATGTAAATGAACAGGCGTGGCTGTGTTCCAATAAACTTCACTAAAAGAGGCTGGCAGGCCAGATTTGGCCCATCGGCTATATTTGCTGATCCCTCAACGAAATATAATCTTCATGAGGGCAAGGACCATGTATAATTTTTGTTCATCGTTGTATCCCATGCCTGGAACACAGAGCTGGATGAATGAATGAATGAACAAACGAACGAACTAGGATCAGTCGGTGACCTGCTTATGGGACCACCATGACTAAACCTCCTACTTTCTCATTTTTCTCTCCATACACTTATGTCCTTTACCTTACTATGACCTTCTCTCCCTCCTTCCTGTCCTCCTCACCCATTCCAGGACAAAGGGCCGGCCCTGCCTTCCCAGCTGGCTCAAATGTCCCTGGGAAATTGGGTGATGGAGCCCAAGGAGTTCTTCCACTAGTGGTGGCTTTTTCCGGAACCTCTTGGGGTTCCATGTGTGTGTCTATTGATTCATCTCCTTACACCGCTCCCTGTTCTCGGAAGGGTGCATGGCAACCTACAGAGCAAGACTGAATAAATGAAAATGAAGCCAATGGAAGGAAATATGGAGTCAGGCTTGACCAGAAATCACAGGCCACAAAGATCTTGGCTTAGAGCTCTCTAGAAGCCATTGGGAAAAGCACATCGCTCCCTTCCACCACCCTGGTTTCAAATAACTGGCACAGACCATTGCTCATGGCAGGCAGGTCTGTGCTCAGGGCAGCTGGACGTTTCTCCAGGGAACCCCACAAGAAGACACTGTGAGGGCCAAGGACCAGCAGCCTTGGGGCCTCCTTACAGTGGACATGGTGGGCGTACCTGGCTGTCTGCTAGCCCCGGTGCTGGTAGCCTCTTGTCTTATACTGATGGGTTTATCCCATCCAATTAGCCTCCAATGGGTGAGGACACACCTGGGTTTCAGGGCAGCTACATGAACAACTGGACCACCAGGTTTCCAAACACCATTAGAGCATAAAATGGAAGCTGTCAGGGAGACCACGTGAACATGCTGACTGCTTCTGACCTTTGGCCTAGGCCCTAGTCCCATCACTTCTCCAGACCTGGGGCTCCTCCTCTGAGATACGGGGATTGGTATGAGCACTCAGCACTGGTGTTGCGGCGGGGGAGCCGGGGGGCGGGGGAGGGGGGGGTGGATAAAAAGACAGCATTGTGGCCTTTGCCACTGATTTCATTTAAGCCTCACCGAAACATCGCAAGGGAAATGTCATCCCCATTTGCCTCATGCTGGGAATGCTTTAGATCAGGGTTTCTCAACCTGCTTTTCATCACTCCCCTCCTGGGAAGAAATTTTAATTTAAATTCTCCTTCTCGAGAGAAATTAAATACCAAGGGGTGAGATTTTTATGGGGCAGGGTTGAGCGGTGGGGGGCCCAAAGCCATTGTAATAGCTAAGATATTTTCACCACCACTCCCCCTGAACCAATCTTTGCCCTCTGGGGGGACAGTATCATGCTTTTGACATATTAGCTCCTCTTAACAGTCCATTTGACGGATGAAGAAACTGAGGCCCCAGAGGTAAAGTAACTTGCCCGAAGTCACATTGCTAGTGAGAGGGAGTTGGAATTCAGTCTTAGAGTCTGGCTCTGGCCTGTGGGTTGAGCCACTCCTCCTAACTCATGGCAACAGTCGGACTCTGTTGTGTGTCTTGTTTTTTCCCACTCACCTTTATATCTCATTGATTACTAATGGTTCTCTTCTAGTGCATACAATATTGCCTCACTCTTTTTTTTTTGACAGTATTGCCTCAATCTCTTTTGTTGTTGTTGTTAATCCTCACCCAAGGATATATTTTTCCATTGCTTTTTAGAGAGAGTGGAAGGGAGGAGGGGGGAGAGAGAGAGAAACATCAATGTGAGAGAGACACATTGATCAGTTGCCTCCCACCTGTGCCCCCAACCAGGGCCAGGGATCAAACCTGCAACCCAGGCATGTGCCCTTGACCAGGAATCAAACCTGGTATCCTTCAGTGTATGGGCTGATGCTCTAACCATGGTGCCACACCAGCCAGGGCCTGCCTCATTCTTCTAAATAGCTGCATTGTTTCCCATTTGCATCAACACAGCGCACGTTATTTAACCAGGTGCGTTATTTCCAGTCTTTTTTAATAAAACACTCTGCTGATACAATCCTCCCTGCACATGTGTCATTTTACTTACGTGCAAGCAGCCCCGAAGGTTAAATTCCTAGAAATGGAATTGCCTCACGCTTGCTTACAACACAGCATATTTTGGGAGCATGGAAATGTCTCTGCAGAGCAGAAATTCTTACTGGGCTGTCTGAGGTCAATTTGCACCACTTCCTTAACAGCTCACGTGCTGTTTTAACCCCCAAATGCTGCCTGACCTGGTTATTGACTTGGACGTGGGCTCCCCGCCCCTGCCACCTTTTATGCAGTTTAGTCACCGAATTGCCCTGTTGTCAGTTGGTGTTTCCCTACGAGGCTCTGCACCGTGTATTTTTGCACTTCAGTTCTCATTTCAGTAAAAGTAAGCCTAGGCAGCCCGCGTTCACTCCGGCTGCTTGGGTGCGTGCTTGAAGCAGGGCTGGAAGCAAGCAGCCTGGCCTCCTCCCAGGTCTCAACACCCTCCAGCTGGGGCCGAGCAAAATCCCGCACGTGTCGCTCGTCTTCTTGAAACTGCCTCAAAGGGCAGGTTCTCGTCCTGCAGACGCTGCGTGGCCTTCATTTGCAAGGGTCAGAGGCTGGCGTTCAGCCGACAGGGAAATTCAGCGCGAGCGGGCCCGGGTCGGGATCTGCAGAGGGACGTCCAGGTCGCTTCTCCTGGGCCTCATTGGTAAGTCTCTCTGTGGCTGAGTCGAGGCTCAGTCGGCCCCTGTGTACCGTGATCTCGGCTAGAAAACCGGGAGGTTCAAAGGGGGCTGGGAAATCATGGGGGGCCTCTGAGCCCGCCCCGCAGCAGCGTGTCCTGTAATAAAAGCCTGGTGCACTGTGAGAGTCATCTCCGTAATGAAACCCAAGGGTGTTTGGTGGCAGTTTGTTCTGTAAGTTCCTGGAGGAATGGTGGGCCAGTGGGATGGAGAGGCCTGGGTGTGTGCTGAGCAGGTGGACTGTGCAGCCTACTTTGTCTGGTTCTAAGTCTAGCGCTGGCTCGCGGCCGCCTCCGCTCCTGTCCTGTGAGCTGTTTTCTCAGACTTGGATCTGCTGGTTAAACATGGTGGCCAGGTTGATAATTGCCTGTAGCTGGGTCCCAGTGGAGCGATGGGATAACTATGATTTCCCACTCTGCCTGGAGCACAGTAGGTACGCAGAAATGGATTTAATGCATTCAGGCATCCATTCAACAAATGTTTACCCAAATTCTGTCATGTCTCAGGTAGGGTTTAGGGTCAGAGCTGAGGGGCATTCATTCAGTCAGGCTCCTTCCCTGTCAGATGAAGACCCAGGCCAGAAAGCAGGGGCGGGGGGGGGGGAGCGGGTCTGAATGTCCCAAGGTCACACAGCTGCTGGTGGGACAGTTTTTCAGGACTCCCAACGCCCCTCCCCACACTTCACCGAGACTTCGAGGGGCCTCGAAGCAGCTGGGAACATGCCAGCCAACCTGGTTCAACTCCCAACGCCTCCATTCACCAGCTGCGTGGCTCAAATTGCTTCACCTCCCTGAACCTCAGCTGCCTCATCTGTGAAATGGGAATGAGTAAGCAGCGACCTTCAGTCTCGCTGTGCGGATTACATGAGAACATGTGGGCTCAGGGCATGGTGCTAGTAGCTGTGCCGGGAACATGAGTCACAGGTCCCACACTTCTTGGTACTGAACTGGACACACTCCATGCCCTGCCCAGTCCCTCATCCCTGGATGTGACACTCATCCGTAGCTGTGTGCTTATCACCATTTGCATTTGTTTGGATTTGGGGGGGGGGGGGTCTGTTTGTGCCGTGGAGACTTGTGGCAGGGGGTACCTCGAGGGACATGCTGTTTCCCTCATCGGTACCATGGAGCAGTGATGGTGCTCAGAACTGGCTCTCCCGCCTGTTATAAGGACCCGGCATGGCCACACACGTGAGAAGTTCAAAGTCCTCTGCATATGGCGGTGTTACTAACAGAACATGGAGTTGTGGGCAGCATCATGGAAAGGGCTGTCCCTCTGCACGACAGCATTCTCATCCTACAACGGGATACCCAGAACTTCACTGAGGATTCAATAAGCTAGTTATGCTGACGTCTAAACAGTTAGTGTCCTATAGTGTCTGGCGCCAAGAATCAGGAACTATGACTTTGGCCCTCTTCTCCATTCCTCCCCTCTTCCACCAAAATGACTTCTCAGGGTCTTTCCTAATTTACAGATGAGAAAACTGAGACTCCAAGAGGTTAGACTACTTATCCCAGCCAGGAAGTGAGGAGCCAGGATTTGAACCCCGATAGTTTGACTCCAGCCTGGAGAGCCGCCCTCTTCCTTTCCCCAATTGCAGAGCTCACTCTGGATCCCTAATGCTTTGATTTGATTGATTCGTGATCTGACTGAGAAAGGCCAGATCCTTGGTGACTCCTGGTTCTCCATCTTTGGTGTGAGCCAGAGAGTGGGTCTGGCCCCAGGGAAAGCCACCCCCATTTGTTCCCAGGCTCAGGGCTCCAGGCCCTGGTTGCCCTCATCCCCAGCCATGCCTGCTGGTGTCCTGTCAGATCCACCTCACACTTTTCTTTCAGAGCCTCTTAGATGTCTTGCACATCTAATTCCTGGTCCCACCGGGCTGTGGCTAATTAGCCTTTAATGATTCACAAACACAGAGGCAGGAGCGGGGATTCGGGGCCTCCTTGCTCTAATCACCCACAGGAAACTGAAGGCAAAGCTGTAGCTTTCTAGAAGTGGCTGAGCCAGGGAGTGGTGATCCCAGGTGAAAGCATTCAAGAGGTGACCAGTCTGCTGGTCCCAATCCTCACGTGGCGAAAAACATCTATTGAGCTGGTCTCCTGGGCAGGTGTGTGTGTGTGGGGGGGGGGGGGGCGCGTGTCACACATCCCCTGGTCATAATCATGTTTTTTGTGGTTGAGTTTTGGTTTTTCCCATGGGCCGATCCTGGCCACCTTCAGTTACCACACCCAGCTTTCCAAGAATGTACTCCTGCTGTCACCAGGCCAGAAGACAGTTGGCGTCCTTTTAGGCTGCACGTAAAGTAGGGCACTTCACCCCCAGGAGTTGTACTGCCAGGGTCCAACCCCAACGGGTCCAGGGGTCCCCAAAGGCGTAGACGGAGTCGGCGAAGACTAAATGACACGGATGCTGAGTTCAGTTGATCATCATAGCCGGGTTCTCTTGTCAGGGTCTGGTCAGGATCTCTAGAGAGG
Organism: Myotis daubentonii; assembly: GCF_963259705.1. Classification (NCBI taxonomy): domain Eukaryota; kingdom Metazoa; phylum Chordata; class Mammalia; order Chiroptera; family Vespertilionidae; genus Myotis; species Myotis daubentonii. The sequence goes on from NC_081843.1 coordinate 26,782,672, forward strand.
TTCTGCTCTGGATCTCCAGAGAGGTTCTGTAGCCATGTTCCCTCGCTAGGTTCTCCAGCCAGGTTCTGTCCAGGCTCTCCAGTCAGGTTCAGTGTCCAGGTTCCAGTCAGGTTCTCTTGCCAATCTCTGTAGTCAGGTTCAGTCCAGGATCCCTTGCCATGTTCTCCCGCTAGGCTCTGTCTCTAGGCTCCGAGGCCAGTCCCTCTCCAGGATCCTCCGGCATGCTCTCTCCAGCGAAGTTCTTCTGTCTCTAGAGAACGTTCTGTGTAGGTTCTGTGCCTAGGCTCTGTCTCTCTTGGTCCTGTCTTCCAAGCCCTGTGTCCTTAGTTCTGTGTTCTGAGTTCTGTCTTCTGAATTCTGTCTCCTGAGTTCTGAGTCTTTCTGTCTTGTTACAACTGTATTTATACCAGTTGATTCAATCCTATCAATCTCTATTACAAAGGTTAGGGCGTTTCTTATCTCCATTCCAGGAAGAAAAGATTATGTAGTTTAAGCATGATTGTTCGTAGTTAAAGGGATTAATTACCCGCCTGGCACTTAGTTGAGGGGTTTTATTCCCTCCCTAACTTCAGGGGAAAATCCCTACCTGGGGATTCAACCTTTCTCGGAGAGGTGATTTTGGTTAAAACACAGCGCCAAGAAGGTGAGCAAACATATTAAGAACCGTATGCCATATATGCCAGGTCCCTTGAAACAGCAAGGATGGACCGGCTCCCGGCAAATTCCCCCTTTTTTATTTTTTAAAAGCAAGCATTAAAAAGAAAAACCTGAAACGCTCTCTTGTATCCATTTTAAGAGTAGGATTGGCGCTTTCTGCTATTACCTGAGTCCTGATCTATCACCCCAGGGAGAGCTTGCCAATCCTGCACTTTCCCGGGGTGGAAAGGCTGCAGTGGGGTTAAGGATAAGGCTCCTTGGGCCTACCTTCTCCCATGCCTCTACATTTACCTTTCCGGCACCTTTCCTTCCTCAGAAAAGCATGGACGTATTTCTTGTATAAAATGTTCTGTCTGACTGGGAGTAACCTTAATTCCTCTGCTAATAAGCATATATGTTAAAAGATCAATACGGAGTCTTTTTTCTTTAGACTCAGTATGGCACATCTTCTTAATCTAAAGATCAATACAGAGTCTTCTTTCTTTGGACTCAGTATGGCACATCTTCTCAATCTAAGAATCAATACAGAGTCTTCTTTTTTTGGACTCAGTATGGCACATCTTCTCAATCTAAGTTCTGTACTATCCACCTTTTTACCCTACTTATCCTCTATAGGGGGGTCTGTAGCACCCTGGTGGAGTCCTATCCGTCCCGAGTGTGGGGTTCTCAATGGGGGGGGGGGCTTACCTAAGGGAATCCTGTTCCAGGGGTTCCCAAAGGTGTGGACGGATTCGGCGAATACTATCCACCCTCTTCCTACGGTGGAGTCTGATCCGTCCCGAGTGTGGGGGTTCTCAATGGGGGAGGGGGGCTTACCTAGGGGAATCCTGTTCCAGGGGTTCCCTAAGGTGTGGACGGAGTCGGCGAAGACTATCCACCCTCTTCCTATGGTGGAGTCCTATCTGTCCTGAGTGCGGGGCACTTACCTAGGGGTCCCTGTTCGGGCGCCAGATGCCAGGGTCCAACCCCAGCGGGTCCAGGGGTCCCCAAAGGCGTAGACGGAGTCGGCGAAGACTAAATGACACGGATGCTGAGTTCAGTTGATCATCATAGCCGGGTTCTCTTGTCAGGGTCTGGTCAGGATCTCTAGAGAGGTTCTGCTCTGGATCTCCAGAGAGGTTCTGTAGCCATGTTCCCTCGCTAGGTTCTCCAGCCAGGTTCTGTCCAGGCTCTCCAGTCAGGTTCAGTGTCCAGGTTCCAGTCAGGTTCTCTTGCCAATCTCTGTAGTCAGGTTCAGTCCAGGATCCCTTGCCATGTTCTCCCGCTAGGCTCTGTCTCTAGGCTCCGAGGCCAGTCCCTCTCCAGGATCCTCCGGCATGCTCTCTCCAGCGAAGTTCTTCTGTCTCTAGAGAACGTTCTGTGTAGGTTCTGTGCCTAGGCTCTGTCTCTCTTGGTCCTGTCTTCCAAGCCCTGTGTCCTTAGTTCTGTGTTCTGAGTTCTGTCTTCTGAATTCTGTCTCCTGAGTTCTGAGTCTTTCTGTCTTGTTACAACTGTATTTATACCAGTTGATTCAATCCTATCAATCTCTATTACAAAGGTTAGGGCGTTTCTTATCTCCATTCCAGGAAGAAAAGATTATGTAGTTTAAGCATGATTGTTCGTAGTTAAAGGGATTAATTACCCGCCTCTTTCTGTCTTGTTACAACTGTATTTATACCAGTTGATTCAATCCTATCAATCTCTATTACAAAGGTTAGGGCGTTTCTTATCTCCATTCCAGGAAGAAAAGATTATGTAGTTTAAGCATGATTGTTCGTAGTTAAAGGGATTAATTACCCGCCTGGCACTTAGTTGAGGGGTTTTATTCCCTCCCTAACTTCAGGGGAAAATCCCTACCTGGGGATTCAACCTTTCTCGGAGAGGTGATTTTGGTTAAAACACAGCGCCAAGAAGGTGAGCAAACATATTAAGAACCGTATGCCATATATGCCAGGTCCCTTGAAACAGCAAGGATGGACCGGCTCCCGGCATTGTACGTGCGTCTCGGCAGGAAGAAAGGTCCCTTTGCGCCCTAACTCTATTGACCGGAGACAGGGCTCTAAAGAACGTGAAACACCTTCCGATTTACGGTGTGTGTTATCATGCGCAGGCGTGGGGCTGTTCATTCAGTCAACAAACAATCTCAACTGATTCCGAGCAAAACCCAAGTCTTTTCAGTGGTCTAGATTTGCCCTTGTTGACATTTGGGGCCCCAGAATTCCTTTTGGGGTGTGCACGGTGGGATGTTTAGCAGCATCCCTGGCTTCTGCCCACTAGATGCCAGGAACCCCCAGTTATGACAAAAAATGTCTCTAGACCAGTGGTTCTCAACCTTGGCTGCACATTGGAATCACCTGGGAATCTTGTTAAAATCCTGATTTCTGGGCCTCACCCTCCGGAAATTCTGTTTCTTTGTTACTAATGATGAGGCCCAGAAATCAGGATTTTAACAAGATTCCCAGGTGATTCTAATGTGCAGCCAAGGTTGAGAACCACTGCTCTAGACGTTTCACTTCCTCCTTTCCAATCACATGGGCCTGCTTGCTGGTCCTCACTGGCAAGGCAAGCCACCCCAGGGCCTTTGCACTGCAGCTCCCTCTCCGTGAAATGTTTCCCCTTAGCTATCTACCTGGTACGCAGCCTGCTCACTCGCACGCTTCAATTCAAATCTCTGCTTAAATCCCACCCTCCAGTTCCAAACCTACCCAACCATCCTTTTGAAAGTTGCCCCCTCCCGGCATCCTAACCCCCTTCCTCCTGCTATACACATTTTTCGTGCATAGTATTGTTGTTAATGTTATTTGCTGTCGGTCTCCCCATGCTAGAATACAGTCCCGTGAGGGCAGGACTTTTGTTGGCATTGTTCATGGCTGCACCCCCACCCCCCACCCTTGAATAACACTTCTTTGGTCACAATAGAAATACCTATAAATACATATGTATCCCGTGCTCACCACATAAATACATACGTATCCCGTGCATGCACCAGGCTCTGTCATGGCCCTGGGGATATAATGGTGAGCACGGCAGACCAGATCCTGCCCCGAAGGAGCTCAGAACTGTCGTAATTCAGATCCGACCAGCCCAGGGCTGGAGGGATGTTTTGCCCCTAGTGCCAAGGGGAGAAAGGAGCCTGGAGATTCCCTGGCAGAACAGAGGTAAGGCAGGGCCCTCCCCCAGGAGGCAGGACTGAGTTTGGGGAGAGAAAAGCCCTTCCCTACCCCCAGCCCCCCAGCCCCCCAGGCCGGCCCTGCCCTGCATCCCCACGTGGCCTGCCCCCTGGACCCTGTCCCTTGCAAGCGCTCGCAGCCCCGCAGCCCCATTGGTATTCAGGCCACCCCACGCTCTGAATAAACATTTCCCCGCCATCCTCCCTTAAGCAGCAGCTTTTGCCTGTGGCCTGAGAGTGTCAGGAAGGCGATAAAAATAGTGTTTAGTTACCCGCACTCTGCTTATTTTGTACTTTCGAGCAGTAACACGTCTTCTGATGTGTCAGGCTAGCCAGCAAGCCCATCATTTCTCCCTCACGTGGTGGAGCCGCCTGGAGACAGCCTCCCAGGTGCCCAGCCTCAGACAGGCGTGTTCAGCTGTCAGTGACACCCGCCCAGTTGTGCCCAGCCCTGGCAACTAGGTTTCCCAGAAACCTTCCTTTCCACCCCCCACGTTTGTTGCACACCCCTAAAGAATGGGCAGAGCGGATTCTGGGGCTGCGCCTAGCACAGCCCTTCCTGGGAGCAGCCACAGTCCTTACGGTCGCTCCTGCACTGAACCGCAAGGTTGCTTTGTGGATTCCTAATGACAGGGGCCTGAACACCTTCTCTCTTTTCATTTTCTCCCCCGCATCGTAGCTAGCTTTGCCCCATTTTATAGATGAAGACAATGAGGCACAGAGAGATCAAGTAACTAGCTCCAGGTCACACAGGGCTTGAGCAGTAAGAGATAGAGTCCGGATCCCCCCCATTCCTCTCCAAGCCCGTGCCCTCCCCCTCCTCACGGCCATTCCAATGTGCCTCCCCAGAGGGGGCCAGGGTTTCTTGCCTGTAACTGCTTGTGATGGGCTTCCTGACGAGCTAGCAATGGTCGCTAATGTTGACTCTTAAAAGGGAGATCCTTTTTCCTCTTAATATCTTCAAGTATGAACCCTCAGGACTCTGGTTTGGGAGTAAATACATAGCTTTACACCGCCATCGTGTCACGTTATTTAATCGCTACAACTGTCCTAAGGGAACTACAGTGGCTTCTGTAAGTGGTGTTTGCATTAGGGAGATGCTCGCAGGTTAGCAGAATGAAAGATTAAATACTGGTTGTTGGGTCTTACGCGGAGGTTTCTGGTGCTCGCTGGTGGTAGGCTCAGGGAGGCGGGGATACGCTGTCCTGCCCATCACTCCTTCTCCCTCCTGGTTTTCGGGATTCTCTGGACATCAGCTAGTGCAGAAGATAGGGAACAGCCTCCTGAAGGCCCAGCGCAGTTCTGCTAAAAGGCCGCTCTGGAGCACAGGGCTGAGGTATGTCCTCTCCTCGGCTTTGCTGGCAGCTGCAGACCTGAATCTAGGCCCTGGCATGTTCCCATTACTGCAGGAAGCCTGACTCAGTTTACAGTGTCATTGCAGCATGTGCCAGAGTCTGGCCCCTGCCTCTCACATGCAGTGGCCACGCCCATTAGTCACGTGGCCCGCGCAGGGCTTGGGGCTGTGGTCCATTGGAGGAGCCCCTCATGCTTCACCAGAGAGAGTGGGGATAGTGTGGAGGGAAGTGGGGAAGGGGGGGTCTCCTATTCCCATGGGCCTCACTTTGTATAGAAAGGGTTTCAGAGAAACGGTGTGTGGCCCCGTGGAATGATGTCAACCCAAACGTGCATTTTCTTATTCACTTCTGCTTCCTTTCTGATTGCTATTCTGGTGGCACAGCCTCCTACCAAAGTGGTTTTAAACTTCTCCACTGCCAGTCTGTTCAGGTGATGCTTGCTAAATAAGCACTTGATTATAGCATGGGTGCGGGGATGCATACCAGCCAGCTTATCTGATTTTAGAAGCTTTTCTGCAGAGCCTTCCTGCAGGTCATTTTCAACAGATCAGCTCAACAGATAGAGACAGAATTTATACGTGGCAAACAGGACACAATCAGAGCTGATGTCATTGAAAAATGAGAGGCGAGAATGCCTTTTTCACGAAACGAGGAATCCATCCCTGACCCAGAACCAAATAACTAGTTGTCTTTCCCTCTTTGCATTGCCTGCTAGGTAGCTCAGAGACGGAGTTTATACCATGCACAAGTGCCCAGGATCTATGATGATTTTCTTGATGCCTCCCATGCTCCTGGTGACAAATTAAATTTCCTATTGGGTTCTTTTCTTTTGACTCCCTTCCTGACTTCACCTACCTCCGGTGTTTTGTCTGTTCAATGTTTGCTCAGTGGAACTATTTTGATGGTTGTTGTTGTTTTTGCTTAAGCCTTTTTGTAGCATGTAAGAGAAGGGTGAATATCTATCTATCTATCTATCTATCTATCTATCTATCTATCTATCTCTCTATCTCTCTAACTATCCATCTCTCTATCTATCCATCTCTCTCTCTATCTATCTAAAAGGCTAATATGCAAAGTGTCCCCTCAGGAGTTTGACCAGGAGACTGAGAGTTTGATCGCTCGCTATGACGTGCGCTGACCACCAGGGGCTGGTGCAGAATGAAGGAAGGCCCCGGCCGGCAGCCGGGGCAGGGAGGCCCCTGTTGGCAGCCGGAAGGCCCCAATTGAGCCTGGTTGCCTGCCAGGCCTAGGAACCCTACCCGTGCACGAATTTCGTGTACCAGGCCTCTAGTTACGATAATATAATTTTCAGCTCTGTATATGTCTTACTTAAGCATCTTTCACCCCTACACCCCTTTTCCCATATTCCAAATATGAGGCATTCAGCAGCATATTTTGGCCTTGAAAGCTTTAGAAAAACACAGCTTAAAGGGCTCACAGGACTCCTGGCCTTGGAGTGTGTAAAGGCCACGTAAAATACAGTGGGTGCAGTTTGCTCCAGCTGAATCCACACCCCGCTGTTGTCTCTGAGCTGGAAGTCTAGGACCTATGGTTTGTTCTTGTCTGCTGGGGACAACGCAGGCTGTTTCCCCTCCTAGGGCCTCAGTTTCCACATCTGTGTAATGGGAAAGAATTATTCCCAGTTGCTGACCTCATAGGTCCCATATCTCACATGCTATTTGTCAAATGAAAGTCCTTTTAAAACAAGACAATTGTTAGGTGGCCTGAGGATGGTCAGGATTTAGTGGAAGTTCCAGGGATGTCGATCAGCACCAGGCCCTTGTCACCTGGTTGCCCACACAAATGGGATCATTCACCAAGTCAGTTATGTTGTCTTGATTAAGAGAAGCCTCTGGAACCAGGTGAACTGGCTGTGAATTTCAATTCTCCCCTTCACTAGCTATGGAGCCTGGGCCTCGGCCTTTGTTTCTTCATCTGCATAATGGAGAGAATTAAGTGAGAAGTGGCTAACGCTGCCTCCAGCACAGAGCGTGCTCATGTCGTCGGGACCCATCCACATGGCAGGCTTTGGGCTCTTGGTTGGGTGGATCACACTATTTGGGGTGAACCAAGTACAGCAAGGAGTTCTGGACATGGAATGTACTAGTAGCTCCACATAGTCAGGGCCCCTGTCCTGCAAGGCCTCTCCTTCCGCTATGCTCTTGGCCCTCCTGGTGACGGCAGCCTCCAGAAACAGCCGCTCGATGCCAGGTCCTGGGACCAAAGCCAGCCCTTTTTGGAAATGAAATTTAACCAGAATGAAAAATGAGATGGGACTCTTCTGCGTTCCTAGCTTAGGCTTGAACACTTCAAGTCAGTCTAGATGGACAGCTTTATTTTTACTTAGAAGGTTGTTAAAAATTACGGAAAGTTTGATGCTAACCCTGACTTATCCTGGATGGAACTTTCAAGTCATGGCTTGGCTTCTAAATTGGATGAACTCCTTTGCAAAACGCTCAAGTCTACTTTTTTCCTTTCAATTGGGGGGGCGGGGGGCGGGGGGAGTTAGCCAAGTTCAGAGTCTCCTTTAATTGCAAACAAGGTTCTGTGTTCTAAGTAGGGCAACTAAGACGTGGAAAGGGCCAAAAAGAGATGGGAAAACAGAAAACTATTCGAACACTTTATTTTCAGGAGGTGATATCTATCCTGAAAACTGAAAATCAGTGGGATTTTACTTGCTCCAGGCCCAATTTTTATTCTCTGCAGGAAGTCTTCATCACATGCCTTTCCTGCCTCTTAGAGAGAGGTTGCCCCAGAGACCAGGTGTGTGGGTTGATGAAACAGCTCTCAGAGTTACTTCTGCATCACTCTGGATATTTGGGGTGGGGTGGGGGCGGGGAGGAGGACTCTTTTAGGAGGAGCAAGTCAAATTTTGTAGCTACAGAAATGAAACTTTTTTAAAAAATGTCTGAACACCAGTAATTTACATTCCCAGCTGTCACAGTGATGATGCTGGGTCTTGGATTTAGAATACAATCATGACTTTTTAAAGTTCCCATATCTGGGGAATCCAGAGAGCTATCAGCCTAACATTGGGAAAACATATCAGTCAAACTGATTTTTGAAAGTGACAGAGATTTGCGAAATTGGGGAGCAGAGTCACACACACGCTGGGGAAACAAAGCCTTGGAGTTTAGAGTTAGTTGTCACATGTCATAGAGTATAAAAATGGTGGGAGGTAATTGAGGGGTTTTACATGGAAATGGGAGAGAAAGGAAAGAGTGAAATAACAGGGAAGGGGAAGGGAAGAAGGGCTGACACAGTGGTGAGGATGCAGGGAAGTGATCTAAAGCAGAGGGTAGCAATCTACAGCTCATGGGCCAAATTTGGCCCTCCACTTGGTTTTGTAAATAAAGTTTTATTGGCACACAGCCACACCCACGTATTTACATAGGTTTTATGATTGCTTTCACTCTACGATGGCAGAGTTGAGTCGTTGCAACAGGGACTGTATGGCCTACAATGCATAAAATACTTATCAGCTGGCTCTTTACAGAAATAGTTGGTTAACCTCTGGTCTCGATCATCATGAATAAAAACTCTTGACAATGGGCAGAATCCCTGCCCCACCACTTATTAGCTGGGTGACCTTAGATAGTGACTTCATGTGTCTTACCTGGGGCTGTTTCTTTGTCTTTATAATGTTCATTGTATCATTGGGATGATTTAGTAAATCACCCCAAAACTCAGTGGTAAAAACTTTTTTTGTGTGATTTGTTATGGGTCTTTCGGTCAGCTAGGTAGTTCTGTTCTCAGTAGTGGCTCCGTGAGCTTGGCTGGCTCTCATGTCTGGGGATCGGCTTGCTATAGGCTGCTAGGATTGTCTCAGCCAGAACATGTGAACTCTCCTCCACGCGGTCTCTCATCCCCCAGGAAATGAGCTTGGCCCTCTCCACACGGCAGTGACCGGGTTCCGAGGGAGAGTGAGTGTGTGCAAGGCTTCCCGGAGCCAAATTTAGGACTGGAGCAGGGCCGCCTCCACCATGCTTTTCGGACAATGCAAGCCCCAGGCAGCCCACAAGCAAGGTGTGAGAAAATAGACCCACCTCTCAATGGGAGGAGATTGCCAAGGGCGTGGCTACAGCAGCCATCAGTGCACTCAGTGGACAGACCCCTAAGGAACCAAAGAAAAATGCACAACACCTGACAAGTAGGGGGCTCATCTGACATGTAGGGGGCTCGTGAGAAATCCCCGCTGCTATTGCTCTTATCATGAATGAGGCTGCATGCCTGGGGCTGCACTCCACAGATTTTGCTGGTGATTGGCTTATTGTGTGGCCTTCCTGCTCTGGGAAGGGTACCATGCTTATGCTGAGGAAGGGACAGGTGACAGTTACCAGTCAGCTGACATGTGCTTAACCTAGTGCCTGGCGCATATTAAATCTCACTCAGTTTTAGTCTGTGTTACTAAGTGATTGATAAATGTAAGCTTTTTGATTATTATTTCCACTACTGGTTGGAAGTACCAGTCTCTCCACTCTAGATAACTGGGGTTAGCGTCTGTTTTCCTTCTTCAGATGCCCAGTGTGTCTGTCTGTCTGTCTGTCTGTCTGTCTGTCTGTCTCCACGCCCCTCCCTTCTCTCTGCTGATCCCTTGCCATCTTCCTGGGTCTCGGCCCCTTCCCCTCCTTTCCCATCTGACTTCTCTCTGGGGGACATTTAGCAGAGTTTCCTGGTCCTCCCTCTTTGGGAGTCCAGCACACAGGCCCTTAATGCAAAGCGACATCTGAGCGGAGCCCAGGGCCCCGGAGTGCTCCGGGCGGCGAGCACTTGGCAGGAGAAGCCTCAAGCAGAGTCCTCAGAATGGCTAAATTGCAGCCTGACAGTGCAGATCGGGAAGGTCACTGTGCAAAGTGGCTTCCTGGTCGGGGTGGGGAGCTAGGGCCACACGCAGTACCCGCTGCAGGGACTCTACAGCTGACTCACAGTGCGGAGTTGCCTTCTGCGAGCCCAGTTTGTCAGCAGCCCCCGGGGATAGTGGGGGCTGTTCTGGAAGGCTCTGTCCGGCCAGCACACCTTTCCTGAGCTTTTGCCCACTCAAGGATGCTGGACTGGACATTTTCTGAGCAACCTGGGGTGGGATTGAATTGAGAACTGGGTTGAAAAAAAGAGGGGAGTGATGTCTGAGGTGGGTGATGGACCCCCGAAAAGTGATTAAAAGCAAGATTCAAGTCAGACCTGCGTTGGAATCTCAGTTCTGCTGCTTATTAGCTGCTGAATAAAGTGCTTCTGGGTACAGTTGTCAGGATGCCCACAGCACGAGGGAGCAAGCAGGAGCTGAAGTCGGCCTCCCTCGTCACTAAGATGAGCACCCAGACTCAGGGCTGCAGTTGCCCAGAGTAAGGGGCGTGTTTTTGTAATTCTCACAAAGCTGCTTGTGAGCGAGCAGTGGCCTGCGCTGAGTGGCAGTGGGACTGTTCGACCTCTCTGACCGTCAGTTTCTTCATCTGTAAACCAGAGATGAAAATAGCACCGGTTTCATCAGTTTCTTTATAGCATAAGGTATTTCTAAAATGCTTAGAGCAGTGTGAAGGCTCAGTAAATAATGGTGATGCCTCATGGTTAAGAGGGCGGATGACATGAGTTCAAATCCTGCTCTGCCACTTGCTAGCACTCTCCCGCTGCCTTAATTTATTTCTATTTAAAATTGGGATGATAATAATAATATCCACCCACGGGGTCACTGTGGGGACTAAATGAGGTAATATATGTCAGGTGCTTACTCAGCACATAAATATTAGCTGATAAGCCGGTTTTAGTGCTATGATGACCAAGGGCCCATGTAGATGACCAGTCAGTCTGGGCTAAAGGACTTGCTATGAAATAAGCACCTATGGCAAGTTGAGGCTTGGGGTTCTAGCCTGTGAGTAGGGTAGCTTGTGCTGGCTGGCAGGCTGATGGGCATGTCCCCCATTCGATAAGGACCCTGAAGAGATTCTCTGACTTTCCATCGCCCCCCTCTTTCCTGATGATCTAGGCCAGTGGTTCTCAACCTTCTGGCCCTTTAAATACAGTTCCTCATTTGTGACCCAACCATAAAATTATCTTCGTTGCTACTTCATAACTGTAATGTTGCTACTGTTATGAATCGTAATGTAAATATCTGATATGCAGGATGGTCTTAGGCGACCCCTGTGAAAAAGTCGTTCCACCGCCAAAGGGATCGCGACCCACAGGTTGAGAACCGCTGATCTAGACCAAGCATGTCAACCTCAAAGGATAACACAGGCCAAATAAACGAGGCATGTGGCTCGCGGGCCGTGAGTTTGACATGCTTGATTTACCTACCAACCCTCCCACCCACTGGAACCCTCTCTCTGTCCACCCATTTAAGAAAGTGTAGTGAATGGGCTTGATTGATGGGCTGAAATGAGCCGGGATCAGATCCCCATTCCTACCAACCCCTAGCGGTGACCTTGGGCTAATGCCCTCTGCGATCCTTCTCTGGCCTATGAGCACATGGGGGGCTTAGTGCTGTCGACACTAAGCTGGGTCCTTAAAGAGCCCAGGAGGTTGGTGCAGTTCCATCTGAGCGTCAGTGGTTGTCAAATGGAAGCTGTGATGGAAAAACACTGTCTGCAGACACCACATCCAGTCTGCCCCGACGTGATGGTGGTGATGGGGCTGTGTGTGCACCTAACACGCAGGAGGGTCCAGGCCAGAAGACAGGGTTCCAGAGTGTTCGTGCTGCATCTCAGTAAGAAGATGCGCTAGTTTTGCTTTGCAAGAACTAAGTAGCAAAGCAGTTTGAGCCATTTACATGTTTTCAAATTGGAGTGTTTCTTCTTTCTTTTTCCAAAGGCAAAATCTGGAAGTCCACTGAATTCTTATTGCTGAGTAGGACGGACGCTGACACAGGCTTTCAAAGGCTCTAGAACTGTGGTCGGCAAACTGTGGCTCGCAAGCCACGTGCGGCTCTTTGGCCCCTTGAGTGTAGCTCTTCCTAAGCCTTAGGAGTACCCTAATTAAGTTAATAACAGTGTACCTACCTATATAGTTTAAGTTTAAAAAATTTGGCTCTCAAAAGAAATTTCAATCGTTGTACTGTTGATATTCGGCTCTGTTGACTAATGAGTTTGCCGACCACTACTCTAGAATGTCGGGTGAGAACCTAGCTGTCAGGGCAAGCCAGAAGAGTGTGTGTGTGTGCACATATGTGTGCACGCGTGTGCGCGCGCATGTGTGTGCACATATGTGTGTGCACATGTGTGTGTGCGCATATGTGTGTGCGTGTGTGTGCATGCGCAGGGCTGGACCACGCTGTACTTGGTGCCCTTCTTGACCGTCTGCGCCCTTCCTCTGTGATGTGAAGGGACGGCCCAGGCAGCTTCCCTGTGTGTCTTCCTGAGTGACTGTGACTGCCACCCGCCGTCAGAGTTTAAGCTCCTGACAGATATTAAAGAACAATTCACTTATTACAGCCAAACGGAAAAGCATATGGAAGAGGCACACTGCATTAACATCTGCCGCCCGGGCTCCATCTGCTCCCGTTGGCTGGGCTTCGCCTCCGTACGTGCCAGCCTGTTGGTTTCCGGGGCGGCTCCTTCCTCCTTCCACGCAAGGGCAGGCGGTGCCCGTTCATTTTGACCCACTCATGCAGGACCGGCCACTCCTCAGGCGTTTGGAACACGGGGAAACGCACGAAACGCATGACGTGTGGCGGCAGTGGGCTCAGGAGCGCATACTCCCCAGCACTGCTTACCGGCTGTGCGGCCTTGGGCAGGTGGCTTATCATTTCTGTGCCCCCGTTCCCTGGTCTATTAAGTGGCATTAGCAAGAGTGGTACCTACATCTAAGGATCATCGTGAGGATGAAATATATCCTGCAGGTAAATCCCTGCCATCCGGCCTCCTGGAAGCTCCTCCCCCTTTCACATGTGCATTCTTAAAGACCCAGCCCCTTCTCCCCACCACTCCTTATAGAGTGCCAAGCAGAGCTGCCATCATGGTGGGGTGGACATGCCGGTGCCCCCACACAATGGGGCCAAATCAGGGCCGGCCAGCCTTGCCTTTAGCCAGCGGCCTCCTCCTCCCACCTGAGCTGATTTTGCCTGCAGCTAGCAAGACAAACCAAATATTGTTATTTTAGTATCTGGTTGCCTGTCGGAAATAATTTCTAAAAATGTTTTCCCTCCTTTTCCCCCTTGCTTCCTGAAGCAGCTACATCTGGGGAACGATTAGGACAGGATGACAGACAGCCCTCCTCCCCCGCACCCCTGGGCATTAGAGAGGGGGCTGTAGTCTATTGCCACTTGCTGGCTGGGGGTGGGAGGTTGGGGTGAAGGTCTTAAGCAAGTCACTTCACCTCTCCGTGCCTCCGTTTCCTCCGCTATGAAATGAGAATGCTGACAGCGTCTGCCTCCTAGGGCTGCCATAAGGCTTAAGTTAGCTAGTCCATGCAAGATCTTAGACCCTGGCATACAGTACATATTACCATCAGCATTCTTGGGAGGCAGAAGGGCGTGAAGACAGCCTGAATAGGGGGGAGGGGGCATCGCCAGTCCTGGGCCCTCCTGGCCCATCCCTGTACTGTGGGAGCCTGGGAGGAACCAGGGGGTTTCACTCCCCTTTCTTACTCTAATCTCAGGTGTGGCCCATGGTCCTGTAGAGTCCTAGAGCACCCATGTGGTAAGGCATCAGAGGGACCAGTGTGTCCCATGTCTTACCAAGAGGGCTGTGTGGCTCCCTGTGACGCCCAGGATGCTTTGGGGTGTCCCATGGATATTAAGTAACCTGGAATCACCCTAGGAGGGAGCGAGTGCCTTTTCATGCTCCTTTCATGTCTTTGAGCTCAACAAGGAGCTCGGCTCAGCTTGGTCTAGTCCGCCTTTACCACCGGACACTTGCACATCTTCCCACAACGAGGCGCGTGTGCCCTAGCTCACAGTCTCGGGCAAGCAACCTGATCTAGTTGGGCTGGAATAGCATCGTTTCCTATTTTGTGTGTGTTCAGGTTTTAGAAACGATGACGGATCAACCTTTTTACTCACAGTGGAAGTGTATACGTCTAAATGGTATACATGGGAAAAGTGTTAGAAGTATTGCCCTGGCCCAACATGCCCAATTTGCAGATGGTCAGCGGGGTCCAGAGAGTTCCAAAGGAGCCGGGCAGTCACCGCCAGGGGTGGGACCAGAAGCTGCAGCTCCCGTGCCTGCCCCTGTTCCACTCCTCCCGCCACTGTTCCACTGGGCACTGCAGCCAGCCACAGGTGGTCCTTTCTTTCCTTCGGTGTCTGGAGGGCCCCCAGAAACTGAGGACTCAGAAAAGCTTCTTAGAGAAGTGTCCCGTCCAGAGAGAAAGCAGCCTGTCTTCAGAACCCTGGTCCAGCTAGCAGCTTGCACACTGAAGTTCCCAGAAAGAGCCATCTAGTGGCCTGAACACCTGCGGTCCACCAGGTCTCCCAGAACCACCTTCTGCTGGGTTTATTTCATGGACCCTTTGATTGAGGATAAAGGAGAGAGTCTTTGAATCCAACCAGACTTAGGAAGTCAGGCTGCAACTGGTCGCGCCAGGAGAGGTGCCACTGCTCAGCCCCTCAATAAGGAACTTGGCCAATAGCATTCATCTACCCAACTGGATGGCCCTGGTCCTTGGGGAGGAGTCACTCTCCAGATGGGGAGGGACAGGAGGAAGCAGAAACCACCTGTCGCCCTGGCACCCAGCCTCTCCCCAGTTCCTCTTCCTACTTTCTCAACTCTCTGGGACCAGATAGGTCTGACCCCTCAACCTGCTTAGATAGCCTCTTTGAGCCTCAGTTTCCTCATCTTCAAAATGGGTAGATAAAAGCATTTAGCAGATGTTCAGCATTGTATCCGTAACACATCCGTAACACTCTTTTTATCGAGTTTTGGTAGTCTGGCTGTTTATCTCATTCTACTAAAATGTAAGCTCTGTGAGAGCAGGCATCTGTCTTTCTCATTCATAGACACGCCCCTCCTGCCTAAGACAGCAGCTGGCACATACTTGCCAGTCAGTAAAATGTGTGAATGAATGCATGAAAGGTTACGATGGAAGTTTCAATGAAACAGTGTTGATCACTTTACCTTCTATTGACTGCTTCACTCTGTGTGGTAAATTGTGCTTTTTACACTGGTTAAGTCGACATAGCTTCCTATCAGCCCTCTGAGGTTTAGATATCAAGATGCCTGTTTACATAGGAAGGAACCAACGCTCAGAGAGGTTGACGAACCTTTGCAAGGTCACACAGCTAGGAAGTGGCAGAGCCAGATTTCAAACCCAGAAGAGTGACTCCAGAGCTTACACTTGCGACCCCCTCATCGCCCAGTGTCCAGTGTGTCGCGGGAGCTGTGATTACTGCTCCTCCTCACTCGGCACAGTTGGAGAGGTGGACATTGGGCATATTCCACCTGGAGAGAGTGGCCAGAGCACTCCTGGACTCCTTTGGGCAGTCCAGGCAAACGTTGGTTGTGAAGAGGTTTTGCACGTCCATCCTGAAGCCTGTTAGGGAATGTCGGGGTCTAATGAACTATGCGCCAGCACAGCCCTCCGTCCAGGATGCAGAAATGATTTCCAGCAGCCCGGGCATGGGTGTTGCTGTCACTTTAATCCCCAGGCCCTCCAGTAGAGATGCCTGATCTCTAAGCCATGCCAAGTTCACACGTAAGTGGGAAGTGCCAACCAGGGGGCCACAGTTTGCAGCCAGTAGGCCCGCAAGTCAGCAGCCTCCTTCAGGACCTGGGCCAATGACAACTTGCTGGGAAGCCCCTGTCCCTGGCAGGGTGGGCCAAGGCAAACACATGCTCATAAAGGAGATTTAGGAGGCGACAGCAGCATATTCATTTGTACCTCTGCATAGTAAAAGTAATTTATTGGCAGCTGCTGGGAGGCTCAGTTCTGAAGTCACAGAGAAGGCAATATTAGCTGCCTTTCCCTGTCTCTCTCTCTCCCCTCAAATGGCTTTGGCTTTCAGATGATATAAATTAATTGAGTTTGTGTGTGTGTGTATATGCATTTATATTTATTTATTTACAGGTGTCTTTCCTTATTTATGTCACTGGCTCTCTGGACATTTACATTTCTTTAGAGACTCTGCTGTAATGAGCTTACAAGTGTGTCATTCATTACCCACTTGTGGCAGGGTGTGTGTGAATGGCGGGGGGTGGAGGGGGAAGGGGGAGGCGGGGGGGGGGGGAACCCAGCAGATGCAAAGGACGAGTTTGAAAGTTGATGTCTTTCATCAACAGGAGGCCCGTTTTTCTCCTTAAGTGCCCCTTCCCATGAGGACCTGGATGGGAGAATGTTAAGAAGGCAACAGCCAGAACAAGGAGGGCTTCTAGGGAATGCAGGCAAGGGAAGCAAAGGTGTTGTCGGAAAATAAAACCACAGCAAAGAACAGATTGAGGCTGGGGGTTAGTCTCGAATGACGAGACAGAGGCAGTGAGGCAAGAGGCCTTTGCACCAAGAACCCAAATTATTTAAGGAACCTTCTACCTCCTGACCCTCTTCCTTAAAGACTTCAGCCACACGCAGCGATCACCTTCCAGGGTCTTCAGTGGAGGTGGTGTCGCCCCCTAGGGGTCATTTTGGAAACACGTGGGACACTCCACAAAGGCTAGCTGTACTTTTTTAAATGGTATTTTTCAATTATAGTTGACATTCAATATTATGTTAATTTCAGGGACACAGCATAGTGAGTAGACATTTATATGCCTTATGAGATGACCGCCCAGATAAGTCTAGTGCCCATCTGGCACCGTACATGGTTATTACAGTGTTATTGATGGTATTCCCTAGCCTGTACTTCACGTCCCTGTGACTATTTTTATAACTAGCAATTTGTACTTCTTAATCCCTTTCAACTTGTTCATCCATTCCCCCACCCTCCCTCCCATCTGGTGACTATCAGCGTGTTCTCTGTATCCATGAGTTTGTGTGTGTTTTGTTTGTTCGTTTATTTTGTTGTTTAGATTCCACATATAGTGAGATCATATGGCATTTGTCTTTCTCTGTCCAACTTATTTCATTTGGCATAATACTCTCTAGGGCTACCCATGTTGTCACAAATGGTAAGATTTCATTCTTTTATGTGGCTCAGTAGTGTCCCATTCTATATCTGTACCACATCTTGTTTATTCAGCTATCAGTGGATACTTAGGTTGCTGCCATATGTTGGCTGTCTATATATAGTAGAGGCCCGGTGCACGAAAATTCATGCACTTTGTGGGGGGGAGGGAATCCCTCAGCCCAGCCTGTGCCCTCTCACAGTCTGGGAGCCCTCAGGGGATGTCTGACTGATGGCTTAGGCCAGCTCCCTGCCTCCCTGTGTGGGAGGCGACCGACAGGCTTATCAGGGGACAGCGCCGGCCGGTGAGCAGCCAGCCCCGCCCCCCATTGCCCCTCCACCACCACTGGTCGCCGCCACCCCCGGATCACTGTCCCCTCCTTCTGCCCGCTGGCACCCGCCTTGGCTGGCCTGGCACTGCCCATTCGCCAGCCACGTCCCTCCATCCCCCCTGCTGACCAGTAGTTTAGTCATTTGGTCGATTTGCATATTAGGCTTTTATTATTGTATATAATAAAAGCCTAATATGCTAAGTGTCTGGTCGTCTGTGGTTCAACCAATCAAAATGTAATATGTTAATGATATGCTAAGGCCACTCAACCACTCACTATGACATGCACTGACCACCAGGGGGCAGATGCTCCAACTGGTAGGTTAGCTTGCTGCTGGGGTCCAGCTGATTGGGACTGAGCGAGACAGGCCGGACATGCCCTAGAGCCCTCCTGTTGTCCCTTCTCGGCTGGCCAACCGCCTGCATCCCTCCCCAGCCCCGATCGTGCACCGGTGGGCTCCCTCAGCCTGGCCTGTGCCCTCTCACAATCTGGGACCCCTCAGGGGATGTCAGAGAGCCAGTTTTGGCCTGATCCCACAGGCCTGGCTGTGGGACCCCACTGGTGCACGAATTTGTGCACTGGGCCTCTAGTATAGGATAAAAGCCTAAGTGACCAGAACGACCGGTCACTATGATGCTCACTGACCACCAAGGGACAGATGCTCAATGCAGGAGCTGACCCCTGGTGGTCAATGCGCTCCCACAGCCAACCTCTCCTGGCTAGCAAACCTCACACAGTCCCTCCCCCTGGCCAGCAGGCCCCAATCAGCCCACCACCTGCCCATTGCGGTGGCTTTGTGGTGGTGAGGGAAGGAGGATGGGGGGAGGTGGGGAACCACACGGTGGCAAGGCGCCGATGATGGCGATGGCAGCGTCACCGTCTGGTGTCCATTCCTTACGCACCCGGCCTAGCGACCGTCGCCTCCTCTCTGGCCCAGCCCTGATCGGCCTGGCCCCGATCAGCCCTGATTGCCAGCCAGGCCTAGAGACCCCACCCATGCACGAATTTCATGCACCGGGCCTCTAGTTGTAAATAATGTTGCAGTGAACATAGGGGTCCATAGATCTTTTCAAATTAGTGTTTTGTATTTCTTCAAATAAATGCTCAGAAGTGGAATTGCTGGGTCATATGGTGGTTCTATTTTTAATTTTTGGAGGAACCTCCATACTGGTTTTCATAGTAGCTGCACCAATTTACAGTCCAACCAACAGTGCACAAGGGTTCCCTTTTCTCCACATTCTCGCCAGTCCTTGTTGTTTGCTGATTTATTGATGATAGCAAAAGGCTAGTTGTTAACAGCCCATGAGAGGACTGTGTAGGTTTTATAACCATGCTGTGCGACTTGGGGCATGTTACTTAACCTCTCTGTGCCTCCATAGCTTCACCTGTAAAATGTGGATAGAGTTGTTCTGGGATTTCCCTCCTCTTCTCCCCCCAGCTTTATTGAGGTATAATTGACAAAATGATAAGATGTTTAAAGTGTACAATGTGAAGATTTAATATACGTAAACGTTGTGAAAAGTTTCCCTCCATTGACTAACACATTGTTCTCAGATTTAAAAAAAAAAAAAAAAAAAGATCTGCGGCAGGCGTCAGGTGTTTGACAAGTTATAGAAGAAATATTCAATAATTATTTCTCATCAGGATTAGGCAGGAAAACTGCTTTCTCTGTGAAAGTCTCCTCCGCTTTCACTGGACCCCCCGGCCAGCTTCCAATTCTTGATGAAACCATGGCACACACCCACCTCGGCACCCGCTTTTCACTTGTGGTCCTGCACTGACATGAATTATGTACATTTAACCCATTTCCCTCTCCTGTGTCTGAACCCCACCAACAGCGGGAGGCGGGTCTTAATTCACCTTTCTGTCCTCTCCCTCTGCTGTGTCTGGTAGGGAGTAGGCACTGAAGTTTATAGAATGAAGCAACCCGTGCTTCTTGACCCTATCAGACCCAGCCCCTTCTGACCGCAACAACTCTTTAAGAATAGTCCTTGTAACTATCCTGAGATGAAACCCATACTTATCACCTACTTGCACTCACAACTCTAAAACAAATCAGTCTACTGCCCTAATCATTATATAAAGAACATAGAAAAGTAAATTATAATAAAAACAATGTATACTGTGTTTTGTAAATGATTAGGCACAACACTAGACTAGTGCTTCTCGGACGTTAACATGCAAATGAATTGCCTGGGGCTCTGGTGAAAATGCAGACTCGGACCCACTTGGTCCAGATGTGGCTCATGACCTGCATTTCTAACAGACTCCGATGGACCTCACTTTGTAGGAAGGGCTGGAAGTCACCTGAAGAGGTCAGGTATGTTCAAACACAGGGAATTCAGTAGCTACAAATGCAGGTGGATAACAGGTGTGTTTACTGGTGACTGACAGCCACAGCTTGTGTGGATGTTGATCATGTCATTTTTTGAAATCAGAGTAGAACTCTGAATGATGTAAAATCTCCCCTCGCATTAAATGGTAATGACTTTGCTAGAAAAGTCAGCTAAGCTGAAATCATTCCCAAGTACTCCGTGTTATATGTAAATGTGAGTTAGGTTCCTGGCCCCAGTGATTAAATAGGAGCTGTGCAGCCAGTTGAGATCTGGAGACCTTCAGCTGTCCTGTAGGACGCAGGACAGTTCTCAGTGCTCAGCAATGCGTGTTCCCACGCTCTGCTAGGGCGCTGGTGTTCCCACACACTGACTGCCAGGGACATCCCCCCGTCGTTGTGGCAACCGTAAATGCCAACACATGTTTTCAGAACACCCCATGAGGGTCAGTCTCACTTCTATCAAAGCCCCTGGAATGAAAGGATTTGTTAAGGATTCTGAGATTTTTTAAAAAATATATTTTTATTGATTTCAGAGAGAGGAAGGGAGAGAGAAATAGAAACATCAATGATGAGAGAGAATCATTGATCATCTGCCTCCTGCATGCCCCACACTAGGGATCGAGCCCGCAACCCAGGTATGTGCCCTGACCCGGCAACGGACCATGACCAGGATCCTGGTTCATAGGTTGACACTCAACCACTGAGCCACTCCAGCTGGGCTGGTTCTGAGATCTTTGAAGCAAGGCTCAGGAGATAGTTACCTGGAGATCCTGGGTCCTTGGTTTTGAGCAGTTGGTCACCCAGTTCCCAGTGCGTAGGTGGCTCAGGGAGCAGGGACCTGGGCTGGAAGGGAGCTGTGATGATCTACAGAGCAGATGCCCCTTCTAGACCACCGGGCCACAGCTCCGCCCAGACAATCATCACATATGGGAACCCGGCCCAGTGTCAGCTCCCCTGATGTTGCAGGAGCGGGCAGAAATCCTTTTTTGATGAAATCTCCAAGTATTCAAATGTTGCCTTGCATTCAAAATCAACCCAATGAAAACACTCTACAGAGGAAACCAAACATCTGTGCACTTGATGGAGCCATTAGCCCCCAGTGTGACCTCTGGTTTGAGTTAAGGGATGTGCCATCAGCTTAGAGGCTGTCCACTGCCCAAATGGATGCTCCTCCCCTCCTCAGGTCAGCCCTTAACCCTTCTTCCATTTTCCCCATGCAGTCACTGCTGCTCCCGGGTCACTGCCAGCTCCCCATCCCTCTCCCCTCCAGGACACAGTTCCTGGGTTAACTCGGCCCCTTTCTCTGGTCATCTCCTTCGTTCCCAGCCCAGCCCACCTATTCTGACCACCCTCGCTGGTCACTAAGGCCTGTTGTTCTGGGTGGGAACAGGGTTTGAAGAGCTGAGTCTAGCACATTGATCTCAGAGTCCTTCCCCCTAGAGCCATGGGGCTCTACCAGGGCTGAGTTTTGCCACCCAGGAGAATTTGGCAGTGTCTAGGGACATTTTTGGTTGTCATGGGGCTGTTACATCTAGTGGGTAGGGGTCACAGAGGCTGCTAGACACCCCGAAATGCACAGGGAAGCCCCACAACAAAAGGTTAGCCACTCAAAATGCCAGCAGTGTCATAGTTGAGGAACTGTCCGTGGAGGTGTCCAAAAAGCGTTGTTACTGCAGCAGACTGGGCTGTTATAGCCATTGCTACCATGTCGCCCAGTGGGGCTGGAAGGAGCACGTGGTCGAGGCCTGTGTCCGGCTCTGGGCACAATTCCGCTGGACTTCTGTGCTTAGGCCTCAAGGTCGCGGTGTTTGGGGGCTGAGGTCCAGGCCACGGGGCCGTGGGCAACATCAGAGAGAAACAAAGCTGTAAGGACAGGTTTTAATGAGTAAAATACTGTTGCAGTGGAGAAGAATCCAGCATGAGCTCCACTAAGATTTATACACAGGTGATGGGTGTTTTGAAGGGAACATGAGGGACTTGGGAGTGGGTGAGTGGGGGCGCAATGGAGTCAGGGAAGGGGAAAATGACCAAAAAAAACAGGAAGAGTGGGGTCTGTCCCAGTGAAACCTATCTGGGTTCGCTAGCTGGTGCTCATCCAAGTTAGGCACCTCCCTCCCACAGACGCGGGGACACAGGAGCCTTATCTAGGGTTTGGCTGAAACAAAGGAAACTTTTTGGCAGCCTTGAGTTTTCTCAGGCAGACACTACACGTGGGACTGAGCGGTCAGAAACTGTTAGTGTTTGCTCTGTAGAGGCCAAGGTCGAGGCCTAGCCGAGAAGCGGCTCAGACGGGCCTGGTTAGAGTTTGGTCAAGGGGCAAGTCTTGGTCAGATGGTCACTCTCCCTCCCTGCAGATGGTTTGGGGTTCCGGCTGCCTCTCTCTCTATAAAAGTGTCTATCAGCACTCCTTTTCCCCTTGACCTAGATTCCATCCTGAGTATATTGTTGTATGTATAATACACCCTGATAAGAGTGAAATGTAAATCCATAGGCTTGCCTTGGCCAGTGTGGCTGAGTTAGTTGAGCATCACCCCGTGCACCAAAAGGTTGCCGGTTCTATTCCCAGTCAGGTTACATGCCCGGGCTGTGGGTGTGGTCCCTATGGGGTACGTATGGGAGGCAACTGATTGATGTTGCTCTCTCACATCAATGTCTCGCTCTCTTCCCTTCTCCCTTCCTCTCTAAAATAGATAAAAACTTTTTTTTTAATATCCACAGGCTTGGCATATAGTGAAAAAGGTCCTAAACTTCTTACTTCATTAATGACTAGATATTGAGGATTCTGAGCATGTATTACGTCAGCAGTTCTCAAAGGTGTTAGTCTCAGGGCCCCCTTATCCTTTCAGATGTTGTCGCTGACCCCCAAAGAGTTTTTGTTTATGGAGGTTACATCTATCAATTATTTCCATTTATTTAAATTTAAACTAAAGCATCCTTAAACTGTTTATTACTTTGCGTAAAATAACAATAATAACTCATAGGTCTATATGAGTAAAGATTTTATGAAAAATGCAAATATTTTTTACAACAAAAACAAAAGAGATATTGTTCTACCTTTTTGCAAATCTTTGTAATATCTGCCTGAATAAAAGACAGCTAGATGTAGAAGTAAAGAGGTACGCTCCACTTTTTGCCTAGAAGAGTTAAGTGTAGGCCCCAAAAAAAGCCCTCAAAAGCCGAGCTAACCCCAAAGAGCTGAGCCTAGCCCTGAAGGGCCGAGCCGAGCCCCAAGGAGCCAAACCTGTTCGTGAAAAGTCGAGCCTAGCTTCGAAGATCCTAGCTTAGCTCCGAGGAGCTGATTGTAGCCCCAAAGAGCAGAGATAAAAAAAAAAAAAAAAAAAAAAAAAGACAGCTAGATTCTTACCTTTGCTTCTGCTTTCAATGTGTTGTGATTTCACACATCATGCAGCCTCCAGAAGACTTTACTGTGTGCTTGTCAGAGGATGAGGGGAAAAAGGAAAATAACAGCTTCCTATTATGGTGAAAATAGTTTGACCTTAAAGGTCCTCAGCAAGGCTCTTAGGGACCCCCAGGAAGCCCCAGGCTCCACGTTGAGAACCACATATTGGATCATTATGGCAAGCATTCTGTTGTAAGAAATTACAGCTAAAGCTTATTAAGTGGGAGGCATTATGCTAAGTGCCCTACCCGTATTAACACTTTAAACTCCCATAAAAGCCCCATCATGTAGTTGCGAGTATTATGCCTGTCTTGCAGAGAAGTAAACGGAAGCTCACAGAGTCAGGCACGGTACCCAGGGCCACACCCTTAGCAAAGTGGCGGAGGTCGGATTTGAGCGCACGGCACCTCCCCACCCTGCCTTTCCCACAGAGGTAGGTCTGCTCCTCGTGACCAGGCGCTAACTAGTGATGCCAGTCGAGTGCTGAGTATTACCAAGCCTCACGCTAAATGTCCTTTTATCAAAACAATTAAATACAAGTTCATGTCTGTCTCCCCTTTGCAGAATAGGTCTTCTTACCCCCTTTTTTTGTGAATGAGAACACTGAGTCTCTAAGAGGTAAGCTGCTTTCCCTGTGTCTCAGGGTAAGGGGCGGAGACTGGCTTCCAAGCCAGCTCCATCCACCCAGCTTCCCCCTCCTCACCCCATGCTGCGCTTCGTGTTAACATAAATAAATTTGCTAAATTGCACCAGAATTATTATTTAGGGTTTTGTTAAACCAGGGACTGTTGGTGCCCAGTGTGGCCCATGGGTTTCGAAGTGCTGGCCAGCCCAGCCACGTTTTGTGCATGCAAATGAGCCGGGCGAGGGGCCTCTATTAGGTCTATTTGCATTGGCAGGCTGGGTAATTGCATGTCCTAATTGGGTGCAGCCATGCACACTGCTCCTCCACCATCCGTCTACCCTGGCACGGAGGTCTTTTTGGAAGCAGGTGCGGGCTTCTCCCCCAGTGTCCTTCCCAATGGCCTTGGTCACCTTGGTGATTGGAATGAAGCTCAGACACTGAGTTCAATAGCAAACAGCTACTCAGCTGGCTTTGTGCCCTCACGGCACAAAAGGATGCCGTAAACTGGTCATGATGAACAAGTTGGGGGGGGGGGGGCAGGCGTCCTCACGTCTGAACAGTGAAACTGGCCAGGGATTCCTTTTGGCGCCATGCATATTCCTAATAGCGGCTAAGAGGCATCGTGGTGCTGGCAGGCATGGCCTCTGGATCCTGACCATCTGGGTTCAAATCCTGACTCTTCCACTTCCTAGATCTTAACTGCCCTGAACCTCAGTGCTCCCATCTGATAAATGGGGAGAAAAATATAGCATCTCCTTCATAGGGACCTCATGGGGGTCCAATGAATAAGTGTGCCCAGACAGCTTGGGACAGAGCTTGGACCTTGAAGCGCTGCACCTGTGCTTTCTAATAGATGCATATTCCGGAAGCACCTTGTGTGTCAAGCACCATGTTCTGTGCTTTATAGATTCTATCCGTCCCCGGGAGGAGGTCCCAGCCTCAGACCTGGGTGACCGGTGAGGAAATGGAGGCACAGAGAGATGCAATGACCTGTCCCAGGTTCAGGAGCTGCCAGAGGCAATGATCCGAGGACGAAGCAGGGAGAAGACCTGACCCTCTTGGTGTGTCCTGGCCTCTTCCAGTCCATCACATCACATGACTCCTCAGTGAGCTGAAATGGCAGAACTTCGTTACTAGACCATGTTGATTAATGACTAACTCAGAGGCTGTCTAGTGACACACATGACCTGTCACTGTGCAGAGGAGAAAGTTGGACAGTTGCTTAAAACAAGACAAGAACCCAGGTCTTGTCCTTCGCTGTCCAGTGTTCTTTCTACACAAAAATAAGACTAAAGGTTAATCAATGAGCAGGTATTTTAAAAAAATATAGTGACTTACCACCACCCTCCAAAACAGGACCAAGGGGCCGGGATTCTGTTGACTAAGTGAGTAGAGATCCATCCTGAAGTCTAAACATTACAGAACCAGGGAAGGACAGAAACAGACCAGACGTCTCTCGAACAGCAGCCCAGGTCACGTCACCTGCCTCTCGGAGCCATGTGTGTTTAGCATATTTCTACCTGATTGAAATTGGATCTAAACATGCCCAAGGTTGAATGGGAATGGAGGACATCATTGCATTTAATTATTTCTTTGGAATAAAAATGGATTCGAGCAGCAGCTTAGTGGGGAGGCGACCGCAGAGCAATTAGAGTTCTGAAGCTCTCACGCAACCACTTGAATGTGCAATCATTGTAATAAGTGCATTAAAATAAAAGAAGTCAAAGGGTGGCATTTGCATAAACAACCCAAGGTGAGCGTGTGGGATCGGTTAAACACAAAGGGGACTCGGCTAGTTGATCATAACGAAGAACTAATAACCAGTCTGTCCTCCAGGCAGAGACCCTTGCGTGTGACGGTTGAGGCCCCGAAGTCATGAGTAGCGCACCTGACCTGGGGTCTCTGCACATTCCACCTTCTCCCTGGGTGGTGGGCACATTTGGGAATCCTCACCGATGTGGGATTATCCTCCCCGTTTTCCACGTGAAGAAACTGAGGCATGAGCTGGAGTCACTTCATTCCCAGCAGTGTGGCCTGGGTCCAGTTGTTTAATCCCGCTGTGCCTTCTTTTTCTCCCCTTAATTAGGACGAATGCTGCCTGCTTAGTCCTTTTGGAGAGGATGGGGGACACAGGGTGTGTGAAGGGCCAGGGTATGAGGTCCATGGATGCTGGGGATGTGATGATTATCCTCCGCATATTTGCCTAGAAAGCTCTTAGGGTTGGTTTATATAGGAAGGGAAACTGGGTTTGGATTTTGAGATCTCTGGTCTCCAGGGAAAGGAGAGGAGAGCTGAGCCCTCTCCTGGGCAGGTAAAGTGTTAGGGGGAAGGTGAGGTATGATATCTCATGTTCACAGAGGGGTGGATGGATAAAGAAAGGGTGGTATATCCCTACAATGGGATCTTATTCAACCTTTAAGAAAAGGAAGTCCAGCCCTTTATGAGAACATGGAGGAACCTTGTGCTGAGTGACCTAAGTCAGTCCTAGCAGGACACATACTGCACAGTCCCACTTAGGTGAGCAATCTGAAATAGTCAAGTTCATCGGAGCAGAAAGTAGAATGGTGGTTTCCGGGGGCTGGCGAGGAGCGAAGTGGGGAGGTGCTGATCACAAATCCTTAGTTATACAAGATGAGCACATTCCAGAGGTCTTCTGTACCGCGTCGTGCCTACAGGTAGCAGTATATCGTCCTGTGCTCTTAAACATGTGTCGAAGGTAAATGTGTTAAGTGTTCTTCGCACGGTGAAATTTAAAACAGGAAGAGGGGGAAGGGGCAGGAGAAATCGGCTGCTAGAGAAAACAGTACCGACTCAGGGTGACAGGAGGTGTCAGGCCTCCGGATGATGCCTGATGCTCCCTGACTGTGCCTCTCTCCGACTTTTCTGAAAGCTGTCCGATGTCTGTGAGCTCTCCATTCCAGAAGACTAAATATTTCCCTTCCCACACACTGGGACCTGCAGACTTCCTACGGCAGCTGAGTGGCGCCGGGGGCCAGCGGAAGGCCACGGGCCGCACGGAGCCCATCGCCCCCATCGTGGGGCCTCTCTGAGCAGACGACGTGTATACATCAGGAGTCGTGTTAGAGCTGATGGCCACGCCTGGTCCTGGTATCAGAAATTAGCCAGAGGCATCGGCTGTTCTCAGATGGTCAGATGAGCTTCATCCATGGCAGTGTTTCCTGTGCCTGGTTTAGCTGAGGTTCTGCCAGGAAGTGCTCACACACGTGAGCTTTTGAAATCAGTGGTTTATAGAGGTTTTCTGCTCAGGGGGCCAAATTGCAATCCTCAGTTAATGAGGAAAGAGAACAGCCCAAGAATAATACTCAGGATGTGTCTGATGAAAGAGGGTGCAGATGGCTGTAAGGACAAGGGCTCTTCTGAGTACTCTCTGCCCTCTCGTTAACTTTGGGGAAAAAACCCAAAATGGGCTCGGGGACAGAATTTAAATTCATATTCTTGGACAGCGGGCATCATTGAACTGATTTTCTGTCTGTTAGAGACAGAGGAAAAGGCTTTTGTACCAGAGGACAGCTGGAAGGAAGAAAGCAGATCAGGTTGGCTCCTGTATTAATCAGGATGAGCTAGATCGTGCTGCAGTAACAAAGATCCCCAAATCTCAGTGACAGAAATTGACAGAGATTTATTTCTGCCCCTGGGGGCAAGGGAGAGTCTCTTCTCCACACTGGCCTCACTCAGGGATACAGGAACTTCACTATCAGGAGTGTGGCTGGATGCTATGGGGGAAAGGGGATATGGCAAATCGTGCCCTGGCTTCTGTCACTTGTCTTGGCCACAGCAAGTTGCTTGGCTGTGCCTCATTTTCAGGGGATGGGAAATATAATCCTATCATGTGCCTGGAAGGAAGAGGACTGAAATATTTGTCAAGCACTTTATTGAATACCATCCCTGCCCCTGCTTCCAACTCCATCCCTACCTAGGCTATATGAGCAAACAGCGAGAGACCTCTCCCTCCTCCCCATAGAGAAGTGGGGGCTCAGTGCTCCTTGTTTACCGCTCAGCCAAACGGAAGAGACACTGTACTATAGCAAGTTGGAGAATCAGACGGGTGCAAGTTCCCTTTCTCCTCCAGATGACTTTGAGCAAGTTACTGAACATCCCCAAGCGTTTTCCCTTCCCTGTAAGATGGGAATGCCATTACCTTCCTGGAACTTATTTCTGAAGGTCAAATGAGATATCACATATAAGGACTTGGCATGGTGCCTGGTGCCTGCTAAGTGCTCAAGAACGTTGTAAGAACACGTCGGCTCCTCTTTCTGTTAAATACGAGGAGCGCATCTCCTCACGGGGTGATTGTTGCTATCCAGTAGGTCATACCTGTGACTCACTTAGTTTGTGGTGCCGGCTCCTGTCAGTGCTCAGGGAGTGCATCTGAGGGGCTGCTTAGGGTTCCTCAAGGACCTCTGGGCAGAAAGAAGAGAAAAGAGGACTATCAGTGAGTGGGGTTCAAGAACAGACATGGAGCCTCACTGAGGGGGGTTTCTTGCAAGTCTGGGTGGGGAATTAAAAAAGACCTGAACCAGGTGTCAGGACTGGAAGGTCCCCGTCACCAACAGAGATACAACATGGGCTCCTGTGTGTGATCAGCAACCGCTCCGTGACTCAATACAGACTCAGCTCTCCCTTCGCGGCATCTCTTTATTTCCTTCTACCTACCCCGGGGCCCCCCAGCTCCTGCGCCTCAAGCTCCTGGTGCTTTGTGGCCCCTACTTACTGTCTTCTCCCTTCTGCGATTCCCTGCCTCCTGATGGCTGTTTGCAGGTGACATGCTTATCCCAGATGCACTTCTCTGGGTGGGAGTAGATGGGAAGGGAGCCAGATCTTGTGGTACAAAGCCAGGCTGCAGCGGTTAAGAGGACAGGGTAATGGAACGGGTAGCCCAGGGCACGAGGTCTGTGGTTTGCTACGTTACCTTGTGCACATCACTTGGTAGCTGGTGCTCAGTTCCCTCACCTGTATAATGAAAATAACAATATTCATCTTTTTTAAAAATATATATTTTATTGATTTTTTTACAGAGAGGAAGGGAGAGGGATAGAGAGTTAGAAACATCGATGAGAGAGAAACATCGATCAGCTGCCTCCTGCACATCTCCTACTGGGGATGTGCCCGCAACCCAGGTACATGCCCTTGACCGGAATCGAACCTGGGACCCTTCAGTCCGCAGGCCGACGCTCTATCCACTGAGCCAAACCGGTTTCGGCACAATATTCATCTTACAGAATGGCCATGCGGGATCTCGGGGTCAGCTGTCATTCTTACAGCCTCTCTGATTGGAGAAATCAGTGCTTGATGCTAGAGGACATGGGGCAAAAAAAAAGGACAGCCACAATGTGGCTGCTTCTCCAGAGCACTGCTGAGCCAAACGGGGCAGTGGGGGCACAGCCAACCACACCAAGCCCCGGGGAGGGGGCCTTCTAAACTCACACTCCTGGAGAGCGGGAGTCTGCACTTATTTCTTCTTTTTTTTAAATAGATTTTTAAATTGCTTTTTAGAGAGAGGAAGGGAGAGAGAGAGAGAAACATCAGTGTGAGAATGAAACATCAATTAGCTGCCTCTTGCACGCCCCCCACCGGGGATCAAGCCCACAACCCTGGGCATGTGCCTGGACCAGGAATGGAACTGGCAACCCCTCGCTGCACTGAATGATGCCCAGCCACCTGAGCCACACCAGCCAGGGTTCATCACTGGTCTGCCACTCTTTCTTAAAGGGCCAGATAGAAGTGTTTTAGGCTTTGCAGGCCAGACAGTCTCTATTGCAACTGCTCACCTCTGCTGTTGTGGCAGCCCTAGATAATTCATAAATGAACAGGCATCCTCACGTTTCAATAAAAGTTTATTTACAAAAACAAGTGGCAGGTGGGAATTGGCCCGCTGAGTAGTTTTGCAGCCTGTCAGAGGAGGAGGCGCGCTGAGTTTCAGCCTCCCGGGCTCCAGCGCTGCTTCCACTGTCCATCCGGACCATGCCCGTCCTCGGGAGCCCGTTGGAGGCGCATTTAGGAAAACTCAGGGGGAAGCCTTCCCTCAGAGTTTCTACAGCAACGCGTTCAGTGCATTTCTGCAGCAACGGCGTAGATTTACGGAACCAATTAGTGTTCCCTGTGGCTTCAGAGGTCTCCCGGAGGGCTCGCTTTAGGACCGTGGGTACTCATTCAGGTCAAGGCCTTGGCAGCGGGTGTCCGCAGGAGGGACATGCTTTAGAGATGACCCGGGGAGGAGCTGAGTATGGGGCACCCGCTTTCCTGGAAAGATGCACCCCGCGCATTGTCTCCTGAATGACTCCTGGCCCTTCTCTTGAAACCCAGGCGACTTCATCCGTTCTGCCCCAGGTAGAGACATGGAGAGCCAAAGCTCAAACACAGGAGTGTCGCAGGTCTGCGTCTCCGCTGGGATTCATTGCAAGGACCATTCGTTCTCCAAAACACCCAGGGACAGCTCTCCTTCAGAACTGATACTGGCGCTGTCTTATTTCTCTTATGGGCATAGCTCTATGAATACATCCTAAAGGCAGTGGCATGTATATAATATCCTACCGATATTCTCTCCCTTTGTAACTTTATTATGGCATTGCCAGCCCTTAAATAAACCATCAAGGCACTCTCTGCTGGAATTTAAACAGGAAGCTGGAACAAAGTGCCCCCTAATCCAGCGGCAGAGACAGTCCAGGAAACTTCCTTGAAAGGGAGTGTGGTTCCTAAGAAGCCTTGGGACTCACAGGCATAGCACTTTAGGGCCTGCGGAAGCCTTCCTTTCTAGTTGGAGCATCTCATGTTTCCAGCTGGGGAAACTGAGGTCCAGAGAGAAAAGTCTTACCTGAAGGTAAGCTCTTGGCAAAGGCGGGGACTGCAACCAGGGTGCAGACTCCCACACCTCTGTGCCCCTCTCTCCGAGGGCCAGCCTGCATAGCGTGATCGCTCAGTAAAGTTTCTCTTCCCTGTCTCTTTCCCACCTCCTCCAGGACGGCTACTTCTCTCACCGGCCCAAAGAGAAAGTGCGGACAGACAGCAACAACGAGAACTCGGTCCCCAAAGATTTTGAGAACGTGGACAACAGCAACTTCGCCCCGAGGACTCAGAAGCAGAAGCACCAGCCTGAGCTGGCGAAGAGGCCCCTGAGCAGGCAGAAGGAGCTTTTGAAAAGGAAGCTGGAGCAGGAGAAGGGGAAGGGGCACTCCTTCCCGGGCAAAGGCGCCAACGAGGTGCTGCCGCCCGGAGGCGAGAGAGCCGCAGGGAACAGCAGCCATGGGAAGGAGGCCCCCCGACAGCCCCACGCCAGGAAAAGCGGGGGCAGCTCCCCGGAGATCAAGTATGACCAGCCCCCCAAGTGCGACATCTCGGGCAAGGAGGCCATCTCCGCCCTGTCCCGCTCCAAGTCCAAGCACTGCCGCCAGGAGATCGGGGAGACCTACTGCCGCCACAAGCTGGGGCTGCTGATGCCGGAGAAGGTGACTCGCTTCTGCCCGCTGGAAGGTAAGCTCAGGGCCCCCCGAGGCCGGGAGAGGCGCCTCCTCTCCAACTCTCCCTCTTTCCCAGCCCCCTTCTGCTCACATTCTCACACCTGCTGAGACCCTGGTTCTCAATCCCCAAATCAGGTCACAAGACCTGACTTCTTTGGTACCCCCTGAATTCTGAAGTTTCCCACGGAAAAGTATTTCAGAATCAAGTTACCTTTTGTTATAGCTTTAACCAGGCGCCTTTATGGCAAAGGAGGAAATACAGTGAAGTCAGGCTCATGTGGCAGCTGCAGAAGGCGAGGTGACTATGCCGATAGAGTTGGTTTTCTGTCTCAGCAGAATATCGGGATTAAAATTGACACGGATGTTATTGTAATTGAATATGATCCGAAAGGTTTCTAATTGGTTCATTGACTTTGGAGGCTCTGAAAATCAAACTTCCCGTTTTCCTCCATCTAAAATTCCTTTCTTCCCTCCCTCCTTCCTAAATTTTCCTCTTTTTCTTCCTATTTTCTCTCTTCCTCATTTCCTATTCCTCCCTCCCCCTCCCTGTCTCTCTCTCTCTCCCCCCTGCCCAGAGCTGAACACTCCTCTGTGTGTGTGCTGGTGACCAGTGATGACCCAGAGCTCTTGCTGTGAGAGGTCAGAGCTCTAACGGAGGCGCTGTGTTGGGACAGAAGTCAGAGCGTCAGGAAAGCAGCCGCAGAGCTGATCCAGGCGGCGGGGTGGGGAGGCGGGGGCTCTCGGTCCCCCTGGCAGTGGTGGGCCCAGAGGCCAGGCAAAGACTTTGCCAAGCGGCCTCCCTCTTCTGAGCGGCTGCTGTGCCCCTGCATCTCTCCTGATGCGGAAGGGAGACGCGTGGTGAGAATGGCTCCCAGGGAACAGCAGGCTAGAGAAAGCTCAATGCCGTTTATTCACCAGACAGACGGGATGCGAGGCCCATGGAGGGAAGGAGGCTCATCCAGAGTCACCCACTGAACCAGAGGCTGAACTTGAGCTAGAATCCAGGCCTCCTCTTTTCAGACGGGAGCCTCTCTATTTACTGCTGGTCCCAGAATGAAGGATTGGGATCAGGTTGGGAGCAGCCCCGTGTGCCAAGGGCACAGAGAGGCCTAGAAGGACACATGGCCAGCTCTCCAGGTGGCCCCCTGGGTGAGGTGCAGTGGGGACAACTCCAACATTTCACTCAAGTTCGTCGGTATTTTCTTAGTTTTCCGTGTTTTCGCTTTCCGAGGTTTCAGTTACCTGCAGTCAACCAAGGTCTGAAAATATTGGAAATAATGGAAAATTCCAGAAATTCGTGAGTTTTAAATTGTGCGCCGTTCTGAGTAGCATGAAGAAATCTCACGCTGGCCCCATACATCCCACCCAGGACGTGAGTCACCGCTCCGAGCAGCACGTCCTCACTGTATATTAGTCACTCAGTGGCCCTCTGGGTTATCAGAGCTACTGTCCTGGTATCGCTTATGTCCAAGTTATTCTTATTTTACTTAACAATACCACGTTCACATAACCTTGATTACGTTGTTATAATTGTTCTATTTTATTGTTGTTGTTAATCTCTTACTGTGCCCAATTCATAAATTAAACTTTACCATAAGTATGTATGTATAGGAAAGAGCATAGCATATATAGGGTTCAGTACTCTGCAGTTTCAGGCACCCACTGGGGGTCTTGGATAAGGGGGTACTACTGTACTAGTATATCGGACACTGTTCTCACCTTATATTGCAATGAATCCTCACATTTGCCTATGGCAGCAGTTCTCAACCTGTGGGTCGCGACCCCTTTGGCGGTCGAACGACCCTTTCACAGGGGTCGCCTAAGGCCATCCTGCATATCAGATATTTACATTACAATTCATAACAGTAGCAACATTACAGTTATGAAGTAGCAACGAAAATAATTTTATGGTTGGGTCACAACATGAGGAACTGTATTTAAAGGGCCAGAAGGTTGAGAACCACTGGCTGTGGGGTAGATCTGTTATCAACCCATTTTGTTGATGAAGAAACTGAGGCTTAGAGAGGTTGAAGACTTGGCCTGAGGAGCACAGCTAGTGGATGGCAGAGCTGGGCTTAGAACTCAGGTTTGAGAGTGTGCATCCTTTTCCAGAGCCTCTCCCTCTTCTGGAGGCTAAAGCTTCCTCTGTAGCTCAGATTGCCAAATCTCAGGGATGCCCCACAGCCTGCAGACTGTATCTCTCTGTCATCAGTTAGCTGCAAGAGGAAGAGCGGGCATTAATGGGGAGAAACGGCGATGTCCCCAGCGGCGGCCAAGGGTCCCCGTGCCTCTCCTGGTCAGACTGAGTCACTCCTAGTGTGGTTTTTCAGTGTGAATTTGCTGGGGGTTCCTTGTGGCCTTTGCTGCATCAGCCAAGGTGGCACAGTCTCCGGGACTGTTAATAAGATTGGCATTTAAGAGCCATTGCACACCCAGCCCCGGCAATGCTTTAATTTGCTGCACCACAGCCTCCCCTTTTGCAATAAATTTAGTGTGAATAGACTAATTGCAAAATAACCCTAATTGGATAGTTATCAATGAACAAGTTCCCGTGGAACAAAACGGCTTACAATTAATAGCATTTAAGCCATAAACTATTCTTCTGCAGAAAGCTAAGATGTAATTACACCCCATACGGAGATTGTGTTCCCTTTCTGGAAACTGTGACACCCAGATTTGCCTCTGCTTAGGAAGGATTTGAGCTCCAGCCCAGTGGTCCTTTTATTTCCTGCTAAATGAAGAAATGAAAGTGGGAGGGGAGAGAAATTTAATACATGCATACATATACATAACGCACACGCGTGCATACACAGATGTACGCACTGTGCTTGTCATTTTGCTGAGTTCAGCGTGGCCCAAACCTCAGCCAATATGATGCCAGAAGTTGAATATAATTAAGGAAGCAATTCCTCTTGGCCCGAGGACGGAAAATTTCAGAAGAAATAAAATAAGTTTTATTTTATTTATTTATTTTTATCTTTTTTGTTAACCCTCACCCAAGGATATTTTTCCATTGATTTTTAGAGTGGAAGGGAGGGGAAGAGACACAGAGAGAAACATTGAAGTGAGAGAGACACATTGATTTGTTGCCTCCTGCACACGACCCAACCAGGGCTGGGGATCCAACCTACAACTGAGGTAGGCAGTCAAACCCGGGGCCCTTCAGTCCACGGCCAGTGCTCTATCCAATGAGTTAAGATGGCTAAAGCAAGAAAATAGATTTTCAATGTTGACTTTTATAAAGGATTCCTGCTCCTCCCACCCCCAACACCTCCTGTCCCCTCGCCCAGCACCACTGGGAGAAAAGGAAGAGTCTAGAAGCCCAGGAGACGGTTTGCTTCCTGTGAACACAGTGCTTGTGTTTGTGACTTGGCCACTTCTCTCTCTGCCACCCAGAAAAAGAAGCTGGGGTGGGGAGGGCTTTCACCAGGAAAGGAGGGATCTCCAGACCGTCCATTAGCAACCCCTCGAGTGAGATGTAGTGAGGTTGGGCAGGGTGGCCCCAGGTGGGCTCATTTCCAATCCAAGTGCGGGCGCTCATTCCTCCCAGAGCCCCTGTGCTCACTGTAGCAGCCACGCCACCAACCCCTCCCCCCCCAATTCTCCACCCAGGCAGCTCTGCACCCCGCTAGCTCCCACAGTTGTCTGGGCCTCCTGTCCCTTCCGTGGGCTCTATAGTCACCTGAGGGCCTTCAGTCACACCAGCTGGACCTCCCAGTAGTTCGTGGAAATGAAACCGTGTCAGCTGGAAAGCCAATGGAGGCCTGGGCTGGAAAAAGACGCTTTCCATCCAGAGATCTTCTCGCCCTGGGTTTTGAATCCCGGTTCTGTGTTTACCAGCTGTGCGGCCCTCCCCTCCCCGTGCCTCAGCTTCCTCATCTGTAAAATGACACAAATCCTCATACCTTATCCTCATAGGACTGTGGCCGAAATGGGATCGTACATATAAAATGCTTGGTGTAGAGGGGGCTCCTGTAAAGCAGGTGTGCCTGGCTGTTGGCAGTAGCGAGGTTAGCAGTATACATGAGGGGGGCACGGAGAAGAGAAGAGAAGGCCGGCTCCGATGGTGCCCTCCCATTGCCTGGCCACGTCTCTCTCGCTCTGTTCTTCAGAGGTGGCCCCATGTGCCTCAGGCATCCCCTCATAGTGCCCGCGCCCCACTCCATCCCACCTTGTCTGGCTATCACCGCTTTTTACTCCAGATTGTACCCCTCCATGCCACCTCCTCAGGGAAGCCTTCCCAGACCACACCTCCCCCAGACGCCCTGGCCACAGGGGACACACTGACCCGCGTGAGGGACAGAGGTGGCTTTCCCAATAAGTATCTTTCCTAATAAAGACTGTTCGACCGTAAGAGGCATGCTGGTGCCAGGAGCTAGGTAATGCAGCTTCTCCTGCCTCATTACCTTTGGAACACATTAGGAAGCTCCCTCCATCTTGAGTTAAAATGTGCCAAGAAAGGCCCCACTGGTTATCCTGGTCCCTCCCGCCCTTCTTCACCCTTCTCTGTGCCAGCTGACACTGGGACTGCAGCCCCGATGCCCGGTGAAGAGTGCGAGATGAGCAGTGTGAGGAGCTGTGGAGAAAGCAGTGGGCTGGGAGGGGGGTGGCTGCCGCCTTAGGGGGAGCTCGGGGCGAGCAGCTGAGGAGGCGGCAGTTCTCCAGTGAGTGATGCGTGAGGACTCGGAATCAGCTGGCTGGCTGGCTGCAGGGCTGCAAGCTTTCGCACAGGACAGGGGGACGCCGGCTCAGGGTCAGAGTGAGGGTGGACGGAAAGGGGGTTTCTGATAGAAAGGCAACTGTCCGTGCCTTTACCCAGCATCCTTTGCGTGAGGCCAGAGGCTCTGGACAAATGGGCTCTGGACGGAGGTGGCTGCGGGGAGCTGGCTGCCGCTGCAGAGAGAGACTGGCAGATGGCACCGCCAGCTGCGGGAGGGCTGTCTCCTGCACATCTCCACCCACCGGGGGCAGCGGGGTGACGACACAGCACGAGTAGCATGAAAGCGAGGCTGGCAGCCTGGTATGGAGGGAGGGATATGGAGACTTGGATGCCAGCTCGGCCACTCTGAGTGCCCCGGGGCATGGGCCTCAGTTTCCCCATTTGTCGGCCAGAGACGCAGCTTTCTCCCGGGTCTGTTGCTGTATCACTCATGAGGAGGAAATGAGGGAACCGCTGTGAAAAGCTAAAAGGCGCCACGCTAACAGGCGTGGTGTGCTGAGGCCAAAGTGACCCGCGTGCGGCTGGGCCAAGTGGGCAGGGCTGCCTGCTTTCCCAAGGCCAGGTTCACCGAGGACCCGCTCGGACTGTTTCCGTCCCTGGCTGGGGAAGGCACAAAGCCCAGCACAGAGGAGGTTTGCAGTCACGGTTCCTCGGGGTGAGACAAAAGGGGTCCCAAAGGTGCTTGGTGGGCTTCCAGGGAGGAGAAGGAGACTGAGCGTGGTGAGTCCGGGAAAGTCAGCAGACCTCATTCCGTGGCCAAGGCCAGGGCCGCACAGACCTTCTCTGCAAAGGGCCAGGCAGGACATAGGCTTTGCAGGCCGTATGGCCTCCGTCTCAGCTATTCAGCTCTGCGCGAAGGCAGCCACACACGGCACATAGTGCATGGCCAGGGAGGCTGCGTCCCAATAAAACTGTTGTTGGTGGTGCCAAAGTTGAATTGCGCATAATGTCCGTGTGTCATGAAACCTTATTCCTTTGATGTTTTTCAAACATTTAAAAACGTAAAAACCGTGCTTAGCTCATAGCTGCACCAAAACAGTCAGCCGTGGTTATGATGGTCCACCCTTGTTCCAGGACCCGGGGACATAGCAGTGAACAAAAGCAGAGGATGCCTTGTCCCACAGGGCCTCGACCTGCACAGCTCAGGGCACAGGCTCATTAAGGAAGATGGGTGGGGGCCTCCATGGAGCGTCCGCCCTGATGAGAGGCACCATGTGATTCAGCAGTCCCACTCCTGGTGTAGCTTTAAGGAAGGAGTAGACGCAAGGAATCGCGGGGAGGTTCTTGCAAGAGTCCCAGTGAGAAGGCATGGCAGTAGGTACAAGCTATAGGCAATGGCAGTGGATCGGGTGGGGTGACCGTCAGTGGGCGTTCTCGGCTCTGGGGTTTCTTTGGGGCACAAAGAGCACTCAAGCCTGATCCTTCATTTATTGAGCTCCTTGTCTATGCCAGGCAGCGTGGCCAGCAGTCCCCTTAGGCCTCCCGTTGGGAAGTGAGTCCCAACAGGCCAAGTCCACGTAGCCTTTTCCTCCTGCAGCACGGTGGCGGTTCCCCCTCCCAGTCTTGGAATCATAAAGAAAGGGCTTTTTAGAAAGCTAAATGTGTAGTTATAGGAAATGCCAAGAATGCCCCCTGCATCTCCCTCCCACCTCCTCCTCCACCCTCTCTCCTTCCCCAGGAGTGTTCCGCCAGCTGCTCAGTCCTGCCATTCACTTTCGAACGTGTCATTAGGGTGTGTGTTCCCTCGCTGCCATGCCTGAGAGCAGAGCAGAAAGGTTTAGGCGCGGGAAGGAGATGAAAACGTGAATGCCCTTCCCGGCCGGCTGTCATCCGGGCCCGCCCTTTCCGAAACTTCAGGCACAAGTAAGCACTCCCCAAGCCAGGTGTGTTTGAGACAAGCAGATCATGGCTAGGTGGATTTTTTCCCCCTTCTGTGTGCTCACAGTGACACCGATGGCCTGGGGGATTGGGAGTGTGTTTATAACCACGCATTTATGGCCCACACTGCTTGGAGCAGCTTGGTGGAGAGCCTGACTTACCGGCTTGCCTTTTGTCCGAGGCTAGAAGGAGGCTTTGGGGAAAGGGGTGACTCTCCAGAGTTTCGGGCTGGCGGGGTGGAGCCTGGATATGGGCCCAGCCCTGGAGCTCATAGATGCCTGCACCCATTCCTCCCCTGACCCCGACGACCCTCCCCTGAGCACAACCCCCTTTCTCTCTCACGGCATGTGGGCATACTGACAGGCTTGCCTACATAGCTAGGAATGTCGCAGGCAATTGGGGATTACTAATTTCAGGTGCCACCGTTGGCAAGTTCCTTTTTTAATAAGTCAGAGCAAAATCACAATTCCCTTCGCACCTGGCACCGTGGTCGACACGCTACAAGTATCTCTGCTGCTCAGTGAGCAAGGAACCCCTGATGTGACATCCTCTTGCGTTTTTTGCGTCTCAGGGAGAAAGTAGGAGAACCCCGTGGGTGCCTGCGGAAACGCATCATGAACACGAACATCATTCTTCCCCTTAGCATTCTTACACGTATTTAATTTGTTTCATTCATTCAACGAATGCCTGTTGAGCAGCTACCCCCGTGCCAAGCATGTGCACAGTACTGGGATCCGATGAACAAGAGAGAAGACCCCACCTCACGGAGCTCACCGTCCTGGGAGAGATGGGGGGCACGCAACAAACAGAGGAAAGGCACATTGCCAGACACACGAAGGGAAAGAGAGGAAGGCAGAGGGGCCATTTCTGAATGACCTAAAGAGAGATGTGGATGCAAGGTACTCAGAGATGGATTTGGCCTAGTGGGAGAACGTGCTAAGAACATAAGCCGCCCCAAAATGGAATGGTTCTAGTCTTTGGACATACAGAGTTCATTCATTCATTCATTCAGTCAGTCAGTCAAGCAATATTTAATGAGAGCCTACTCTGTGCCAGGCACTGAATGAAATGAACAAAACAGAGCTGTCTTCATGGAGTTTATGTTCTGGAAGAGGAAGACGGGTAGTTGACACAACAAAATAAAAAGTATCTTATGTCAGAAGGAGAAGACTAAAGCAGGAAGGAAGGAGGGTGCTGCAGGAACGAGTGGTATGATGGGGGCCAGCAAGGAGGCCACATGGCTGGAGCAGCAGATGGGGCCTTACAGACCAGTAGAGAGTTGGTTTTTATCTGGGTGAGGTGGGAGAGCCACCGGAGGGATTTGGGGTGAGGGGTTCTGATCTGACATGTTTCAGAGGATCGGTCCCCTGGCTGTTGGGTTGACACTAGACTATCGGGGTGAAGGAGCTGCAGGGAGAGTGGTGAGGAGCCCACTGGTGTGCTGCAGGGGCCTGGCAAGGCGGGAGTGAGCAGGCTTTTCTGTTTCCATAGAGCCAACAGCACTTCCTCTCAGGTTGCACATGGGGCTTGAAGAAAACCCCCACCCATCAGATGCTTACTCATCTCTGCATAGCCAGTGCTTGGACGTTATAGGTCTCGATCTTGCTCTCATGGTGTCAGGAGACGGCACAGTTGTTTTGAGCGTCTTTGGCTACCCCTGGCCCCAGGAGCTATGCAGAGACCTGTGCGTGCTGGGTGAAGTGATGGGAAGGGAGCATTTACAAGTCTCTCTGCAAAGCACAGCCACCACCTGGGGGCTGTCCCAGCTCCCATCACCGCTCACTCATTCAGCAGTTATCCACCCAGCGCCTGCCATCTATGCCAGGCACTATGTTTAGAGGATTCACTTGGGAGGAAAACAGACAGAATCCCTGTCCTGTGGAGCTTGCGGCCTATTAAACCTGGGCAGGGAAGCCCATGAATCCAAAATAAATGCAGAATTGCAACAGTGACCATCGCTTCTGCAGACACGTGTTGGATTTTAGTTGGGCTGAGAGATGAAGGGTGTGAGGTATTAACTAGGGGAAGGGCAGGAGGGGGAACATTCTGGCCTAGGATGCATCATGTGCAAAGGCCCTGAGGTAGAAGCAGGTGTGGGGTAGTTGAGGAACTGGAGGAGCTCTGAATTTGAGCAATAGGGCCAGCCTGTCTTCCTCCCAGCCAGATTTTAATTCTGCAGATCACTGGCTTTCGATGGCCTGTGTCTTTGCCTTGAGCAGGAACGGAGTGGAGGCACCTGCCCTTTCACTTTTGCTGAGCTGATGCCAGTTAGGGGAAGGCTCTGCACCAGACGTGTTTTGAAAGACCATCAGGGCCCCCTCTACCACTATGTCATCTGCAAAACCCTCAACCAAGGCACTTGCTTTCTCTACACCTCACTTCTTACCTATAAAATGGGCTGTTAGATGTCTCTCCTGCCTCCTCAGGTGGCCGAGTAGAATATTGTATTTGAGATGCTTAAGTTATTCCCTCTATTCAGCCAGCAAAATTTACCAACCACGTGTTACAAACCAGCAGCAGGTCATTACGATTCTGGAAGCCTCCAGGGTAGGCAGGGTGGTCCCCCTTCCATGGAGGGAAGTTTTGATGCTTTTCTCAGCTTCCATGAGTGTCTTGCCCAGAAACTGCCCCAGGATGGGGGTAGCGAGTGGCAAGAGGAGAGTGGTCTGGCCTTCTGAGGCAGTCCTTCCTTTGGGTGCAGCTGGTTATGTGTCAGCCACTCAGGGTGTCCAAAACAGAGACCTTGTGCAGAAAGAGGCAGCCCAGGACTGGCCCTGTAAGCGGCCGAGAGATGGAAGTGCTAAATTTCATCTGTAGTTCTTCCTAGCCAGTCCCTCCTTTTGCACGAAGCACTGAAACCAGCTTGCTTTTTCTCCTCTCTCAAGTTATTTGGCAGTTAAGGTTAGGAATTCCTTTCAGCATCACTTCCTCCTGGAAGTCTTCTGTGATTCCCTCCCCACACTCCACCTCCCCAAGTCTCCATGAGGTGCCAGACTGTGAACCCCCAAATCACCTCACCCACTCCCGACCGGAGCACACTGCCCATCATGCTGGAGTTACCCGAGTTGTCTGTAGCCCCCACTAAGTCTTGTCTGTGTGTGTGCACGTGGAACCTGCAGCCCCGCACAGAGCCTGGGATGGAGAGCTCACGTGTCATAGGCACTTCCTGAATGCCAGGTGCAAAGCTCAGCACTTCCCATGTGTGAGCTCTCCGAGCCTTCCCCAGAGCCTTCCCCAGAGAAAAGGATGTTCCCTCACCCCATTTTACAGGTGGGCAACCTGAGGCTTGGAGAGATCAAGTGGCTTGCCCTGGGTCACATTTGCAGGTGGCACACCTTGGACCCAAACCCAGTTCTGCCTGACTTCAGAACCCACGTGTTAGCCTCTCTGCTACGTGGCACCTGTACTAAACGTGCAGTCGGCATGTGATGCATGCCTAATGGAGTTTCTCCGGAGATAAAGGGAAACGCAGAGGAAATGTGAACACCTTTCTCTAGCTACTCATTACCCTCCTTCCCTGTGACCCAATAGAACAGGGAGCTGAGGCCTCTGCAAAGTTCCCCGCTCTTAAATCCTGATGTTTAACCTTTACCTGGGGATTGCTAAATGCCAGGGACTATCCTGAGTGTTTTAGCCATATTAGGTCATTTATTCTGGCGACAGCTCTGTATGCAGGAAATGGATGCTCCGAGAGGGAGGAGATCTGCCTAAAAGCACACATCTCCTCAGCGGCAGCGCCAGGCTCTGAGCTCCGAGACTCGGTGCCAGAGGCAAAGTGCTCAAGCCCTGGCTTCGCGGTAGCAGCCGTGCCTTTGGCTGAAGGAGCCTGTGCAATTCAACTTGCTCCCAGAGCTACACCCCTGTGTGGCAAGGATGTCCGTGCAGCCAGGCAATTCCCCTGGTTCTGGAGGGGGCTGATCCCATCCAAGACCCTCCGGCCTGGCCTGCAAAGCCATCTGGGGTGAAAAATAGCCAGCAGTGGGTGCATCCCATTTCTCTGCCAGTTTCGAGTTGCCGGGGCATATGTGTGTTAGTGTAAAAAATGACAAAGCAATAATTTTTCATTGTATTCTTCAGTCACCCATGAGAGATTGGATTTAGGTCACAATTTATTACCCCATGGAATTGAATCCAATTTTTAACACCATGTCAGCCATGCTGGCATTAGAGCCTGTTAATGGCTGTGAAATTTATACAATGATCAAGTAATTTAAAACATATGTAGGAAGTGCATCAGGCAAATTGATGTGTATGGAGCCCCGTGGTAGAAATTGAGCAGGAGATAAACATGGGAAATGGTGATTGATTAGGAGGCCGTCGAAATAGTGCTCGCTTTGATAAACTCTTAATGGCGAAATTAGTAAACGAATTTATTCTTCAGGCTTGTAGGAGGAGTTACATTGCCTTAAATCAGAATTGAGGATGAGCCACAAAGTACAAATTAACAGCTCACCTCAGAGTGCGGCCCAGTTAGAATGGGAAGCCATTGTCACCACCAGGGTGGGGGTGGGCATGGGCGTGACTGGGAGGCTGTCCCTGTGACGTCTCCAGTGGCCAAGGGGGAAAGACAGTGAGGAGACAGAGCAACAGGAGGCAAAGCGGATTTTCTCTTAATTTTTAAAACTTGGCTCAAATAATGCAGAAAACGTGTCTGTTATTCATGTCTTTAATTATCCAAGCAGACAATATGCATTCTCATTATTTAAAAAAAACAAACAAACAGAAGACACTGCAGATCAAGGGGCAATCTATCTTGCCCAGGCTCCCCTGACAGGGGAGCACTGCAGGCACATTTTTAGTTTTGTTTAGCAGCGGTTCTCAACCTGTGGGTCGCGACCCCTTTGGCGGTCGAACGACCCTTTCACAGGGGTCGCCTAAGACCACCCTGCATATCAGATATTTACATTACGATTCATAACAGTAGCAACATGACAGTTATGAAGTAGCAACGAAAATAATTTTATGGTTGGGGGTCACAACATGAGGAACTGTATTTAAAGGGCCAGAAGGTTGAGAACCACTGGTTTAGAGCTTTAAGTCCAACCCAGGCAAAAAGGGAGTTTGTCTTATGAGGGGGGTTATATTATAAGAAACAGATGATCAGTCTGGAAATTGTAAAAATATAGAATCTGGTTTGAAAATGAGAACATTTAAAACTGATATAAAACTGATGTATACGTTCTGGGACGTTTTTTACTTGGACATGTATCTAGGTCTGAGACCTGTATCCCTGTCAGGAAATAGAGACCTATACTATCCTTTTCTTTTTTTCTATGTAGCGTTTCTTTTCCTCTTGACTTCTGTCGCCTATATAATTCTTTGCCATGGCTGGCTTCCTCTGGAGTCTGGCCATTCCCCTACTGGTGGACATTGAGGTTGTCGCAGGCTTTTGCTATAGTGAGTGGTTATTTTCTCAGTTCCCCCAGAGATGGTGCATAAGCAGTGCCATTCTAGATGAATTGGAGAAAAGCTAATTTGCTGCTTATAGTCGATGTCTCTGGACATTAGCGCTTAATTCTCGTGGGGATGTTGAGTTGAGACTGGCTGCTAGGAACATCCTGAGAAATGAAACTGGTGGCTCAAAAGGCTTGTCTGTTTTAAAATTTTGACAGATACTGTCAGACTATCCGCATAAATGTCATACCAGTTACGGTAGCACCTCCTGTCCGGTATTATTCACACACAGGATGTTGGAAGCGTCCAGCTCAGTCTCATTCTCCTAAAGGGACCTGCTTTCTTCCCAGGAGCCCTGGCCAGGCTTCAGACTAGTACCAGCTCCAG
Source organism: Myotis daubentonii (assembly GCF_963259705.1). NCBI lineage: Eukaryota > Metazoa > Chordata > Mammalia > Chiroptera > Vespertilionidae > Myotis > Myotis daubentonii. The sequence goes on from NC_081843.1 coordinate 26,826,400, forward strand.
TTCCTAATCTTCCGAGATCCCAGCAAGTCTCCTCCATGGCCAGGGAGGGTAGTGGTTTGCACACACGCTCCTTACAGCACCCCGGGCCTCCCCCAGAGGTGCTGATCCAGGACCAGGATGGGGCCCCGGAAGTTCCATTGCTACCAGCTGCTGCTCCACACCCCACTCTGAGAGGCGCTGATGTGGGAGAACAGAGCATCCCTCCGATTCTGCCCTTTCTTCAGGTCCTCGGTTCTGGGTGGGGGTGATTGCACCCCCACCCCCAGGGGACATTGGCCATAGCTGGAAACATTTTTGGTTGTCACCACCAGGGTGGGGGTGGGAGGCTGCTACTCGATTCTAGCAGGTAGAGACCAGAGATGCTGACAAACATTCTACAATGTATAGAACAGCCCTCAAATAATTTTCCATTCCGATATAATGTTTTATTCCAAAATGTCATAGTGCCTTAGTTTAGAAACCCCAGTGTGGTCCCAGCCAAGGTGGTGTGACTGAGATGGGGTGTCTGCCTCCCTCCGTGGGCTACTACCTCCTCCATGCGGCTGGTCCCCAGTCTCATTCCTGGGCATAGAATCCCTCCAACTCACCCCTTAATCTTTCTCAGCCCTTACTGACCCCTTCCTCCCTGAAGGCCCCTCTTCCCAGTCTGAAGAGCCAATAACAGTTAGACACCAAGTACTGATCACTGGCTGTTTCCTGGTTATGTGCTATGAACGTGGACTTGTGTTCACAGTGAAAGCTTAGTTGGTCAGCCTGGGTTTGAATTCCAGCCGTGCCACACACTAGCTGGGTGGCCTTGAGCAAGTGACTTCACCTCTTTGTGCCTTGTTTTAATCTGTAAAATGGGGTGATGATTGACATCCCAGTTTTCCTAAAACAGTCTTGATCTGTGTCTGCTTTCTCGGGATCATTATTAACAGCACCCCTTTTCCCCCCTGAGGAGTTTCCCAGTGTGGGTAGTAAATTATTTGTCACTCTCATGACAATAATACCTTGTAGAGTTCATACCTTGTAGAGACTGGATGAGGTGATCTATATGAAGTATTAATGCTGAGGCTGGTTCTAGAACGTGCTGGATAAAAGTTAGCTCTTCTATCCTGAGTTTATACACAAAAGAATTAAAAGCAGGTCTCAAAGAGATATTTGTACAGCCATGTTCTTAGCAGCATTATTCACAAGAGTCAAAAGGTGAAAGCAACCCAAGTGTCCATTGACAGATGTATGGATAAGCAAAATGTGGTCTGTTCATATAATGGAATATTATTCAGCCTTAAAAAGGAAGGAAACTCTCAAACATGCTATAACATGGGTGAACCGTAAGGACATTATGCTAAGTGAAGTAAGCCAGTCACAGAAAGACAAATGCTTGTATGATTCTACCTGTACGAGTTACCTAGAGTACTCAGATTCATAGAAACAGAAAGTAGAATGGTGGTTGCTAGGGGCTAGGGGTCAGGGGAGAGAGAATGGGGATTGTTTAATGGGTAGCATTTCAGTTCTGCAAGATACAAAGAGTTCTGGAGATTGGTTGCACAGCAGTGTGACTGTGCTTACTAGTACTCTTAAAAATGATTAAGATGGTAAATTTCATATGTATTTCATCCTGATTAAAAGTAAAAAACTCCTTTGCAAGCATGCATTGCCTCAGGTCAGCCTCACTGTAACCACTGAAATAGGCCTCATTCTCCCGTAGAATCGGTGGGGATGGGTGATTTGTTCCAGGGCTACACACAGCCAAGTCCCACAGAGACAGGTCAGACTGGCCGCCTGAGGCAGGGTCCCCATTAGAAAGGCGGCGAGGCCTGGAGAGGGCGTGTCACCCTTATCCGAGAGTAGGAAGGCACTATCCAGGGGTTCGAGCAGGAACAGTGGCGAGATCTGACTTATGCTTTCTAATAGGGATTGGCAAATTTTCCATAAAAGGCCAGATAGTCCATATGTTAGGTTTCTCAGGGCATTAATAAGGTCTCTGTTTGTCTTGGCTGGGTGGCTCTGTTGGTTGGAGCGTCATCCTGTACACCCAAAGGTTGCAGATTTGACCCTCAGTCAGGGCACATACCTAGGTTGTGGATTCCATCCCCAGTCGGGGCGTATATGGAAGTCAACCGATCAATGTTTCTCACATCCGTGTTTCTCCCTCTCTCCCCCTTCCTCTCTCTCTAAAAATCAATAAAAACATATCCTTGGGTGAGGATGTTAAAACTTTTAGAAAAAAATAAACAAGGTCTCTGTCTTAACTATCCAACTCAATATGTGCTCTAATAAAATGTTATTTATAAGACAGGCAGGCTGGATTTGGCTCAAGGGCCATAGTTTGCTGACCCCTGCTTCAGAATGAGCTGACCGCTGAGCCCTTCCAGCTGTGAAGGTTGGGAAGAGAATTGCAGAAGGCAGGATACTTATCCGTTTCTTCCCCCACCGGACCCCCAAAGCGTCACCCCTGTCATAACCTGGAAGTTGGTAAGAGCTGCCCAAGGAAGCAGCAGGCCCCAGCGGGCGGCCCGTAGGTCCCAACCTGGATGAAGCGGCTTTTCTGCTACTCATACCCAGCGCTCCCAGGAAGGAGGGCCCTGACAAGGTGACCTGGAGGCCAAGCCAAGCCCCGGCAGCCAGGCATGAAGGACCTGCCCTCTCCTGGCTCCTGATCCTGACTTGACAGTGTTGTTTGTTTCAAGACTATATTAGCCTTGCAGCCCGGGACCCAGAGAATTTAGAGGAACTCTTGCCATTGCTTTCTCAGCCTAGACCTCCAAGGGCAATTAACCTGGTTATCCAGGCCCCTCTCTCTCGCCTTGTTTATTGCTGTGAACACAGGAAATGCACTATTAAGGTGCATGGAACCCTATCAGGGAATTTAAGTGTAATTTAAAGGCTCTATGGGGAGGACCTAGGTGGCTGATTAATAATGCATTTGTAGAGCAATAAAGACTCCAGCAGATCAGTGGAGCTGAGCCTCTAGACTTTATTTATGCATCTGGAATCCTATGAGGCTCTTCTCTGGGGAGTGTCTGCATTGGGGTTTTCTGCCTGGTAGTGCATTGGGCAGGATCCTGAGAAACAGACTTGCAGAAGTGGGGCTGCCTACATGGTGGTCAGGGACATGGGGTGCCAATCCTTAGAGTTCTGGAGTTGGATCCTGTTCCTACCAGGAGCTGACTATGGAACCTGTGGTATGCTATTTAAACCTCTTTGTGCCTCACTTTTCCCATCTGTAAAATGGGACTAATGATAGCATCTACTTCATAGTTCTGTTAAGTGATGATGCATTTAACAAAGTATTTAGCACATATGTGCTCATTCAGTATTAACTATCCAATTATTATCATCATCATGAGGATTAGGATTCCCTTCTGAGGAGCCCCAGTGTCTGGGGCTGGCTCATGGTTGGTTTTGAAGAGCCTTAAAAAGTCAGTTTTCTCCTTTTCCCATCCCGCCCAGCATTGGGACCTTTCTGTTGTGCTTTCTGAATGTGTCTCACTGGTCCACCTCTGTGTCTCCTCTGCAACCTCCCTGGCCAGGGGGCACCGTGTCTCATGTGGATTGTGCCAATGTATTCTTAACCAGTCTTCTCACGTCTACTCTGCCATACCCTCCACCCCCTCTGCCAAGTGGCTGTCCGTTCGGCATTCAGAGTATCCTTCCTGAGATATACTTGGAACATCGCTTGCTCATCTGAAAACCCACCAAACGTGCCCATGGCACCAGGGGCGAATCTGTGCCCTACAGCGGCCTTCAGGCCCCCTGTGATCCAGGCCACCTCTCTCTCCAGCCTCGTCGCCTGTAGCTCTTGGCCCTCCTTTCCCCATAGCTTGTTGCGCCAGAGCCCCCAGCATGCTGCAGCACTAGGGAAAGCCAAGTTCAGCCTAAGGTTTTTCCACATCTGGTCTCCCTGTCTAAACCCTGCTCTCGTGTCTTTTCTGGCAAGCTCATGTACTTCCTTGGGTCTATGCTTTCTCTAGGGAAATTTTACTTTTATAGCATGTATTCTAGTTTGTAACATACATGTGTTTGTATGGTTGTTTGTTTAGCATATCTTTTCCTAATTACACCAAAGTATCCAGGAAGATAGGGTCAATATTTTTACTCACTACTTACCCCCACTGCCCAATACAGAGTAGGTGCCAGGATGGATATATGGATAGATGGATTGATAGATCAATAGATTGATGAGTGCATAGGTGGATGTGTGAATGGATGAAAAGATGAGTGGATTAGATGGGCAGATGGATAGATAGATGGATAGATTAGAGGAGTTGAAATCTAGAGGCAGAGAGTCTAGTGATCATGATTTGAAGATAGTCCAGCTAAGAGATGACAATGGGTTCAATTACGAAAGAGGAACGGTTGGATTTGAGGACAACTCAGGAGGCAAATTGGGCTGAATTTGGCAACTGGTTGACTGTAGAGATGAAGGATGGAGAGGAAGGAAAGACACCTGTATCGCTCATCAGAGTGACTTGCTGCTGTTGAAATGGAGAATCCACCATTTACCACAACTGGAGAATGGGGATTATGTTGAAAGGTAAATAAGATAATGTAAACCTCTTGGCTATTTTGCAAAAGCCTAGGAAAGTGGGACACATCTTCCTAGTTTCTGAACGGAACTGGAATCCAACCAATTCAGGTGGAGCTTTCAAAACAGGAAGAGCAGCTGTGCAAAAGCCCTGGAGCAGCTGCGCGCTTGGCATGACTAAGCACAGAAAGGAGGAGTGGAGGGCTGGGGCTTTGTAAGCAGTGGGGGTGCGGTGAGCCAGGAAGACCAAGAGGAGGACAGGGGGCTGGTGATGCAGGGCCGTGTAAGCCATGGAAAGGAACTTGGACTATTTCTTTAGTGGGGTCCAGTGTCATGAAAACCTACACCTGATTTCTCAAGGACAGGGTTGACTGGTTTCTCTAAGACAGGAGTCCTCTGTCCAAGTGGGCGCACAGCCTGCTTTTGTAAAACCACGCCACGCCCGTTGGGTTATGTACTGTTGGTGGCTGCTTTCCAAGCTCAAGAACAGAGTGGAGCAGTTGCCGCAGAGACTGCGTGGCTCCAATGCCTAAACTATTTACAGTCTGTGCCTTTACAGAAAAAGTTGGCCGACTCCTGTACTAAGACACAGAGCTCCTGCCTGCTCAGTCCAGGGCGCGTTCCAACACTTTCCAGACTTGCCACCGCCTTCAACACTGATGAATGGGAATAACTTACACATTTAACAAGGAATGACTGCAACTGGCTTCCCCGGGGTTTCAGTGGACTCTCAGGGATGGGGGGGGCATGGGTGGGAAAGTCAGAGGAAAAGATGCTCGCATTGCAGCTCATAAAAACCCTCAGCCTGTGTCCCAGATACACCTACACCTACTGGAAAGATGCTACCTTAAGGCAGGAGGCCTGACACATAACAGATGCGCAACGAATGCTTGTTGAATGGCTAATGAATGAACAGTGACCTTCAGAGGAGTTTGGAGCTGGCTGCCACCTGGCGTGCTTTAATACTGACGTGGCGTTAAGGGCAAAGACTTACAGTCTGTTGCTGCCTTTGACCTGGGCTATCAGCTAACTTGTCCAGAACTGGCTAAACACAGTGCCATCCGAGTGACACCATAGGAGCCCCTAAATTTTGCCAACAGATAGCACACAGCATGGACACTGCCGTGGTCTCACCAGGAGCAGAACCGGGCCCAGATGAATATTGGGTCACCATTTAAAAATGCTGGTAAGGAAGGCTGCTGATTGCTGTCTCCGGATTCTAATTACACCACAGCTCTCTCAGGAAGGAAGAGACCTTTTGCCACAGGCACACTTCACAGCTAATCTGAAACCCTGCCCGGCTCTGTTTAATTACACGTGCACTTCCTGAAGCCACGAGAAAGGTCCTGAAAAACGAATTCACTGCCTGCCAGGACAAAGGGCACAGACCTTAAACCTGGAACTCATCACTGATATCTTCAGCCAGGACACATTGCTGTGCTCGGCGGAGGGCGGGGAGGAACTGCTGTAAGGGAAAAAAAGAAAAAGAGTGAATAATTTCCCTAGTATATCTTTTTTTAAAATATATTTTATTGATTTTTTACAGAGAGGAAGGGAGAGGAATAGAGAGTTAGAAACATCAATGAGAGAGACACATCAATCAGCTGCCTCCTGCACACCCCCTACTGGGGATGAGCCCACAACCAAGGTACATGCCCTTGACCGGAATCGAACCTGGGACCCTTCAGTCCACAGGCCGACACTCTATCCACTGAGCCAAACCGGTTAGGGCTCCCTAATATATCTTTGAGCTTCTTTCTGGATTGAGAATGGGGGGGAAAATACTGAAAAACACAGATCTAAGAGCCCTTCCAAATAATAAAAATAACTAGGTATTGTTTGTTTACAACATACTATTATTTACACTTACACTAACGTTTGAGAATTTCTAAGCTTTGTCACCAAAGAATATTATTACCCACTAGAGGCCCGGTGCATGGATTTGTGCACCAGTGGGGTCCCTCGGCCTGGCCTGCCGGGATCGGATTGAAACTGGCTCTCCGACATCCCCCTAGGGGTCCCGGATTGCGAGAGGGTCGTTTTTGGGTGATGCACCCCGGAATCGGGCTCCCTCCTCTCTGGTTCCGGGTGAGTCACCCGAGAACCGCAGCTGCCAAGTCACCGCAGCTCGGCAGCTCCTGCGTTGAGCATGTGCCCCCTGGTCGCCAGTGTGCGTCATAGGAGCTGGTTGGAGCATCTGCCTCCTAGTGGTCATTGCACATCATAGCTATCGGTTGGACAGTCGGACGGTCGCTTAGCCTATTATGTATATAGATGCTTGGATCTTAATCTTTTAAATCCCTGAATGATATTCACCAGAAAGTGGTTCTTTATCTTACTTTCCTGCATTGAACGGTGGTTCCCAAATCAGGAGTCTTCCCAGAGTTCCAGAATCCTACACTAATTTCTAGGTTGATATCATGGTTTGCATTGTTGCTCCCAGAAGACATTGAGACCCTGACCCTCGGCAGCTGTGAATGTGACCTTATTTGGAAGTAGAGTCTTTGCAGATGATCAAGTTAAGATGAGGTCACTGGCGTGGGCCCCTAATCTAATACGCCTGGTGCTCTTATCAAAAGGGGAAATTTGGACACAGACACAGACACATTCAGGGAGAACACCAGGGAACGGAAAAGTGGAGATTGTAGTGATGCATCTACAAGCCAAAGAACGCCCCAAATTGCCAATAAAGCCCCAGAGGCTAGGGGAGAGGCCTGGAACAGAATCTCCCTCCCGGCCTCAGAGGGCACCCACCCTGCTGCACCTGTTCTCGCCCTCCGGCCTCCAGGAAACTGATAGTGACACCACCACTCAGGTGTCCCACTGGCATCTCCACCCCACCCAGCTTTTCAACCCCCACCCCTAACCACATCCAGCCTCCTTCTGCATTCTCCATTTCAGTTGGCAACACCCATCAGTCACTCTACCAAACCGTCCGCTGCCTTCCTTGCTGCCCGATAGCCATTGAGGCCAGTAGATGCTCAGAGGCGGCTCCACCTCTGACGTGCACTCTTAGCCTCGGACTGGAGCAGGCGAGCTGGCAGGCCGTGCTGGATGTTTACATTTTCAGAATCAGTTGCTAATGATTAAAAATTGGAGATTCTCGTTTCAATGTCCAGGTTTCCAGCTTCTCTTGAAATGAAGGGGAGGACTGGCCACCGGAGCCGGTAGTGCCACACGCAGCGACATCTGCCTGTTGCTGAGAGGTGCCGCCTCCTTTGGATGCGACGCGGATTCTGCCCTTCGCAGTCGCCCGCTCAGCCGGGTCTCATCCCAGGGACTCCTCACTCAGCAGGTCACTGCCTGGCCCCTGTGGACTTTGCCTTTCCAACCCAGTGGCAGTCGACAGGGTGACAGGTGACGCCTTCCAGCACACTGTGGAAGTGGGGACAAGCTTCCGGAATTCCCAGGACGAGGAGCAATTAAAACATCCCATCAACTAATGTGCCCTCCCCAGTTTTCTCTCGGAATCTCCCCACCCCTTAATGACTTTACTGTATTCTCTCCTCCTCCCCATCAGTACAGCCTCTGACAAAATAATGGAGGCTGATGTGTGTGGTTAAAACATAGGAACTGGGTTCGGACAGAGGTTGACCCTTGGCGGATGCCCCAGGTGCAACGTTACCGACACCTCAGATTTTCTGCAAAGACGTGCAGGCACCAGGCAAACGTGTTTGCAGCCAGAAAGCCCTGCAACCAAGAGAGACACAGTCCTTTAAGGCACTGCGGTGAGAGCATTTGTTATAATTCCTCCACTCCGTATCCCGGATGCATAACTTCTACCATGACGCAGCACATCTCTGGGGATTGAAGAACAAATGATCCCACTTGTGTGTATGAGGAATATTGAGAGGCCGTGGGATGGGGTACTTGGGAAAGGCTGCTGCTGCTGCTTCCTAGCTGTGTGACCTTGGGCAGGCCAGTGACCTCTCTGAACCCCATTTGTAAGTGAGGCTGTTGGTACCTCCCTTTGCAGGATCAGAGGAGGGACTGGGAAGGAGGCCTGTGGAGCATCAGCTCTGTGCTTAGCACACAGATCCTCACAAAAATCAAGCATGGAAATGCTAGGGATTTGCCTCTGCAAACTCGAAGTCACTTTCACCATAACATGCTTAATTTGTGAGTTGAATAGCTTTAGTTGATGTGTCTGGAATAAGGGAGCCCCCACCCCACCCTACCCCACCCCGCTGCCCTGAAATCCAGAACTACATTTAATTAGGTTTCAGGAACTTCCGTTTCCAAACTGAACTGAAATAAGCTATTTTCCGCACTAAAACAAAGCAGTGAATAAAATGGAGCAAGATGACTCCTTTTTTTTTTTCTTAGGGAGTTTCCTCGTTTTCTCATAATGAGAGACTATTAAAATAACCAGAAGACAAATAGTACCAAGTTAATAAAAATGGAGATCAAATGATCCTCTGTTACCCATTTTTGCTCAATTGCAGTTGAGGAATGCATTGATTAAACTGCCAGCAAACCGTTATGGTCGTATTCATTACTATAGCATAATCCGTTTTATTATGAAAGGATAATCACTAACACAGTCTTGCAGACAGACGTTTCTCTGCGGGCTAAGGTGTCATTTACAGTGGATCTGCACCAGAGAACACTGAGTTCATTTTCCTGGTGCTGGAGTTGAGCTTTCGAATTGGGGAGGGGCGAAGATGGTTGATTTTCTTTGTATTTATCGCACGGCGTGGCTTGTGGATTCCCAAGTGGAGGGTGCTGTGAGTGCTGCTGTGAAATGTGTAATAATCCTAGAGAGATTTTTCAAAATGTCAGAAGAAGTTAGTCAGTGAGCTGACTTTTTTTTATTTTGTTGTTGTTTCTATCTACTCCGTACCCAATAGCTGATGTGATTGATTTCTCATGTGCTGATTTATTCATTAGGCTTATTTATTCATTAGACAGTTATTTATTATTCATTAGGCAAACAGGTGACGGGGCATGGCGGTGTGCCAAGCCCTGGCTATGCAGAGATCAGTATCACAAGACCTTGAGTTGCTCACAACCTAGCAGGAGAGGCAAGGGCATCACTGAACAGGTACGATATGCGGGGAAGGAGGGATGTGCAGAGATTTGTAATAGCAGAAACGGAGGGAGGATCTTGCCACTGGATGGAATGGCCTCAGAAGTGCAGCACTTCGAGCGGGTGGTGGTGATGAGCTTGGGTACAGGAGGCAGGCCCTCTGCATTTGAACCCAGCGTCTGTCACTGGTGACCTAGGCGTTCTGGGGCAGGTCACAAAATTCCTCCAATCCCAAGGGTCACCCCTGCAAGATGGGGGTAGTCGTTGGAATCACTTCACTGTGGAGACAGGTTCCCATGTGGGGGTCACCCCAGTGCATTTCCTGGTAGAGTCCTGCTTGTATGGAGGAGCCACTGGCATCAGCATCCTTGCTTGGCCTGGGAGGAAACAAGTATTCAGAGAGAGGAAGTACTTTGCCTGAGGTCACCCAGCCAGCCAGAGGCAGAATCAGGGTTTGTAGCCAAACCTACCATACGCCCAGGTGGGTGCTCCTAACCAGTAGGAAGCTGGCATTTTCATATATTGGTGTTACTTAATGCGAGAGTCACTGAGGACCCTGAGGGGTTGGGCAGATGGTACCTGCCCGGAACAGGCAGGCGGGGAGTGTGGCTGACCGACTAGCACAGGTGCCCGCGGAAGCCCCAGACTATCTTCCCGTGTGGATTGCAGGCTCAGGCTTGCCTCTCATTATTGTTTTCCGAAGTAAGAAATCTGAATATTTGTCTGAAATCTCTTGACTTAACTGACAACTATTTTAATTTGAAACAGAGAGTGGGGCCAAGAAAACCTGTGTGCAGGCTGGGCAGGCCCCGGAAGCGTTCGCCTGCTCACTCTGCTTTGAAGAGAGGCCTCTCTCTTGCTATGCTGAGAGCCCCCTGCCCTGCACCTTCCTTCTGATACTTCTGCTCGCAGGACTCGGCTGGTCTCCGCACGGCAGGCAGCAGGGAGCCAGGCCGCTTCTCTTCCAGGCCCTTCTTCTGCTGTGTGCAGCTCCAGCACCAGCCCTCACTGTTTTCAAGCAGGATGATCAGGGCCCGTGCTGTGATGGAGCGTGTCTTCGGCCACTGCCCCCTCTCTTAACGCTGGGGGTGGGCTTGCCTTGAGGCGTCCTTGAAGTAGGTAGGGAGGCAAGATTCTCACCTTCTCATTGTTTCTTTGAGGTTGGGAGACCACAAGTTGGCAATTTCTGATGCCCTAGTAATCCACCCTCATTAGGTATCAGTGTGTATTTATTAAATGGCCACTCTTTGCAAATGCCTGGTGAGGGGAGGGGCGCCCCCATAGAGCAGGGGAGATAGGTAGGTACAGGAATCCGACGGCATGTGGCAGACAGAGGTGTGGTAGAGGTATAAACAGAATGGACAGAACAGAAATGAGGAAGAGTTTCCTCACAGGAGGCAATCAGTGTCCTAGTCTTTGAGCTAAACCACTCGGTGTGAGTATAATTTCACCGGGTTTAGAGAAAAGAGGAAGGACAATCTAGTCAGAGCACACTCTCACCCTCACCACCATCGCTGCCACCACCATCACCAACACCATCACTGCCATCAACCACATCACCTCCATCACTGCCATCACCAGCTCCATCAACACACCATTCCCACCACAATCCGCAACACTACCATCACCATTTCATCACCAAAGACCATCATTACCTTCACCACCACTGTGATCACCTTCATCACAACCGTCATAATCTACATGACCACCTCCAGCACCACCACCACCACCATCACCTCTGTCCCCATCATCAATGAACCAATAGCCAACATGACTGAGAACTCACCATAAATCCCTTTACATGTCTTATCTAACTTGAACCTCACAACCCTTTGAAATGGGTACTAAATGCATTCTCATTTAAAGGTGAGGAAATTGAGGCTTAGAGAAGTGAAGGGGTTTACCAAGGACACGTGGCTCAGTAGGGTGATTGAACCCAGACGCAAAGCCACTGCCTGACTGCAGAGCCTGCACTCAATCACTGCACCTCACTGCCTGCCCTACACACACGTCTGAAGGGGAGAGTGCACATGCATGCCTGGGGCACTGCTGGCACAGAGCAAGCACTAAATAAATGTTAGCAATTGTAGATCTTTCAGGAGAATGTTAGTGGCTACTGCCTAATCAAAGGGTTTCTGTAGTCAAATACATTTAGGAAATGGTAGGTTAATTTTGCTATTTAACTTGCCAGAGCTTTTCAAGTGTGAATACACATTGGGGATCTCCAAGAAGCAATGCAGGACTCTTCAAGGCTAGGATTCCTGGAGAAATGCCGGTCACCAGGTCAGTGGTCTAGAGCAGCGGTCTCTAACCGGTGGTCCGCAGACCACTGGTGTGGTCCGTGAGGTCCAAAAGGTTGGTGACTGCTGCTCTAGAACATCAAAATTGGGTTAAGTTTGCTCAGTCTTTCTCAGCTGTGACCTGCGGACATTTGGGGCTGACTCGATCACTGTAGGGGCTATCCTGTGCACTTAGGATGCTTTGGCCTCTACCCGCTAGATGCCTGTATGCCGCACCCTCCCCCAGTTGTGACAATGAAATCTGTCTCCAGACATTGGTAAATGTCCCCTGAGAGACAAAATCACGTCCAGTTGAGGGCCACTGGATTAGCTTATTTAAAGCTAAAATATAAAAGAGAACAGGCAGAAATACCTGCATTTAAGGGCTGGAGCGTGAAGAAAAGGCCGCTGCTGAGCCAAGAGAAATAGTGAAAAGAGCTCTGATGATCAAGGAAAGGAGGGGCAGGGCTGCCACGGGAGCAGTGGGTTCCCAGGAGAGGAGCGGGCCCCCGTGGTGTCAAAGCTCCCGGGAAGAAAGAGACCTGGAGGAGAGAGGGCCCAGGGTTCTCACTGGCTTCCTTTGAGGAAGCAGCACCAGCGGAGTGACAAACAGCGGATGTCGGGAGCCCAGAGACAGCACTCCACTGTTCCTGGAAGACTAGTGGCCAATAGCAGGGAATGGTGTTAAGATGGGAACATCTGACCTGGTCCAGAGAAGGGAGGAAAGCACGGTGGGGAGGAAGTCGAGGAGGAAGCGAGTTGCTCAAGACCTGGAAGAGCAGGTGGGCAGAGAAAGGATTGAGGACGTGGTCCTCTATCCCAGGGAAGGGCAGTGGGCTCCGGCCTCTGACAGATGGATGCGGTATGGCTCACTGAGTTCATTTCCTGGGGCTGCCATAGCAGGTGACCACACACGAGGGGGCTTAAGGCAACACGAATTTATTTTCTCATTCTGGGGAATGAGAGTTCTGCAGAACGGAAGTGGGAAGTCAGGTGGTCTGAGGGCTGGTTCCTCCTGGGGGGTATGAAGGAGAGTCCATGCCTCGCCCTGGGGTGTCTGCAGGTTGCGGGCACTCTTCACCATTCCTTTGCTTATAGATGCATCACTCCCATTGCTGCCTCCGTTGTCACACGGCCTCCTTCTGGGGAAACCAGGCATTGGTTTTCGGGCCCACCCCAATTTAATCTGACCTCACCTTAATTTAACGAATGATATCCGCAAAGACCCCATTTCCAAATAAGGTCACAGCTTCCAAGTAGACATGAATTTTGAGGAGACGCTGTTCAAACCAGTACACTCTCAAACAGCTTCTTTTTTATATAAGTTTGACTTAGTATCCATTTTTTAAAATGGAATATTGAACATAAGAATCATTATTTCTGGAGCCTTTTGGAAAACGAGAAGACTCAGCAGCACGGCACTGAGAAGGGACCATCCCTGTTAGGATGACGGCTCATTCTAATTTGCCACAGCTCCCACCAGCCTTCCTTTCTCATTGACCTTACACTGGGGGCCTCTCTGGGGGCTGGAGTTTGAGATGCCTGGCATAAGCCCCCTCCCCGCCCCCCCCTCTCTCTCTCTTTCTTTTTTGATTAAGGTATTACATATGTGTAAAACCGTTCCTCTCTGAGGCCCAGCTCAGTCCTAGGAACAAAGCCCACATTCTCTACATTCCTGATGGGGATCAGAGGTATCACCCCTTCCCTGATGTGTTCTGATCCGAGCTTCAACCACAACCCTGTTTAACCAGTCCAGGTCAAAGCACAGGCTGGGATAGCACAAGCAGGCCAATAGTTGGCCTCCTAGGCAAGGATTGGCTGGGCCTGCTAGTATTTTTCTAGCTGGAGCTCAGAACGTGTCATTGCCCATTGTTTGCTTGGCAGTCTGGAATCTCACCTGGGAAGGGCATGACGCTGCAGGTGAAGGACACCAGCTTTAGAAATCCAGCAGATGTGGCTTTGAATCCCAGCCACAGCCCTACCGAGCTGTCTGGCCTTCATATGAGAATACCTTCTCCTCAGCCCAAGGATTTTGTAAGAATGGCAAATAATGCCACAGACCGCGCCCGCTATGAATTGGGCACTCAGTAAATGCAAAATTGTAATAATTGTAAAAAGTACGACCAGTCCCATTGTTAGATGACTTCCAGGCACCAGATAGATGGCATACAATGTTCACAGGTCGGGGCAGAACAAAGTGGGTGGAGAGGAGGGAAGATGAAGTCTCCCCCAGTCAGAAGCCTCAGGAAGGAGGGCATCAGCGTTCTAAGTCACCCACTGGCTGTTTGAAACGGGAAATCTTCTAAGCAGCAACTACCCACCCCTTATCCCCCGGCTCCTGTTCTGTGCTATTTTGTATGCATCATCCAGTGTTTACGTGACACCTTATTAAACAAGGTTTGCCTGTGACCCTGCAAGTCACAATGAAGTCAGAAATTAAGACATAGCTTCCCACATTGCCTAATTGGATTAGAAGCATCACATGAAGGCCGGGTTGACTAGAAATGTGCAAGGGATTATTCAGTAATGACTTTCTTCTGTTCTCCTTCCTTCACTAAGCCTAGCGATTGGAGAGAATCCCAGTAGAAGGGGCTGTCTTTCTCATTCACAGTTGGGTCTCCCTGGGCATTGTGGGGCTGGGGAGGGCATTGTAGATAATTGATTGGCCGGTGATGACGGCTGCTATGCGTAAGCTAATGACTCTGGTCCTTAGCAGTCATCTGGATTCCTGATCCAAATACCCAACAGTCAGTCACATTTCTACCCTGGGGTCTCACAGGCATCTCAGGATCCTATAAAGAACCCATTGTCTTTCTGTCCCCAAGTTATCCTCAACTTTCATCCTTAATGAATGACACCACCAACCTCCCAGTTGCCCAAGCCGGAAACCCAGGAGTCTCTATATTATTTCTACCCCCTAAAAGCCATGAGGCCATTCTCAGTTCTAACTCCTGGACGTCTCTTATGTCTATCACCTTCTCCCCAACCATCCTGCTCTGCCTATTAGGCCTTTATCATCTCTGTCTTATGATATTACAGTCACTTCTCCACTCTTCCATTTTTACTTTAAAAAGAAGACGGAAAAAGCCCCACTTCCAGAGTGAGTTTTTTTAAAAACGTTTTTCTGCTTATAGCACTCTCCTGAGGAAAATCCTTCACAAAACCAGTGAAATACATTGCATGCTTGGGTCTCTTCCTCCTTCCAGGGCCCAAGCAGACATTACTAATCAATCACCGCACTGTCTCCTACTGAGCAAGATTTGGGCTGAGCTTTGCTATGAGTTCATTGGCATTCACATTTGATAGTCCTTCATTACCTGCCTCCTGGCTACCCAGCTTGTCCCTGGCTGCTCCCTTTCTTTCTCCACCTCTCCTGTGGAATTCAAATACACCACCATGCCTTTACACATGCAGTTCCCTCTGCCTGGAATGCCCTTCCTCACGTGTGTCTGCCTGGAAAACTCTGACCTCACTCAAGTGTCATCACTAGGAATCCCCAAGATTTGGGCACGTTTCTCTCAGCCCCGTTTCCCTGTGCCTCCATGGTGTAGCAAGTGTTTCATTGCTCTGACGTTGGTCTGCATGTCTGACTGCCCCAGCATTTTTCTAGGGCCCGTAGTGGGTCAGGGACAGTGGCTTAGGCATCGTTGCATCCCCAGCACCTGTCGTGGCTTTACTGTGATCAGCTATCTATCAAGTAAGTGACTGAACTAACTTAAGTTGAACATTTATTTTATGCCAGACATTGAGCTAAACACTCTACATGCATCATCATACTCCATCCTTATAATATCTCCAAAAGGTAGTCATGCTTTTTTCCCATTTTACATGTGAGGAAACGGAGGTCCAGAGAGTTGAAGTCATCCATGTGCTCCAGGCCACACAGCGGAGGGCCCAGGTCTGTCTAAGCTAGCATTCTCCCAGGCGACACTTGGCAATGTGTGGACACGTTTTCAGTTGTCACAGCTGAGTCAGGGGTGTCCCTGGCATCTAGTGGGGAGAGTCCAGAGATGCAGCTGAACTTCCAGCAGTGCGCAGGACAACCTCTACCCCCAACAGAGACTTCCCCAGCCCACCATGTCAATAGTCCCAAGGGGGAGAAACCCTACCCCTAAGCCTTCGCATACAGTCCTGGCCTTGAGCGCCTCCCTACAGTCCGTGTACCTCTAACTGTTGGTGTCTCCATCAGTTTTGGTTGCTGAGACTTAGGAGCTGGAAATGGCAGTTGGAAGAAGCTTTGATTACATCAACTCTGAGTGAGGGGATGGGGACACAGAGGTGTACGTAATTCTAATCCTGGGGCTTCGACAAAGACATCAAACCATGATAACCCCCAAAGATGATAGGTCTCAGGACAAGCCATCTCCCCAGTCTGTCCATCCCTGAGGGTCACCTCCACCCCACTGCCTTAGAAGGATTTCCAACAGCTTAAATGAATGCCTGCAGGTGTTGGGGGCAGGGAGTAGGGGAGAAGGCAGATGCTCTTAGAACAAGGTAAATAAGTAATTTAGATCCATCCAAAGAGCCCATGATCCAAATCTGCTTAAGCCACATGGAGTCGGCACAGGGTTAACAGCACTCAGTCCATTTTCATCCAGAAATTTGGTCCTCGTATGCAACTTAGTTGTGATTCTCACATTATTTATTATTCATGGGGCATTGTAACTTTCCGCAGCCTCTGAGTAATCTTCTTAAGCTGCCAAAGGAACCGGTGTTAATTGCTTACACTGGAACGTATTTGCTGTTGGAAATGTCACACCATAATTATATCCCATTTCACCGTCTGACAAGTAATATACTAAAGGAAAATTGGGTTTCTTTTTTTCCTTCTTCTCCTCCTTCTTGTGATGTGTAAAACCATTACCGCAACCCTTCGGGCAGCAAGCAGGTGGCAAGTTTCTGGAGTTGTCCAGAGGTTAATCAAAACTTTCTGGACTGGCTGATAACACCAGCGAGCAGGGCTGCCTTCCTGGATGGGTGCGCAGCCCGGGCAGTCGCTCCCAGCCCACACCTACAAGGCTATGTTTGATTTAATGCTCTGCTTTCACTCCCTTGAAACTCAATAATTTTTGGATAAGGGGCCCCAAATTTTCGTTTGTCCTGGGCAATGCAAATTATGGAGGCAGCCCTGCTAACGAGGAAAGAACAGCGAATGACATAGCCCATGGGGGCGTGGTTAACGGTCAGAAAGAGATGATGTGAGAGGAAATAGAATTTTAAGGACACAAAACAGTTATAAATTATAGAAAATTATATACAGACATATTTATAATACATATAAATTAAATACATATACATGTGTGTGTGTGTCATAAGAATTGGTGGCACATGCAGGGCAGAATATCTAAGCAGATAGTACTTTCTGGAAAGTAGAGACTATTTGGGAGGCTGAACTTCTCCTCAGCCTTATGGGAGCTTCAGCCACCTGCTGCAAGAGGGGCCAAGAGAAGTGCTATCCCAGCCGGTGGCTGCTTTCTCCTGTATAATTGTATAGAAGAGAAGGGAGAATGGATTTTGATGGATGGTTAGCTGTCTGTGCTACACCCATTTTACAGATTTGGAAGTCGAGGAGACTTCAAAGAGATTAAGCCATTTGCTCAAGTGCACAGTGATAGAGAAAGGCACACTTGGCTTGATGAAAGTACAAAGTGCATTTTTCACAGCTGACATGTATTTGTCACTTCCCGGCATCTTTTCCCTCTCTTCGATGAGTAAATATGTACCGTCTCCCTTTGTCAGTCTTGTTCCAGGAACTGGCACCAGGGTTTTTGAGTGAAGTAGAATAATAAATGAAGTCTGCTTGTATTTAAAAAAAAAAAAAGATATTATACATTTATTCTGTAAATACTGAGTCAATATACACTCTGGGCTAGGTACTTGGGATGTAATATTGAATCAATTTTCCAGGTATTTAAAATCCATTCATTCATTCAAATAAACTGCATGTTAGTCACTTCCCTGAATCAGGCAATAAGTAGGTGAGTAATCTTTTGCACAGGGCACTCTTCTAAGACAGGGAAGGAAAACAGCTGAGTCACAAATGGGTCTTGTCCCTGAGGGGAGATTAAACTTACATATGCATGATCCTCCTAGAAGGAGATGCTGCTAAAGCTGTTTGTTTATCCTTATGTTCATTTAAGAAATCTACCGAAAGTTTAAGCTAATGACTAAACAATTGCACCTCTACCTTGCCTTTCCTTTATCCTCTGTCTGGCTGCTGACAGGATGTGGCCAACAATGACAGCATGTGTAATAGCTGACAGTTGCTAGATGGTTACTGTATGCCACATGCATTAATTATAATATATAGGTTAATCCGCCCAAGTATTTTATTTCCATTTTCCATTTGAGGAAATTAGGCTCACAGAGGTTCTTATAACTTCTCCATATCACACAGTTAGCAGGTTCTGGCCCTAGACCTTTCTGCCTTCAGAGCCCAATGTATAATCAGTATATTAGTTACGGCGACATTAGCTGCTATAACAAACAGACCCCGTATAAGGCTTCCAACACAAAGGAGGCTTATTTCTTCATCCTACACCATCCAAAGTGGATGTTCCTGGTTGGCTCTCCTCCAACTAGTGATTCAGGGACCCAAGACCCCTTGCATCTTGTGCTCCACCATCCCCAGCACATGGCACCCAAAGTCACCTGCTCTTCTGCATCTAGATGGCTGTGGGGAGAAAAGCCCTGGGGGAGCATAAGCAGGAGGGGGTATCCAAGGGGTCAAGCCTAGAACTTGTACTTGTCACTTACACTTACATTTTATTGGCTCAAGTGTAGCCATTTGGCCAGCTGTAACTGCAAAGGATGCTGGGAAGAAGGTCCCAATAGGTGTCCAAGGAAAAAGCAGAACTGGGTTCCACCACTTTGCTTACCCTAGTGCTTACCCTAGTCTTGGTTGCCTCCGCTGTGGCTTATTTCTAGCCAGGCCTGAAGCCTCCGGCACCTCTGAAATACACGTGACACAAGCCTCTTTTCCCAACAAAAGGGTCACCTTCCCTGATGCTGGGAACACATCTCTGGGAAGCATCCTTCCCGGACTGTGGCTGCGTATTTGACAGGGATCCAGGGCACGGAGGAAGGCAAGGTTAGTAATTTAGTTGTCATTGGCTGACAGGTTCGCCTTAGAATGTTCCCTGCAATTCAAGGCTTGAGAGAGAGAGAGAGAGAGAGAGAGAGAGAGAGAGAGAGAGAGAGAGAGAGAGACAGACAGACAGCGAGAGGCACCTAACTAGTGTCAGCTTTTTTTTTTCTTCCTGACACACTGCCTGCTGCTGACCCTGACACACGTGGGGAGTGTCCCGGCACGATTCCCACTCACCCTTGGTGTTCTCATTTCTCCTCCCCAGCGGGGTGTCCCTGGGTGTGGCACACTGGTAGTGGGCATCACGATCACTGGGGGGCCCAGAGGAAACCGCTGTGAGAAGGGTGATCTTGAGGGGAGGAGCCCAAGAATCTGCATTTTAGTAAGCTCCCCAGTGAATCTTTTTGAGAGTCACTGGTTTCGAGCAGAGCTTCGTAACCTTGGCACTTGATACTTTGAATTGGATAGATCCCTTACTGTGGGACTGTCCAGTGCATAGTAGGATGTTTAGCAGCACCCCGGCCTCTACCCATTTGATGCCACTAGCACCCTCTCCCCGAGTTGTGACACCTACACATGTCTCCTGGCATTGCTAAATGTCCCCTGGGGAGGCAGAGTTGCCCAAGAAGCGTGGGTTTAGCATCACTCCCTGTGTTTGAAGGAGTATGTTACTGCCGCAGAGCTTAGCGTGGCCCTGACTAATACACGTCCTGGTGCTCTGAGGCTTTTCCATGAGAAGCAGTCACGTTGCTCTCCTTATCTGCCATCTGGAACAGGTTCATAGTACATCTGAAGGCAGAACTGGGCAGCAGCTATGAAATCAGATGAGCCTTGGTTCAAACCCCAGCTCCGCCCCTGGCCGTGTGATCCTCATTATGTTACCTGACCTCTCTGTCTCAGTCTTTCCTCCTCTGGAAAATTGGGATAGTGATCATACTTGCTTCACAGTGCTTTGCTTGTAAATGAAACCAATGCAACAAAGCAACAGCATACACAAACGAAAAGGTACTTAGCACCATGCCCGCATATTGTAAGTGCTCAACAAAATGTTCAACAAATTGTTATCAATGTTGTGTTCCCGGCAGGCTCATGGTACACATTGTTTCTTGGGTCAGCATCTTTAGCAGGGCCCTGTTTCTTTCCAGCCGATCAGCTTCCTGTAGCTTTATTGACCAGAGGACTAGTTTCTGTTAACATTGAAAAGGAGTGGCGGCAAGTGGTCAGGGACAAGGACCCCCAAACCAATGTGTCAGGAATAGTGTGGATTGGAGGTTATTGCTAATACCACAGTAGAGTAATGACTATGCCCACTGTGACGCTTTAACGGTGTAAGACAAGACAGAGGCATGTCAGCATTATTCGTGTATTTCACATGTATTGCCTGATTGCCTACTATGTGCCGGGAGACAGAGATGGAAAGGAAAGTCTGTCTTTTTTATTCACATGGCTTAAATCTTTGGTCATCTGTTGCTTTTAAGGAACAAAAGGAACTAATCAAGCACAGACATCTTTCCTGCCCTGGGCAAGATTTCAGTCGTAGTTGGAAAAATAAGCAGATGACTGTGTCTGCCCATCCAAGTCAGCAGGGACAGTGGCCCGAGTCCCCTAAATTCACCGGACTGCCTGCACCCCATGCCGCCACTGCTGCTCTCACGCACGGAGAACGCGCACGTGGCCTGGCCCAGGTGACAGCTTGCTCAACTTTCAATTGTGCTCGTTTGTGTGTGTTTTTTTAAATGGCAGTTTCAACAAATTCTACCCACTGATGCATTATTTAACCAAATGTCATCTCTCTGCTTTTCTCATTTAAGTATCATCTGTTAGGTTTACACTTTGGTACACCCATGAAATTAACACTACACGTGTTTCCTTTTGGAGCCGACTGCATTTGATTTCATTTAAATTGTTGTCGCTGTCAATGGCCTTCCATAGCTGCAGTGGTGCGGGTCCGGCTCCTCAAAGGCTTATCTTAACCCCATCCTGTCTGAAAAGCTACAGCTCCCCTTGTCCCTGGAGCTCACTAGTCTAAGCGTCAAGTCCGTGTTTAAGATGAGCTTCATCTGCTAGTTCATTTATAGGGGTTCTTATTTAGGAAGGGGTGTTCTCAGAAGCCCGCTGGCTTAAATGAGGCTTCCAAGCCATAGTTGAGAAATCAGGGTCTCTTTGCTCTTCCAGGTTAATCAAGGGGTGGTAGAAGGTGAACTGAGACAAAAACTGTCCAACAGACAGGTGAGGGGACTTTGGTAAATGATGGTTATGAAGCATCCCATTCATTCATTCCGCATTCATTTAGAGACTTGCTGGGAGAGGGATTGTGTCCATCCGGTCTAGTGCCGGACACCTCAGTGTGCCCCCCCCCCGCCAGGAGTAAGCATTTGATAATGATTTCTCAAATAAGTGACATATTTACTATCATGAGCACTGTACTCCCCTCCTACCCCAGGGTGTAGCACTCTTGCTGGCATTTATAATTATTTATCAAATGAATGAATGAATTTGTGCTGTCACATGCTCACAAGGCCTAAAAATTCTTTATAAATGATCTCAGGCTGTGCTGGTGCAGCGTGTTAATCAAGAGAGATGTCAGCTGTAGACTGTTGACTTGAGTCACTCTCAGGAAGGACCATGACAAAGGGAGCAGGCACCCTAGAAGGAGTAGGAGCCAACTGAAATGAGCTGGGGGTGCACACTTGGCCTGGACTTGGAGGATGGGGGGTGGGTAGAGTAATTGCATAATATCACTTTCCACATATGTGAGAGGTTGGCTGGCAGCAGAAGTAGTGGTGCTGTCTTTGAAGGCAGAATTCAGCCCCTATGGATGAAACATTTGTTGCTGATGGAAGTGGGGTTCTTGGGTGTCATGAGAAAAAGCATTTTCAGGGACCCACAAGGGAGGATGAGGTCTGGTGGTAAGATTTATTAGGGTGAAAATAGAAGGTGCCCTGGGGGATCCCAATGTCCCATCTACACCCCTCCCATCATGGAAAATCAGGGCCAGAAATAGGACCAGTGTCCAAAGATTCTGTGCCATATTAAAGCTCAGCCCAGTCTGGCCTCCCTCGCCATGCGGCTAGCTTAGCTTGTGTTCTGGCTGCGATCTGTTTACTGTGCTGTGCCCAGGCTCCCACCTGGAGCCTGCATCTGGGGTCTGCGTGGCCATCGGCTTTGTGGCTGCTGGGGCCACAAGGTTGTGGAGAGAGAACACGTGAATGGACGGCGTGAGGGCAGGTCACTGAGCGTAAGACAGAGCTCCTCTTTGTTCCCTGGGCTTATATTACCTCGGGCTTGGGAGGAACCAGGAGCTTTTTCAAAATAACCCATCAGTTTCCCAAGATTTCCTGGTCTTGGGCTGGGTCCACCCCCTAGCCAATTGCTCCCTTTTCCAGGTTAGATTGACAGGCCTCTATGGTCAAGCACCGCCCCCCTGCACCATTTTGACCTCTGCTGTGCATGGCTTACCTAACACAGTCAGATACTGGAGTGGTGAAAGGAGGGTGTGAGTCCTTGGGGGCAGTGCTGTGATCCCCTGGAGTGTGTTGAAGCTGTACCTTCTTGGAAAAGTAAATAGGTTCGTGCTCCCCAGCCCATTAGGCTCAACAATGTCGGATTCTCTTTGCTTCCTTCCCTATTAGTATCTACCCGCCTATGCTAACACCTTCTGGCAGGCATATTTTGGGAAAATACAGCTCCTGATCAGCACTGTCCACAAGTGCAGCTGGCTACTGTGTAAGGCACTGAGGTCCCTGTCCTTGGAGGCATTCAAAAAATAACGGAATGACTTTTAATTATGTATTCAATGTTTTTGTCATTACATTACAGACATTTCAAAAATATAGAAAAAGGAAGTGTAAAACCTAACAGGCCCTTTCCCTCCTTCTTTTTATTTTATTCTTCAAGGTAAGATTTTTACCTGTCAAGACCTTGACACATGGCCTTCCTTTTGCCTGAAATGGCATCCTCTTTACCTGGCTCCCTCTTGCTCATGGTTAAAGATGTTGGATGTTGACTTCACTGTTGCTTCAGAAAAGTCTAAAGATCTGTCTACATTAGACGCCCTGGCCCCATCTTCCTCCTCCTAGTTAGCACCTGTTCATTTCCTTCATTGCATTAAACACCTGTTATAAAAATACTAGAGGCCTGGTGCACAAAATCTGTGCATGGTGTGTGTGTGGGGGGGGAGTCCCCACAGCCCAGCCTGCACCCTCTCCAATCCGGAGCCCCTCAGGGGATGTCCAACTGCCAGTTTAGGCCCAATCCCGGGGATTGGGCCTAAACCGGCAGTCAGACATCCCTCTCACAATCCCAAACTGCTGGCTCCTAACCACTCAACTGCCTGCCTGCCTGATTGCCCCTAACAACCTCTGCCTGCCTGCCTGATCACCCCTAACTGCCGCCTCCCCACCCCGACAGCCTGATCACCCCTAACTGCCTCTGCCTGTTGGCCTGATTGCCCGTAACTGCCCCCCCCCCCCCGCCCTGGTCACCCCTAACTGCCTGCCCTGCCGACCTGATCACCTCTAACTGCCTCTGCCTGACAGTCTGGTCGCCCCACACAGCCTGCTGTTTGGTCATTGTGTGAGGGTATCCCGACCAATTTGCATATTATCCTTTTATTAGTATAGACTAGAGGCCCAATGCATGAAAATTTGTGCAAGAGTAGCCCTTCTTTCCCCTGGCTGCCGGCACTGGCTTCCTTCTGGCACCTGGGACCCGGGCTACTGGCACCGGCTTTCCTCCAGCACCAAGGACCTGGGCTTCCCTCCTCCTGCTGCCTGCGGGCATCCAGGACCCCAGCCAGCTTGCCCCAGGCCGGCCACAGGCACCCAGGACCCCGGCCGGCTTCCCCCCAGCCTTGGTTTTGTCAGTAAGGATGTCGGGAATGATGTCTGGAAGATGTCCGGCCTACTTAGCATATTACCCTTTTATTAGTATAGATGTTTGTCTGTTCTCCCCACCCTCCTCCCATCAGACTACAAACTCCCTGAAGACAAATTCAATATACCTTGTCCTATGCATCCCCAGCATCTAGCAGGTTATCTGCTCGTAATGGAAGTTCAGTGAATATCTGTGAAGGAAAGAAAGAATACCTGTATTCATTGACATGGAAAAGACGTCATGGGTATATTGCTGAAAATGAATGCTTATGGCAGCAGAATGTATGTGATTCTATATTATATGTGCCTATAAAAACATTTGGGAAGTGTTCACTATAAATTTTAATGATAGTGATATCTAGATACTATAACATTCAAGGGGTTTTTCCTCTTTTTTCTACCTTTTTCATATTGTTCTGTACGTTGAATTTTCTACAATGAGTACGCCTTATCCATGTAGACAGAAAACTCAAACTCCCAGAGCAGGCACAGAAGTGAAGCTAAACGTGATTAAAAGTGAGCCTCTCCTTGGTTTCGTCCTAGAAATCGCAGCCCCTGCGCTGTGATCTGCTGTCTGGTATTGTAGCCCCCTGGCCAGGTCTCACCATTGCAGGGCATGGATCCAGCACAAGTCCAAGGATAGCTGAGACGCTCCCTGTTACCCATGGCCATGAGCCCTCTTGCCTGTGTGTTTCCATATCTGTTTCCTCCTTCAACAGGAATGTGCCCAAGACCCTGCCTGGGGCCCCTGTTGCTGTCTTTCGGTGTGACCCAGTGCTCCTGGCATTGTCACTGGGCATTTGGCTAGGCCCTGGGGAGGGAGAAAACCATAAGCCCTGCCCTCCAGGAGCAAACGCGATTGTTGTATTGGATTGGCAGTTGCTGTCGTTGCTGTTGAAATAAACTGGACAGTCGTTAGCAATGGGTCGGCCAAGAGGATCACTCTTCTTAGAAACTCAGAAGGTGCTGGCTTCTCAGGAGGCAGGGTGGCAGTGTTCTGGAATCGGGTTGCCTGGATTCAGATTTCAGCTCCATTACTTCCTAGGAGCTGGCGCTGGGAAAACTACCCCTCCCTCTGTGGCTCAGTTTCCCCACCTGTAAAATGGGGGTTCATAGCAGCACTCGCCTCATACGTTTGCCGCAAGAACTAAATGAGATGATGCATGGACAGGGCTTGGCCAGTGGCCAGTGACCAGTGCAGGGTACACTGGCAGAAACGCGAGCCTTTGTAATTACTCCTGTCTGCGTTTGTGACGTGACAGCATTAACGTGACAAATGGCTAACCATTTGCAGAAATGTCCGTTTTTAAAAAGAAGGCACCTGCAGAACATATTTATGGTTTATGATCAAGAGACAGCGTTAATGGCCCATAATGTGATTACGATGAGGACTTTTATTAGGAAAATTCCAACCAATTCGGCGCTAATTAATGTACTGTTAACTTTAGAGTGTTACTCTCCTAGTCCTTGGAGAGTTGGGGAAAATAAACCTGTTGTCAAAAGCCTACCCTGAGAAGTAAATAAGAGTTGTTTGCTCCTCAGGCGGCTCCATTTGTAATAGGAATAGATGAGTCTGCGCTTTTCCATGGCAGTATTTACTGAGCCCGCGAGTACCTTCAGAAGAGGAGAAAGGAGGACAGAGATGAAAATGTCCAAGTGACGGGAAGACTCTCGAGAGGACTTGCAAACAGCAGCCTCAGGGTCGAAAGGTGGAGCATGGAGCAGGTGTCAACACCCCAAGCCACAGACTGGAGGGTGCAGGGGGCTCCTTGCTTCCTACCCGACCTCCACTCTGCACCGCGGAGCCAGGCCTCTCACACCCTCCCACCTGCCACTTTCCAAATGTGTCCTGCCTGCAATCCACCCCTCAACGCTCAGCAACAGTCCTAGGGTGACAGCTGTCATTCCCTTCCATTGCGGTTCTTTACAACGTGCCCAAGACCCTGCGTGGGGCCCCTGTTGCTGGTTTTCTATCCCCATATCCCCGATGCTGCTTCTTGGTTTCTGTGCTTCATCCACACTGGCCCTCCTGTATGTCCCCTCATGTACTGCCCCTGTTTCATCTCTCAGCCTGTAGAGCTTAGCTCAAGGAATATATCTCTTTTTTTAAAAAATATATTTTATTGATTTTTTTTACAGAGAGGAAGGGAAAGGGATAGAGAGTTAGAAACATCGATGAGAGAGAAACATCGATCAGCTGCCTCCTGCACACTCTCTACTGGGTGTGTGCCCGCAACCAAGGTACATGCCCTTGGCCGGAATCAAACCTGGGACCCTTGAGTCCACAGGCCGAAGCTCTAGCCACTGAGCCAAACGTTTAGGGCAGGAATGTATCTCTTAACCAACTAGAGTAGTTGTAGTGTATTACTCAGCTCAGGCTGTCGTAACAAACTACTACAGGTTGGGTGTGTTCCACACAATAATTTATTTTTTCACAGTTTGGGAGCCTGGACGTCTAAGGTCAGGGTGCCATCTGGTTGGGTTCTGGTAGGAGTTCCCATCCTGCTTGCAGATGGCCACCTTGTCGCCGTGTCCTCACGTGGCAGAGAGAGAAGGCTCTCTGGTGTCCCTTCTTCTAAGGGCGGCAATCCCATCAGACTAGGTCTCCACCCCCATGACCTCATCTAACCTAATCGCCTCCCTAAAGGCCCGTCTCCAATGTAGTCACATGGGGATTCGGGCTTCGTTATAGGTATTTGGGTGGGGGCACAATGCAGTTGGTAGCAATTAGTATCTTTGGAAAAGGAAAGGCTTCCCCAGCATAGTCAGGGACAGAAGCAGGGGTTTGATGGCATTAAGCCTCATCATAGCTTCATGGAAAGGTTAACTAGCGTTCCGCAGTGAGAAATAAGGCTGGAAAGGGGAGAAGAGAGAGAAAATGCAGTCACTCGCCTGTCATTATTTAAGGGACTAGTAATGATGGCCACCCTTGAATTTTCTCCATGTCATGGAAATCGTCTTAGAAATGTTCATGTGTTTATGGCTCACCTTCCCAGTCCAGAGAGTCTGTGCCTCGTAAGCCAAGGCTGTCTGTGGCATGGACATTAGTTCGTCACCCGCTCCCTGATGGCCTGCCTGGCGTAGTACCCATTCCAGTTACTACTCCTGAGTCACAAGCCCCTCCAAAAGTAGTGGCATAGAACACGACATGGTGTGATGCTCATGGATTCTGTGGATCAGGAATTTGGAAAGAGCACACCTCCACCATCGATGGGTGGCAGGAGGGACAAGATGGCCCCAGGTTCAGAGCCACTCTCTGTGCTCGGGACTCTTCTGAGCAACTCATTCCATGGGTTCTTCCCTAGGAGTTAGGGGCCGATAATTGCCCTCTTTTTACTGATGAGGAACTAGGATCTTAGAGAGGTGATATAGCTTGTCCAAACTCACAGAGTTAGTGAGGGAGGAGGAGGAGCTATGGTTTAAACCCAGATCTTGTATTTCAAAGCCTGTATTCTCTCCACTTGCCATACTGCCTTTCCATGGGTGACTACCCATGTTGGAAAAAAAAATGAAGTAGGCCATCTTGGCAGGAAACATCCTGCCTCCCAGTGAGATGAGTACTTCTCAAGCAACAGCCATATTGATCCCCTCAGGGGCATTGGGAAATGTAAAGGGCAATGCCGGGGTTCTTGTTCCAGCATCTAGAAGGGTTCAGCAATCTGGAGAAGGCTGTGTGTAACTTAAGTAAGAGTCCAGAGTGCTAACGTAATTTTGAAAGGCACTGGGGGTCAGAGGAGCCTTGCTAAAGAAACTAAGTTCTCCTCATCTCAGGACCCCATGCTTTTTATTAACACAAATTGTCCTGAGGTGAGGCAGAGATATACACATCAAAGGGTCAGGTTTTGTATATACACAGTCCATTGTCAGATTTGAGGAAATACCTCTGGCTGTTTAGGTGTTAGGCCAGTAGGAGGCAATAATATGTAGATTAAGATGCCCTGAGCTGTCTGGCAGCAAGATATCAATTTAATGCATCTTTTCAGATTTGGGGAAATGCCCTTCAGCCACTCCAGATGAGTCAGCCCTTGCTGACATGCTGGAATTGGCTTCCGGCAAGGGAAAGGGCTATTTTGGGGACTAGAGATATTAAATGTCCTGAATGCATGGGACAGCCCCACCCAATGAAGCATTTTCTCTCCCCAAGTGCCAGTAGTCCCTGAAGAGAAACGCTGCGAGAGAAACACAAGGTGGCCGTCTGCCAGGGGAGAAATGTGTGCAATGTTAATCTGTACTGAAAGCATTGGAAAGGTTGCTCAGGTACAATAGGAGCTGTTGCTCCCCTGCATGGGTTAGCTTAGCGGTTGTCTCGGTTTGTCCAGGCTGCTGCGACAAAATGCCACAGGCTGGGTAGCTTATAAAGAACAGAAATTCAGTTCTCACAGTTCTGGAGGCTGGAAGTCCAAGAGCAAGGCACCAGCATATCAGTGTCTGCTGGACCTCATCGGAACCAGGAAGCAGGCCCTCACCAGACACTAGATCTGCTGGTACCTTCTCCCTGTATCCAGCTTGACGGAAAAGGAAGGGAGCGCTCTGAGGCCTCTTTTGTAAGGGCACTAATTCCATTCATGAGGACTCCATCCTCATGACCTAATCACCTCCCAGAGGTCCCACCTCCTAATAGCATTGCCTTGGGAATTAGGTTTTCAACATATGAATGTGGGGAAGAGACACAGAAATTCATACCACAATGGGATTAAAAACCCTCAATTTATGAGGAAGGAAGATTTGAATCCCAATTCTGGGGTGTATTAGCTGGTCAGGTCTGCGTCTTAACTTCCTTGTCTGTAAAATGGGAATGATCACCATAGCTCCCTCAAAGGTCGGCTGTAAGAACTAAGTGACACTATGTCCGTTTGAAAACCCTCCCCCGGGGCCTGGCACACAGAAGTAGCTCTTTTGCCCTTGATGCCCGGGAAAGGTAATGGCAGAAGGAGGACAAGAGCTTGCAGGCCAAAGCACAGCATTTCCACAGATGATGTGTAACAGGCAAAGTGACTGGGACCCAGTGAATTGCGGCGAAATGTACCATACGCCATCAATATCTATCCCACCAGTTTCCATTTATTGAGCAGTACATCATTAGAATATCCCAGGGCTTTCGACAATAAAATCAATAAGACGCTTCAGCCATGGGCTGTGGTTTAATAACTCCAGACTTGAATGAGGGGAGAAAAATCAGTGAGCAGGAAAATTTCCTGAGTGCTTGGTCGGGGGTGGAGGGAGACATTCTCTCAAGAGTGGGAGAAAAATAACCAGGGAGCTAGCCTTCGGTCTCTGGCGGAGCAGGAGGCCGTGAGGACTTAACGCGGCGCCCGGAGATGGATTTGGGTAAAACTCCACCTTGAGAGATGCATTTTTTAAAGTGGTGGCTGGAAAGAAAAGAAGGCACCCAGGACGGGGTTCTCAGCCCTGACTGCACACCGGATCGCTTGGGGGGCTTTAAAACATTGCCAAGACCGGCACCCACCCAAATAATTAAATTAGAATTTCTTGGGGTGGAGCCAAGGCATGGTTTTGTTTAATATATTTTTATTGATTTTTAGAGAGAGGAAGGGAGAGGGAGAGAGAGATAGAAACATCGATGAGAAAGAAACATCTATTGGCCACCTCCTGCTGGGAATTGAGCCTGCAACCTGGCCTGTGCCCTGACTGGAAATTGAACTGGTGACCCCTTTGGTTCATGGGTCGATGCTCAACCACTGAACCACACCATCCAGGCTTGTGGGGGGTTTTTTGTTTTTTGTTTTTTAAAGATGCTCAGGAGATTCTGATGTGCAGCCAGGGTTAAGAATTATTGGCCTAGGCCAGCGGTATTCAAATATTAGCTAGCATCAGAATCACTGGAGGGCTTGTTAAACCACAGAGTGCCCATCCCCCAGCCCCCAAGTTTCTGATTGAGAAGGTCTGGTGGGGAACTGAAATTTGCATGTCTGACATGGGTGTGACTCATGTTGCCGGTCAGAGACCACATTTTGAGAACTCCTGTTCTAGAGCAGTGCCTCTCAACTCAGAGTGGTTTTGCCCCTCTTCCCAGGGCCTGTTTGCCAGTGAATGCAGATATTTCGGGGAGGGAGGTGAGGGGAGGGGCCAGGGATGCGACTAAACCTCCTACAGTGTGCAAGGCAGCCCTCACTTCCCACAACAAAGAATTATCTGGCCCCAGACAGCCATGGTGCTGAGATTGAAAACCCCCCATCTGGAGTAGACAGTGGTTTAGAAGCCACTTGGGGAAGGTGATGCTTTGGCTAGAAGTGAGGGAGGCAGCAGGAGCCTGAGCGGAGACAGGGAGGTCTCCTCATGGAGCATGGCGTTTAAATGAGGTCGGTTTGTACCCTCATCTCTTCCACTCCTCCTGGCTCTGTGACCTTGGGTAAGTTCCTTTCCCTCTCTGAGCCTGGGACATTTACTCTGAAATGGAGGTAACTTCCTTGTATAGTGTTGATATGAGAGGTAAAGAGCCTGTGGGAGAACATCTTAAATGTTATGTGATGGACAAATTGGAGTGAAAAATGAAAAGCAGTTTTTCTCAGTAGAACCCTAGCTCACACTCTCTCTCCAGCAGGCCCCCCAGAGCCTACCCCAGAAAATTCCCAACAAAACACTCTGCAGCAAAGACGCCTGAAATCAGGAACACAGACATTGTACCCAGGAGTTCTCCCAAGGCATACGGGGCTGTGTAGGCATCCCGCTGAACCTGGCCTTCACCTGCCCTCGTTTGTTTAACAGACTCAGCACATCCCAGGTGGGAGCAAGCTTGTGGCGTCTAATTAATATTCTCCGAGCTGCCCTTGCACTTCTCCCATCTTCACGATTTTGCAATATCCGCATTCCACCTGCCCTATTATTCTCACGTTTTCATTGTAATCTACTCACTTGCATTTTTACTTAAGTCAGTTTTATTTTTAAAGCAATTCCGCAATACTACCAAATGTGGAATTCTTCCTGTCACTTGCCCTAAAGAGACAGCAACTATGCGAATGAATCAGCGAAATCAAAACAGTGGTGTTCCCTGCTGGCGGGTTCTCCTGTTGCCTGCCAAAGGTGCCAGTTTTGTGGGCAGATCTCTGCTCAAAAAAGAAGTCCAATGAGCAAGCACTATTGAGGACATGTTTGTGTGCACTAACTGGAGACTTGCTGGGTGGGCTGAACCACAAGGACTGGACGAGAGCTGAAGAGGGAATCGTTGTCCCACTCTGACTCAGTGCCAGTTGCTGTCTGTGGGCCACAGGAACCTTCCACTGGGAAGCTCCGACATCATGTGTGTGCACCCCAGCTCTGGAACTCTCAAGGTCAGGGCCACCCTCCTCAGCCGTGGAAACAGTAAACGGGTTGCAGTGCAGTGAATGAGGCTCAGAGTCACACCGTGTCAGCTCAACAACTGACTCCTCCACTGTGAATTGCCTTAGGTTGATTACGTTATAGCTTTTGGTCCTTACAGCATCCCTCCGAGTTGAGCTCTCTTTTACATGAGGAAACTGAGGCACAGATTAGCCAAGTGACCTGTGAGCCCAAAGTAGGTCCAGGATGCAGACCCAGGCTGAGCCCCCACATGGAATGGCTGAGTTTAAGAAGTGTTGGATGGGTTTCTCAAGATAAATGATTAAATGAAACATAGTTACCTTAGGATCCAGCAATTCCACTTCTGGGTCTACACCCCAAAGATTTGAAAGCAGGGCCTCGAGGAGATATTTGCACACATGTTCATAGCAGCATTCTTCGCAAGAACCAAAAAGTGGAAGCAACCCAGCTATCCACCAGCAGATGAGTGGGCAGAGGAAAGGTAGGGTGTACATACAGGAGAATATTATTTAGCCTTAAAATGAAAGGAAATCCTGCTACCTACTGCAACATGGATGAGCCCCGAAAGCATTGTCTGAGAAAGAAACCAGTCACAAAAGAACAAATATTGCACGATCCCACTTCTTTGAGGTCTCTAGAGTGGCCAGGTTCATAGAGATAGGAGGTTCAGTGGTAGTTGCCAGGGGCTGGGAGGAGGGAGAATGGGAAGGTGCTATTTAATGCTTCCAGATGAAAACATTTTGGAAATGGATGGTGGTGGATGGTTGCAGAACATGTGAATTTACTTAACACATTGTTTGCGGGTAGTTTTTATCGCACGCTAACAGGTGGCGCGGGCCATTTTTGCTAATTTTTTGCGCAAATGGCAACGTTCAGTAAAATTACGATAACTTTAGTTTACGTATTTATACGTTACCCGCATTCTACCGCTAGTTTATAAAAAACGTATTAATACGTGATCCGCGCTCTACCACACTGGTAGAACGTATAAATACGTAAAACGTATAAATACGTTTCCCGCATACAATGTGTTAACATTATGGAACTGTACACTTGAAAGTAGAGAAGAGGGTACATTTTTTTGGTCTGTGTATTTGACCAGCATTTTTTACAAAAAGAAGTGCAGGATGCTTGGAAGGCGCATGGGGCATGAAGGGGCAGGACCACAAGAAGGAATGGGGAAGGGGGTCAGGGCTGGCTTCACCAAGGGTAGTCCTTTCTCCTGAGACCCGGAGGGTGGCGGCCTGGCCAGCTCTGTCCTTGGAACTGTGTGCTCTCATCGCTTCCTCCCCCAACTCCACCACCTCTACTTGATCATCTTCTCACTTCTCATTAAGTTGGGCTGGAGGTGACAGGAAGGCCCTGGGCTAGCAGCAGCCCTGATGCTGGAGGACAGCTGGGCACCCGCCAGGCTCCTCCCGGGGAAGGTGGGTGCTCCTGAGTGGGGTCCTCAAGCTGCCCCCGAGGCCTCAAGAAAAAGTGGGACCCAGCCCCCCATCTGATGCGTTGGTTGAGTGGAGACCATCAAGTTAGACAGCTGGGGCCTGAATCTTCCACTGAGCCTCCAGGGCCTGAACGTGGACCAAGCTCTCTGACTCAATCTGTCAGTGAGAAATCATTCACTCACTGAGGCCTGTCCTCTGAGCTCAGCTCTGTGCCAGGCTGGGGGCCAGGACGGCTTCCTGGGAGAGAGAAAACCTTGGCTCGCGGGGAACTGCAGACCGAGGGAAGCGGCCTGGTGCGGTTCATACCAACAGGGGAGTGTATTCAGCCCTGAGGAAGGACATCCTGCCACTCGTGGCAACACGGCTGGGCCTGGGGGCACGATGCTATGAGAGATAAGTCAGGGAAAGACAAAACTGCATGGTTTTCACTTATATATGGGATGTAAAAAGAAAGACAGTCAGGCTCATAAAACAGGGTAGAAAAGTGGTTGCCAGGGTCTGGGGCGGGGGGGGATAGGGAGAGGTCAGTAAAAGGGTACAAGCTCTCAGTTATAAGATGAGTGAGGTCTGAGGATCTAATGTAAAACATGGTGACTATAGTTGATGACATGGTGTTGTATAATTGAAATTTGCTGCCAGTGTAGAACTTAAATGTTCTCACCGAACCCCCCACCCCAAAAAAAGGTAGATATGTGAGGTGTTGGATGTGCTAATGAATCAGATGAATGGGGGAATCCTTTTACAATGTACACAGCTGTCAAATCACCACAACAAATATCTTCCGATTTTATGTCAATCACTAGAGGCCCAGTGCATGAAATTCGTGCACTGGTAGGGTTCCTGGTGGCTGCCAGATGCTGGTCGGGGCCTCCCTTCCCCCAGCCACCTGCTGAGGCTGCCCGCCCGGCAAGGCCTGGCCAGGAGGAGGGGCTGCAGGCAGTTGGCTGGCTGGCCCTGCCCCCTGGTCGAGGGGACAATTTGCATATTAGGCTTTTATTGTATAGGATACCTCAATAAAGCTGAATAAAAGAAAGGAAGGAAGGCAGGGAGGGAAGGAAGAAATCAGCCCTCTCCCAAAGGGAGGACAGTTTTCAGTGCAGCGCTGCTAACTCCATGGTCACGTTAGAATCTCAGACTGGAAATTTCAACTCCTTCATCTCATAAGACAAAACATGGGTCTTGGAGTCCAGCTGACCAAAGTGTTTATCTCTGTTGGGCCCCCTACAGAGAGAGCAGGTATTCATCAGTTACTCAGCACCTCCCAGCCACGGTGAGATGGGATTTATCATCATGGTACCTGCCACCTGAGACCTTAGGATAATGAAATAATGAAACCTTGCATGCATAGTGCTTAGGGCAGTGATGGCGAACCTATGACACACGTGTCAGAGGTGACACGCGAACTCATTTTTTTGGTTGATTTGATTTTTCTTTGTTAAATGGCATTTAAATATATTAAATAAATATCAAAAATATAAATCTTTGTTTTACTGTGGTTGCAAATATCAAAAAATTTCTATATGTGACACGGCACCAGAGTTAAGTTAGGGTTTTTCAAAATGCTGACACGCCGAGCTCAAAAGGTTCACCATCACTGGCTTAGGGCATAATAAGTGCTCGGCTGGCCTTAGACATCATCATTGCTCTGTAAGGGTGTGCAGGGAAGGAAATGACTCGCCCAGGGTCCCACAGCTGGTTCACAGCAGGAGCAGGGTTTGAGCCCAGACTTGTGACCTTTTGTGCTGTCCTGCCATACTATACCACTTTTGATGAACTCGCGGAGTGTAGGGACTTCTTTCTGGGCACTGGGATCTCCCAAGTTCTAACCACCAAAAATCTGCCTTAAAATTTCCCAGTGGGGCCCTGGCCCACGTTGTTCAGTGGTTAGAGCATCAGCCCATGCACTGAAGGGTTGAGGGTTCGATTCCCAGTCAAGGGCACATACCTGGGTTGTAAGTTCAATCCCCAACCTGGTCGAGGTATGTGCAGGAGGCAACCAATCGATGTGTCTTTGTCAAATCAGTGTTTCTCTCCCTCTCTCTTTCTCTCTCTCTTCCTCTCTCCCTTAAAAAATCAATAGGGAAAGTATATATATGTATCTACACTAATAAAAGAGAAACATGCAAATTGGTGTCACTCTGCTATGCCCACCAGCCAATCAGAATGTGTAGGCAAATTAACCCAACAAAGATGGTGAAGACTGAAGGCTCCAGCCGGAGTGAAGACTGAAGACTGAAGAGGCTTGGCTTCTCTGCTGTGGCTGGACCAAAGGCCTGGGTCCTGGGTGCCGGAGGAAAGCCCGGTGCCAGCAGCCAGGGGAAGGAAGGCCTGTTGCATGAATCTTTGTGCAACAGGCTTCTAATATATAAAATATATCCTCGGGTGAGGATTAACAAAACAACAAAAAAAGAAATTTCCCCGTGGGAAAAAGGCACCTCCAGTCAAGTCTGACAGAGAACCTGGAACCTGACACGAATCCCACTCCCCTGCACCGTGCCTGCCGCCCGTGTGAAACTGTGTTTCCTTCACAATCTGGACTCACCACACAGCCCACTGAGGTCAGGGATGAATGGTTCACCCTCTATTCCTTGTAAATGTCATTGCACTTTGGTTAGGACACTTAACCTGAGAGCCGACCTCTGTACACAGTCTGAGTGCTCAGTGTGGCTGGCTCAGGCGATGCTATGCAGCAGATCCCTCTGTCTTCGTAGTCTTGCTTGCCTGACGCTTTACACCCGGTAATCACAGTTCCTCACTTCCTCTACCCCTCATCCCCTGGCAACCACCATCCCACTCTGATTCTATGACTTTCGCCATTTCAGATCTCTCTCCTGAGGGGATTCATGCATTATTTGTCATTCTGGTTTATTTCACTCAGCACCCTGTCCTCGGTGTTCAGCTCTATGAACAACATGGTGCAGCAACTATGAGATCGGTATGGAGGCTCCTTAAAAATAAAACTAGCCCCACTGGCATGGCTCAGTGGTTGAGCGTTGACCTGTGAACCAGGAGGTCACAGTTCCATTCTCGGTCAGGGCACATGGCTACGTTGCAGGCTCTATCCCCAGTGTGGGGCGTGTAGGAGGCAGCTGATCAATGATTCTCTCTCATCATTGGTGTTTCTCTCTCTCTCTCTCCCTCTCCCTTTCTGAAATCAATAAAAAATGTATTAAATTAAAAAAATAATAAAACTAGAATTACTACATGATCATCCACTTTATAGATAAAGAACCGACGATCCTAGTATCTTTCCAAAGTCCCCACAGTGGAAAGCCAGAACGGGGCACCCGTCTGGAATCCCAGCTCAGTGTGTTCCCTGCGGGCGGTGAGCTGGTGGCACCAGCTCGGGCTTCTGACCCGAGCCCCATTTGCACACAATATTGTTTCCACTTCTCTCCCTTCCTCAGACCCAACCAGCCCTCTCATCAGGAGCCAAGTCAGAAAGCTCCCCTCCCCACAGCTGCAAGAGGCCCTTTGGAGTATAAATAGAACCGAGGGTTTTGGTGGCGGAATAACTATTCCAGTCAAGGCACTCCTTCGCTTCCCATGAGTTATTAATTGTGGTCTGAGGGAGATTCCAGTGTGGGGGTTTATTGGAAGCGGCAGCCCCAGCCTGTGCACGCCCTGGGAGCCAGTGCAGCCAAGGGGTGGAACCCCGTAGCTGGACCCAGTGGTTAAATCAAACCTGACCTAATCACTGAGGATGAACAGCCAAATAGAAATGATGACTCTCACGATGATGATGATGATGATGATGATGATATGATGATGATGATGAAGATAGATAGATAGATAGCTCTTGTTTATTGAGCATTTACTGCCGGCTGTGCTGTGCTCAGTACTGGACACAAAATGCAATGACATTTATAGGGAATAAATGTCTGTGTGAGGCAGATTCTGTGATGATATAATACTGATTTTACAGATAATGAAACTGAGGCTTGGAGAGCTTCTGTAACCGGTCCAAGCTGACACAGATCTGCCTAACCAGAGGCCATGATCTTAACCCTTGCACCCTGCTTTCTCCTCCTGGATCATGTTCCTACAAAGTATCACAGACATCGCTGTTGCCAGCTTCACATCGACCCTTGCAAAGTGCCTTCACCACGTCTTTGGAGCCCAAGAATTACATTGTTCCTGCTGGTCCCAGGACTACTGTGGAATTCAGAGTTTGGGTCACAGGCCTAAAGTGGCAGAGCTGGTCACTGGCACAGCTCTCCGTGACTCCCTGTCCTTGGCCCTCGCACCTGCCTCGCAGAAATAAACTCTCCCCCACAAGCCTGGCTTTTCACATTTGTCTGAAGTCAGCGTCTCCTGCTGCCTCTAATCACTCCGATTCTTCCACTTATTTTCTGTTTTGAGCCACAGGAACCTGATTATATTTTTAAATTCATAGGTTTTTTTTTAGGAGCTGGGCAGCGTTTGGGTTTCAGTCTGCAACAGCGCGCATAGCTCTGACCACACGTCATTGCTTTTTGTCCTGCAGCTGGAAGTCAACTGACACGCTTCTCCTAGGGACAGAGTTTTCTCCTTTTGAAACGGGGACAATCGCATCCAGCACTGACAGTGGCATTGACAGGGCTCCGACGTCACAGGGCTCGCTCCATTCCCAGCCGCCTCCTCGCTGGGACTTCTCTGAGCTTCAGATCTTCCCTAACATAATGGGGTGATGATAATTCTTTTCTCATAGAGGTTTGGATAGAAGCAAAAACAATCACGCACAGAAATTACTTAGCACATGGTAGGCTCTCAATAAGCAGCTGGTATTAGAATTGCCGATAAGCATCACCTTTATGGTTATGTCTCATTATAAAAGTAATCCATTTTACAAAATGCAGATAATGCGGAAAAGTATAAAGAAGACACAAAAACTGTCCTGCCACTATATGAACCTCTGTTAACATTTGAGAGCATGTCTTTTAAATTGTTATGGATTGCATTTTAGGACTTCTCTTTTGCTTGCTATAGACAAGTTCTGTATCAATAAGTATTAATAAGAGCTTTTAGTTGATTCCTCTTTGGGACCATTATAAGTACAATTGGGGTCAAGGCCCCAGAACCTTTGCACTTGCTATGCCAGGTTCCCTGAATCCTCCTCCAGCCCTGATAATTACATGACTCATGCCCTCACTTCATTCAGAGCTTGCTCAAGTGTCTCCACTTCGCATCACCCTCCATTGGCCACCGTCGCCAAATGAACCCATCCCTTTACATGCTAAGTTTCTTTCTCTCCATCGCCTTTTTCACTAACTGCAATCGTATTCTCTGTTTGCTTACTTTTGTATTGGCTTTCTACCCCACTAGACTAAGCAGCGTTCGGGAAAGGACTCTGTTGTGTTTGCTGTGATATAACATAGACACAGAATGAATGAATAGATGAACAAAATGACGTCTTGTACATAGAGACTTCCATATATGCCTTCTCCTTCCCTTCGCTTAGATTCTTAGGGGTGGAGTTACTGGGGCAAGGGGAATGCATATTTAAAATTGTGGTACTTGTTGCCACCTCGCCTCTGACAATGTGCCAGCTCCTGCTGCCTCCAGCAGGACGAGAGTCCATTTCCCCGGCTCCCGCCTCGCTGGAATCTTGCCACAACCCATTGCCAATCTCACTCCTCGTGTAGGAGGCCGCGTGCTTTTCAGGGCCACAGTCCCGGAAATGGTGGCCAAGGTGTGGGGGAGGCCCACGGCTGCGGTGTGGTTTATTGTCGCTTCCAGCTCCCCTGTGTCAGAGCAGCTTGCCGGAAAGGTCGTTACAGGAGCCAGGGATGTGGAGCAAAA
The DNA here is from genome assembly GCF_963259705.1 of Myotis daubentonii. NCBI lineage: Eukaryota > Metazoa > Chordata > Mammalia > Chiroptera > Vespertilionidae > Myotis > Myotis daubentonii. The sequence goes on from NC_081843.1 coordinate 26,864,707, forward strand.
ATAGGAAGCTGGTTATTGGCAACTGGCGAAGGGAGCCATGTGGGAGCCTCAGCCCATTAAATGGCACCCCACCCACACCCTGCTGCAAGGTGGGGCAGAAAACTCACTCATTCACTCCCTTGTTTATTCAGTAAACCGTGTGGAGGTCCTACTGTGTGCCAGTATGGGAGCGATTGCAGTTAGAGTTCTGGAGCCAACCTGAGGATGTCCCACCATGTTTGGTGGGTCCCTGGGCAAGTTGCTTCACCTCTCTGAGCCCTGACTTCTTCCTCCATCCCTGGCCTCTTGAGAGGGCAGGAGCTGGCCAGGTGAGAGGGTAGGGGCAGGTGTGTAAAGGACAGAACAGACGGGGCAGGGCAGGCAGGCTTAGGCCTGGGGACATTGTTTAATTCTGAGATTCTGGGACTCTGGTGTGCCTTTGCTTGTGAGGACAGCTGCAATGTTTTGAGGTTGGATAGATCCAGCTTTTTCAGTGTGGCTGCCCCTCTGCCTCTTCCTGTCTCTGTGTGTGTGTCTGATTATATGTTTGTCTCTATTTATACCTGCATATGTCTTCCTTTCTCAGGGTTTCTGTTTAGGTCTCTATATGTTTCTCTCTCCGTATGTGGGAGTAAGGGGGAGGGCTTTCTGTCCTCAGGTCTCTCTGGTTTGTTCTCAATGTGTGTGTGGCCTTTCTCTAATCCTGCTCATCTGCTGTCATCTCTCTATCCATCCATCATCTCTCTTTTTCTATTGATCTGTTTTTTTGCCTCTGTTTCTTGGTCTGTCTCTCTCTCTCTCTCTCTCTCTCTCTCTCTCTCTCTCTCTCTCTCTCTCCTCTCTCCCTCTTTCTCTCCCTCTTTCTCTCCCTCTTTCTCTCCCTCTTTCTCTTTCTCTCTCTCTCTCTCTCTCTCTCTCTCTCTCTCTCTCTCTCTCTCTCTCTCTCTCTCTCTCTCTCTCTCTCTCTCTCTCTCTCTCTCTCTCTCTGCCTCTCATCACCATCTCCATCTGTCCCTCTGTGTGTTTGTCTCCAGAAAGGAGATATTGGATATTTTTGCTCCTTCCCACCTACCCTAATCCCCAAAATAGCTGTCCTCCAGAAGAACTATGGGTGTTATTCCCTCTTGTCTTTGCTGCTCCCCAGGCTAGCTGTCTGGTCCACGGGGACTGTATTTAAATGGAGGAGGCTGAGTGGGAGTGTTGGATTTCCCAGGGCCCCCTCCCCCTCCAGAGGGAAGCATCCTTGTCTGTGTCTGTCCATCTGTGCACCTCCCCCACATTCTAAAACCCTAAAGAGACAGTACAAAAGGCTCTCCTCAACATCAACATGCAAGTTCCTCTAAAGACCAGCATGGAATCTGCACACCGGTCTTCCCATCTCCCTGCTCTTTGCTTCAGGAGAGGGTAGGCTGGAGGTAGCAAGGCCAGTGCTGGGCTCAGCCACTCCCAGCTTTCACTCCCACCTCTGGCCTTGCTCACTGTGTGACCGGAACAAAAGCTCCAACCTCTCTGAGCCTCAGAACATGGCAGTGCCTTCCATCCAAAGCCAAGTAGCAACTGACGCAGAGCCTCTGGCACAGGCTGCAGCACAGCAGACCCACAGGCGAGGTCAGCCCCTCTGGACCAGAGCAGCCACTCTTCCCCAGGATGCATTCATCTACCCACTCGTTCATTTGCTCACTCAACAAGCATGGCAAGAGTCTAGCCAGTGTGGCTCAGTGGTTGAGCGTCAACCCATGAACCAGGAAGTCATGGATCAATTCCTGGTCAGGGCACATACCCAGGTTGCAGGCTCAATTCCAGTGTGGGGCATGCAGGAGGCAGCTGATCAATGATTTTCTTTCATCACTGATGTTTCTATCCCTCTCTCCCTCTCCCTTCCTCTCTCTGAAATAAGAAAAAACTAGTCATGGCAAGAGGCATCGTAGTTGGAGAGAACACAGGCTGATCCCAGAGGCCCTATGAGTCTCAGTTGCTAAGAACTCCAGATTCATTGTTACCCAGAGACCTTGGGGCAGGGATGAGCAGTGTCATCTGAGTACAGCATGAGCCCCTACAGAGTGCACTTTCTATGAAATACAGTGTCGTGGACCATGGTGAGACCTTTGAAAAATCACTCAGTGAAATGCAGGTGGAAAAAGTGGCACAAGTAGCTGTTGCTTTTAAGTGTCCCTCCCTTGGTTTGATAAAGAGTCCCCAAGGGAGGCAAGGAGAGGTCACACCCAGTGTGGCCAAGGCCAGTACACGGCCTTTGGGCTGCGGTCTTGGGGAGAGAGTATAAGCTTTTCTCAAATGTTATCTTTTCACTTTGGATTCTCACATTCCTTAATCCATTCATAATACATCTGTGAAAGCAGGCTCATGTTCTACATGTCTTTGTTCTCCAGGCCTTGTCCAGGGCTGGCAGGTGGGAGGTTTTAAGGCTACTTCATGGTTGATTGGATAGATGGATGGATTGTTGTATGAATGTTTAAAGCAGTGGTTCTCAACCTTCCGGCCCTTTAAATACAGTTCCTCATGTTGTGACCCAACCATAAAATTATTTTCGTTGCTACTTCATAACTGTAATGTTGCTACTGTTATGAATTGTAATGTAAATATCTGATATGCAGGATGGTCTTAGGCGACCCCTGTGAAAGGGTCATTCGACCACCAAAGGGGTCGCGACCCACAGGTTGAGAACCGCTGGAAAGGCACATGATCCCTCCAGGCAGACTTTCCCCCTCAACCCCCACCCCCACCCCCCCCCCCAATGATCACCACAAACGCCCTGCATCTTGTGATTGCCTTGGAGAGAAGATTAGAGGGTAGTGAGGACACCCACCCCCCTCACCCCCCTCGGTTGCTGCCCATTCTGTCTTCAACCAGAGCCACAAGGATAATTATCCTCAGGATCATGAGACCTTAGGACTCATCCGGAGAGTGTGGAGAAATGGGCTCCGAAGCTTTGGACTAAACTCTCTGAGGTCTCCTCTGTCCCTGCAGACAGACTGTTCACTTCTTGCCTCCAAGAGCAGTCCGAACACACTTCTATCATAAAACAATTGAGCATTGTCTTCTGTTTTCCAAAGTTGGCTGAGAGCACCTCAAAAGCAAGGATTCCCTTCCCCACAAGAAAAGTTTCTTTTTCTAGTACCTCGCACAGACCTTGGCATGTGGTATAGGCTAGGTTAAAATGGCATGGATCAACGAGTTGATAGTTAGATGGTTGAAGAGTAGATTCACAGATGATTTGCTTTGAGCATGCTGGATGAGTGGATGGATGGATGGATGGATGGATGGATGATTGGTTTTAAAGGTGATGGGTGGTTGGATGGATGGATGAATAGATGGTTGGCATTTTTTTATAATAAGCTGTTGAATGCTTTGCTAGATGGGTTGTTGAAGGTTTCTGGGTGATTGGTTAGATTTGGATGGATGGATGGGTGGATAGGTGACTGAATGGATGGATGGGTTGGTGGGTGGATGGATAGATGGATGGATGGATGAAAACATGTGTCCGTAATGATGACTAGAGTCAGCTTTTCACACGATACAGCAATCCTCCCTGCAGTGCCTCTGATAGTCCTCAAACGCCTGTTTATCTGCAGTAACTCAGAGGTATTTTCATTAACTGACAAGCAGAATTGTAAACTTTCCCAAATTCTGGGTGTGGTAATGTCGTATATATTCATGGGTAAGGGCATAGGCTTTAAAAACAGACCTGGGTTTGAATCTCAGCTGAACTAATTAAAGCGGTGTGACCTTGAACACATAAATCCCTTGGCCTTTCTAAGCTATGGTTTCCACATTTGCAAAATGGAAATAATATCATCTTTCAGGGTTGTTATGAGGATTACATGAAATAAGGAATGGCCAGGGCTGATCGGTGCTCAGTAAACTCTATTGCTATTACTATGGCACTGAACCACATGTACCCTCCTGTAACTTCTTTTTTCCACCAAGAGCGCCGTGTGCCATAGTGTTGTACATTTAATGACAAACAAGACTAAATAGTCCCTCATCTCTTGGAGTTCATGTTCTGGTGGAATATTTAAATAATAAACAAGTAAATGAATAAACAATTTCAGACAGTGCTAAATGCTATGCAGAAAATTGAAATAGGGTGCAGTGAAAATAATGTGGCTGGGGGCGGGGTGAGGTGGCCTTTTATTGATCGGTGAACTGAGGACAGGAAGATGCAGCCATGTAAAGATCTAAGGGAGCCGTAACCGGTTTGGCTCAGCGGATAGAGGGTTGGCCTGCGGACTCAAGGGTCCCGGGTCGATTCTGGTCAAGGGCATATATATTGGTTGTAGGCACATCCCCAGTAGGGAGTGTGCAGGAGGCAGCTGATCGATGTTTCTCTCTCATCGACGTTTCTAACTCTCTATCCCTCTCCCTTCCTCTCTGTAAAAAATCAATAAAGTATATTAAAATAAAAATAAAAATCATCACTCTCCCCTTTAAAAAAAAAAAATGAAATAAAATAAATAAATAAAGATCTAAGGGAAGGGTGTTCCAGTAGCAAGAATAGCCCATGAAAAGGTGCTGAGGCAGACACCTCAGGTAAAGATAGAAAAGGGCCCGGAGGCGAGGTAAGTAGTAGGGCCGGCCAGTCAAGGCACCAGGCCTGCAGGAGGCAGGTCACGTAGGTGTGGAGGCTGGGCCATGCGACTTGGACATTAGCCATGTCCGTCTCTTCCTGGCCCCCTGGAACAAGGTAGAAGGTGCCTTGTTCATTTGGCAGCCATTCAGCTTTCCAGCGACAGCGAACAGGCCCCCAGTCTCCTGACCTCCAGGCTACACACTCCCAGTTCTCGGCTTTCCCAGTTGACATTCTGGGACACATGCAGCTAATACCCTGACAATGCTCTGGTCCCATTAACCTCGAACCCACAAGAAATCAGGTTAGACTCAAAGGAATTCAGGCCGAAGAGAGCCGGGAGAACTATAGCTGGAATTGCAATGAACTGAGCCAGTGTTTCTCCTTGCAACCTTGCCCCCGGTGTGTTTGCAGGGGAAAGGAGGGGGAAACAGCCTCTTTGAGCTGCTTCTGGGATAAAATATATATATCTGGAACCATTTACCCAGGTGGGTCTGATGTAGGATCCAGGCTTGCAAAGAAAACTAGGATATGACTGACGGTGGCTGATCTCCCACGGGGCTGATCTAGGAGCTCCAGCGGGTCCTTAGGCTCTAGCCCTCTCCCTCCCTCGGCAGTGCTGCTTCTGTGTTGGTCCCTCTCAGGCAACCTCCATGTGGGGACAGAAGCGCTCTTAGAATCTCCCAGTTGTGTGTACACCAAAAAATTAACATCTCTTATCTAGTTGTCTCAACTAAAGTGTAGAATTCTGTGTTTGGGGCTAATTCGCTTGGTTGGGTCACATGCTCACCTCTGCATCATTCAGACTATGGCCAGGGAGATGCAATGTTTGAACTGGCCAGGCCAAAGCTCTGTGCACGCCCCTGACCTTGATAATGGAGGGAGGTCCTCCCCCATCCACTTGGACTGAGAATGGAGGAGGGGGGTGAGGCCTCTCAAAATACTGGATGAGATTTTTTGCTATGCAAGAGGAATAAGTTCTAAAGATCTGTACAGCATCATGCTTGCAATCAACAAGACTATACAGAGCTCTTAAAACTTTGCTAAGAGGGTAGATACCCTGTTATCTGTTCTCACCACCATTTTTTTGAACGGATGCTTTCAGGAGGAAACAGGAGAATAGACTTGAATGGGCAAAAGCAGCACAGGTATCTTACGTTTTCTAGCTCAGAGTTAAGTTCTCCTCCTCAGTGGTTCAGAGATGCACCTCTTATGCCTCTTATCTCCTCCTGTTCGATAGTTTAATATGTGTACCTGTGTCTCCATCAGCTCTTTAAAGCTTCTTGGGGATGGAAATTGTGACTTAAGCACCTCAAGGTCCCCCACTCCTGTTGCACCAGGAGAGCATAAGGGTCCAGGACATGCTTGGTTATGCTGAATCAGGTTTCAGGGCCCAGTGTGACTACGGTGCCCCTCCAACAGTCCCCAAGATGAAGCATCAGAGAACCTGCCCCCAACAGGAACTTCTGACCCTCACCCACCTCTGTGATCTTTGGGGTTTTCCTCAGGCAAAGCCAACAAGAACGTCCAGTGGGACGAGGACTCCGTGGAGTATATGCTGGCCAACCCGGTCCGGATCGCTTTCGTCCTGGTGGTGCACGGCCGTGCCTCCCGGCAGCTGCAGCGCATGTTCAAGGCCATCTACCACAAAGACCACTTCTACTACATCCACGTGGACAAGGTGAGCCCCCCATCCAGGCGCCGCCTGCTGGCCTTTCTGTGTGGGTCCCTCTGCCCCTCTTCAAGCCAGCCTCCCTTTCAGGTAAGGCTAATGGGCTGAGCAGCTACCTCTCCTGGGGGGGGGGGGGGGGGGGAGGGGGGGGAGAGAGAGAGAGAGAGAGAGAGAGAGAGAGAGAGAGAGAGAGAGAGAGAGAGGCAGTCTCTATAAATACTGGATTTCTTCCCTCTTTTCCTCACTGTCGCACTGCCCAGTACACTGCCTGCCCTCTGTGAGGGGAGCTATCCCAGGAGTGGGCACACTTTCCCTATGAAGGGCCACATATAAAGATTTTAGGCTTGAAGGCCATACCCTCTCTGTGGCAGCTACTCAGCTCTGCCGTTGTCGTGTGAAAGCAGCCATAAACAATACATAAACGAATGATGAATGTGTGTGGCTGTGTCCCAATAAAACTTTATTTATAAAACCCTGCAGCAGGCTTGCTGACCCTTGAACTCTCTTGTGCCAGGGGTTTTCTCTTAGCCTGGGACGTGACATAATTATGTCCTTACTCAAGAGGCAAAGCATCTGCTTCTGGCAGGCCTGTGAGAGGGTGATGGAGACATTCCGCTCCTCACAATACTCCTCGGGCTTCCATACAGCCGTATCCCACAGCTTCCGATCCTCAGGCCACATGCCTCCGTCTGTATAAAAATGCAGAGCCCTAGGCTCCTAGTAGGCCATAGGTCAGAGGATGGGGCCAGGGAATCTGCATTTAAAATAGCTAAAGTGAAATTTAAACAATAATAAGTGTTCGAATAGCCATGTAGAAAGATGCCCCCAGCCTGAGCCATCTACTGGGCAAAGTTCAGGAACCCTGCCACCTAGAAGGGAAGGGACAGAGAGGGGACAAGGGGCACGTCTGCGTGTTTTCTGGGCTGCTGAATGTCACCCTTTTCTCTCCTGGGAAAAAGCGCTCCAACTACCTGCACCGCCAAGTGCTCCAGTTCGCCCGGCAGTACAGCAACGTCCGCGTCACCCCCTGGCGGATGGCCACCATCTGGGGCGGCGCCAGCCTCCTGGCCACGTACCTGCAGAGCATGCGGGACCTGCTGGAGATGACCGACTGGCCCTGGGACTTCTTCATCAACCTCAGCGCAGCCGACTACCCCATCAGGTAAGGCGGCCCTCGGCCCCAGCAGCCTGCGCCCAGGTCCCGCTCCCTCCCGTCCTCCCTGGTCTTAGCGTTTTGCCTCCTGTGCAGAGCAGCGTGTACGCTCCTGCGCTGTCTTCACAGATCCCTCAGCACGGGATCCACACTGGGCCTGAGCATCATTTGCACATTCACTCGTTCGTTCGTTCGTTCGTTCATTCATTCAACAGATATTTGTTGAGCACAGTATTTCCCACTCTGTTTGAGGAAACTAAAGGGACTGCCACCCTTCCCCACATGGAGCTTTCAGTCCAGTCGGGGAGACAAATCACAAACAAAATAAGTCAAATGGTGCATAGGGAAAACAAAGCCGAGAGGACACAGGGGAGTGTTGGAATTTTAACCAGCGTGACAGGACGGTCCTCACCGAGGGGAATGGACGAGGAAGGAGGAGTGAGTCGCTCGGGTAGGGAAAGTGGTCCAGGAACAGGGAACAGCAGTGCTGAGCCCTGGGGCGGGAACACACCTGGTGTGTGGAAGGAACAACGGGGCTCAGTGTGGCTGGGACAGTCTAAGTGAGGCGTAGGGTAGTAAGAGACAGAAGATCAGAGAGCAACTTGGGGCGAGACTGTAGAGATTCCAGAATTTGGCTGTCACTCAAGCAAGAGGGAACCGCTGGTATGATCTGAGCAGAGATAGACAAGGTGTGACATCCGAGTTTAACCAGGAGGGGCAGGGAGGAGGAAGGGAGGTCCGGTGCACAGTTCAGGCCCAGTCACAGACGTGTGGGTGTCTTTGGGCTATTCAAGGACCATGGGTATCTTGGATTTTATTCTTTGGCTCCTACCTAGTTTTAACAAACAAATTGATTGTCTACATTTTTAAATTGGGAAATTTCACATGAAACTACAGAGTTTGAGTTTCTCTGGGTCTTCCCACTCAGCCTGCAGCCTGCTGGGCCACAGTCGTGTGGGGCAGATAGAGCAGCCCGCACTGCAGCCCCGAGGTAGCGGAGATGCCACGAGGAAGGTCCCTGTGCCCAAACAGTGATCTGCTCCGTAAAATGGACCATAAGCAAAGAAAACCCCTCCAGAGAGCTTGTAAAGGAGAAAGGCAAGAACATGAGGTCTCTTTCCTATCCAGACGGCAGCTCTTTGCTCGGCCGTGTCTTCCATCCTGATTTATTGAGGAGGCTGAGAGGCAGAAGGGAGTGGACAGGGAGGGGGACAGTGTGTAAAGCAGAGGGCCTTCCTCCCTCGGATGCCATGAGGGCGCTGAACAGCAGTCCCAGAAATGAAGGGATCTTTAAAGAACTCACACACACTTTTATCCGGGCAATTTTCAAACGTGCACAAGAGTGCCGAGACTAATATAATGAACCCCTACTTATACGTTGCCCAGTTTCAACTATAATCAGTTCGTGACAGTCTGGTAATGTCTGTGCTCATGTCTCTCCCCCCACCTCCCCCGCCCCCCGTGGACCATTTCCAAAGCATCGTCAAATCGTATCTGTAAATATTTCAGTATACATCTCTCTTTGAACATAACGTCAATATGATTATCACATCTAAAGTATTAAACAGTCATTCCTAAGTCATTAAATATCGAGGCCACATATGCCCAGGAGTTTGGGTTTTGAGTGAGGATCTAGATGAGACACAGGCATGGAAGGAAGGCCTCTATTTAAAGTGTCCTTCCTTTAGTTCTGGGCTTGGTGGCATCCCATGGTCTGCCAGGGGACCCTGGACTCTGAAGGAGATCTGGGGAAGGCACAGTCTTTGCTCAGTTTAGGCAAAATGCACCTGACACCCTTGAACGTGGGAAGAATAATGGGGGTTATTTTCTTTTGTTTGTGGGATAGCAGAATTAAAAAAAAAAAAAAGGAGGTGATTTTAAAACATCACTGGCAAATTTTTACTTATTTACTTATTTATTCAAACATTCATTCCACAAAGATTTATTAAGCAACTACCGTGCTAGGCATTATTTGGGCATTTAGTCAATAAAAGCCGCACAGCCCCTGCCTGGTGGTACCCTAGAAGGAATTAGTTAATTATGTAAGAGAGGCGCCATGCAAGGTGTGACAGGGCTATCAAGAGGAAGCAGCAGATGGTCTGAGTGCAAGAGGGGCAAAATCAGGACGTCAGAAAGGCCTCGGAATGTGCAGTTTTGAGTTGAGACCTGGGGATAAGGAGGGATCGTCAGCCCTGACCAGGTGGCTCGGTTGGTTAGAGCATTGTCCCATACACCAAAGGCCTTCAGGTTCAATTCCTGGTTGGGGCAAATGCAGGAGGCAACCCATTGGTGTTTCTCTCTTGCGCTCTTTCTCCCTTCCTCTCCAAAATCAATAAACATATCTGCAGGTGAGCATTAAAAAAAAAAAAAAAGATTGGCAAGCAAATGAGAAGGAAAGATCATTCTAGACTAGGATTTCCCAACCTAGGCACTATTAGCGTAACAGGCTGGAGCCTGCCATGCTGAGGGGCTGTCCTGGGCACTGTAGGGTGTTTCGCAGCCTCCCTGGCCCCACCTACCAGATGCTGGTAGTGCTCCCCACCCCCAGGCACTGTGACATCCACAGACATCTCCAGGTCCTGAGAGAAAGGACAGCCTGGATAAGACTTGGGTCAGAGGTGAACTAGATGCATTAGAGAAATTTAAACAGAGTGCAATAGAAGAACGAGGAGAGGTGAGTTAGAGAGGGACAGGGCAGGGTGAGTTAGGACATTCCCCTCCATCTTCCAAGGAAGACGGAGTTCAGAAATACCCTAACCTGCTGCGGAGCAGCTGATGTGGGAGGTGCTTTCGTCAGCCCTCAAAGCAAACCTGTTTTATTGAAGGGCAAGCTGAGGCCCAAGGTCATGTAAAGAATATGTGGCAGGCTGGGGTTAGAACCAGTTCTGTCTGGCTCTAAGGTTGTTATTCTTTCTGCTTGAGGTTGGTCCCTGGGGAAATCAGCTGGCCCAGAGTGGCGGGATGGCCCCAGGCTGCCTAGAGAGCACAGCCACTCCTCAAGCTCCAGGCTGGGCAGGGATGTGATGGCACCACCTGGCAGCAGGAAATCTCATGAGTAAAGGTCTCCTTTTGTCCCCGAGTCTGACTAGCTAGGATCAAGATTCCCCCACTTTCTTCCAGGCCTCCTGTGGAGGCCCCAGAGGTCATTTCAGCCTGGGTCAGGCAGCAGAACTCCGCCAGAGACTTCTTGAGATCAGTTAGGTATGCCCAGGCCCCTGGCCCTTCCCAGGAGACTCATGCCAGGTCTTGAGACTGCCCCCTCGAGGCTTTGTGTTGACTGGCAAGTTGAAGCCATAACCAACCATGACCCCTTAACCAAGTCTGCTCTGCCCGGATATCAGAATTTCTAGCATTTCAGCATCCAAGAGGAGGAGTGCTCCGACTCTCAGCAGGTGGCCAAGGTTTGAGTCTGAGTTCTGCCACTTCACTGGCAGAACTAAAACCATCAGAGGTAAACTCAGTCTTTGTGAGATCAGGTTGTAGCAATGCAACCAGCAGAGTGTTGGCACTTAGAAAGTACCTAGTCAGTGTCCACAGTCAGTTTCGTTGTAAGGCTGAGCCTCATATCTGAGGGGTCCAGAAATCCTTCCTTAGACCATGTGCCCCACCTATTTGGGGGTTGGGGGAAGAGTCATCATATTTCTAGCTTATTAGCTTCACGCTCTGGGTCTCTGCATCTCTGTCGCTCTGTCTTTCTCTGCTCTCATTTCAGTGCCTGCCCACCCCCTCCCCCCACTGCCCGCCCCGGTTCTTCTGTCCACTGTGCTTTGCCAGCCTGGTGGCCAGAGGCACGTCATGCATCAGGCACTGCTGCTTCCTCTTGCTGTTGTTTTCACGAAGTCGCCCCACACAAAAACATATGAATTTTGCAGATGAATGGTTTTATCCTGGGCAACTCTGATGGGCCTTCACTCCCCATCTGCCACTCCATCTGTAGCTTCCCAAACCACGACTTCTTCCATCCCAGGAAGGGTGAGCAAACTTAGGAGCCTTCTCCAAAGGTGGGAGTGCCCCAAAAGCTTCTGATGGCTCTGAAAACTTGGGGTAGCCAAGGGCAGAGCCGGCTCGCTGTGGCTACTCCAAGCTGCTTGTGATTTGATACAGCCTCCCCATGCCGCTGCCCAGCTCTGCCTGGGGGACCAGACTTCTTTTAGGGGGTGAACACTCGCTGGCCACCAGCCTGTGTAGGCCCCGGATGCAGCCTGGCTATAGACTGTATGCACCACCGGCTCAGCAAAGGCTGCTTTAGCTTTCTGACTCTCTGCTTGTCCACCTGAGAAACGGCACAATCTCAGGGCTTATCTCATAGGGAGGTTAGGACGATGAAAGGAAATGTTGCATGTCAAGGGCTTAACATGGTGCCTGACATATAGAAAGGGCTTGGTAGACACGGGCTGTTACTAGTGTAATGATGGGATAGTGTGGGCACCACAGGCTGGGCTCACTCATCAACTGAATTGCTTTTGGATTTCCATTCATCGTGAAAAGACCGATGAAATATTTCTTGAACTCACATCTCTTTCAACAGTGGGAAAAGCAGTGTTAGGCTGTAAAAGCCACTGTTTCAAGGGAAAACAGGACAGAAGCAACTCATTTGTGAACGTGCAGACTAGTCCTGCATTTGGAACATGCAAGCTAAGTGCATTCAGGAATTCAGGTCCTCCCGCTCTGGGGTTGACCAGACTGCCTGGCCCACACGGGCTGCCGTTGGAGCTGGTGCTGTATCCGGTGCATGGATGAAACAGGATATTTTCAAACACGGAGACCCTGTGAGGTCTTGAATCATCAGAGGACATGCTTTTATTCAATATATTCTACTCAGGAAGGCAGGAAATTGCTCTAGCATGCGTTAGTTACATGGGCCACAGGACGGCATGAAACAAGAAGCGGTCTGCACTGTTGCTTAGTTGGGGCCGGTGGTAACACTGTCCACCTTCTCCAGGCCCTGTGTCTTGGGGCTAAGTCCAGTGCAAAGGGAGGAGGGCTCAGTGTGTCCTTGGCCCCTCCAGGGCTCACATGCTGTCTGTGGTATATGTGCATGTGTGTGTGCGTGCGTGCGTGCGTGTGTGTGTGTGTGTGTGTGTGTGTGTGTGTGTATGGCACAAGAAATAGTATTTAAATTTTCAGCTAAACCCAGGGCCTACTATTCTGCCTCATGGGGGTCCATGGCAACAAGATCTAACCCACCTGGGCCCACCATGTGGACATTTACGTTACACTTGACTGTGGACCTAAACGCTGTCCTGAGATACCACCCGGCCCGGAGCGCAGAGTGGTTCTGTGGAGCCTCACCAGGAAGCGCCAGCTCATAGACAGGAAGCAGGTGGCCCGGCTTCCCCACAATGCTCCAGAGACCAGTGTCTGCGTGGGACTGGTCAGGCGAGGCTCACCTGCATGCAGCAAACTGCTTTGTGCCTACTGTGTACTGGACCTGCCACAGTGGCCTTTAACTCAAGTTTCGTCTTAAATTTCATTTCCCAAACAAAACTTCTGTGTGAGGAAGTGTAAAGAGGTTAGTGTTGAAACAGAACTTCCAGGAAACTTTGCAAGAAAGCCAAATTTTTGATAATAATTAACATGTTACCCTAAGATTTGAAATTAAGTTACCTGGTACAGATACTCAGACGTCAGCCTCTCCCTTACTTTGCATTCCTTTAGTTGGCTCAGGGGGTTTTGAGTGGGTCACAGAATTCCTTCGTCAGTAGCCCACCATATATAGCAAGTGCGTATATAGCACTTAATACCTCCCTGGCATTTTTCTAAATATTTTACATAGTCCTCACAGGAACCCCAGGAAGTATACTTTTGGGATCCCCATTTTTCAGATGGGGAAACTAAGGCACAGAGATGTTAAGAAACCTGACCACAATGATGTAGCCAGTAAGTGACAGAACCAGGATCTTTTTTTTTTAATTGAGGTAAAATTCACTGACCATAAAATTAACTAATTGTTTGATCCAGTGGCTTTTAGTACATGCTCAATGGTGTACAACCATCACCTCCATCTGGTTCCTAATCACTTCATCTCCCCACTAGGAAGCCCTGTACCCATGAAGCAGTCACTCGCCATGCACATCCCCCATTCTCCTCCCCCACCAGTCCTTATCAACCACTAATCTGTCTCTCTGGGTTCACTTATGTTGGATATTTCATAAGAATGGAATCATACCGTATGTGACATTTTGTGACAGACTTCTTTCACGTGGTACACTGTTTTCATGGTTATTCATGTTGTAGCATGTATCAGTACTTCATTCCTTTTCATGGCCAAATGCTATTCCATTGTGTAGATATACCATCGTTTGTGTAGCCTCCCATGAACTGATAGGCCTGGGGTTCTTAAGAGCCCCCCCAAACACTCTGTCTCTTGGCTGGCTTGGATGGTGCCATGTGCCCTGAGTCAAGGACCTCATCTGGTTAAAGATGTGTCTGCATCACATGGGATTCTATACAGCATGGTGCTTCGGACTCTGGTTGACTGAGCCACAACAATGCTGGGGCCAGGGTGGGGGTGACATACCCCAAAGAGGCTGTGACCTTTCCCATTCAGCCTGGTCCCCCTCTGCCTACCTCTTGCCATGATTCCAGTTAGTTGAGACAGATTTGGGGTTGAAGATGGAAAGATGGAAGATAAGGTTGAGGTGTAAGTTTCCCCTACCCCCCTCCTTCTTCCTTCACCATCCAAGCCCCTCTGAATGCAGCCTGGGGCTGTGTTGGGTAGGAAAGAGCTCAGGCCCCTGGTAAGCCAGCTGAAGACCATGCTCTACTTTCACAGAGGCGTTCGGGAGATGGGGCTCCTACTGACTCCATTCGTTCACTAGGTACCGGGCATTCAACAGTTAGGGAAAGCACAGCCAGTCCTTGCCTTCCTCATCATGGTCAAGTGCGCAGACTCAGGCCAGACCATCTGGGGTCAATCCCAGCTCTTCTGGGTACTCGGCGTGTAAACTTGGACTTGAGAAAAATCACTTAATGTATTGATACCTCCGTTCCCTCATCTGTAAAACGGAGATAGCACAGTACCACCCATATGGTTGCTCGAGGGTGAAATGCGTTAATGTATGTAAGGTGCTCAGCCCTCAGTAAGCACTGTCTATGTGACAGCCAGTTATTAATGGGGGGAGACTGACATGAATCAGAACGGTCACGGGAGTAAACATATCATTACAAAGTGAGGCAAGTGGTCTAAGGAATGGAAGGAGGGGTCTAAGAGCACTCTGCAAGTGAAACTCCCTTGGCCTGGGGCCTGGGACAGCCTCCTGCAGGAGGCAGCATGGGAACGGAAATGGGTAAGAGGGGTAGGAGTTTGCCAGCGGAAGTGTGAGGGGTCCCAGGAGAGGATTCCAGGAAAGGGGGTGGTGTGGGCAAGGGCCCTGTGTCAAGACAGCCCTTCACATGTATGAGGAGCTGAAAACAAGCTAATGTGGCTGCAACTCAAAGAGCCAGGGGTTCCTGGTTAGCAGTGAGGTAGGTCAAGGCCAGTCCCCCCGGGGACTTTGGGTTACCTGTTGGTGGTTGAAACCACAGCCCGGGAGTGGTGTGGTTTCAGCGGGCAGTACTCCCATTTGCAGTCTGGAGGGATCACGTTGGCTGCCCTGGGAGAACAGTTGGGAGGGGTCTCAAGTGGGGAGGCCAGTGAGGAAGGGGGTGCTTGCTGATCCCAGAATTATGTCCGGAGAGTCCCCTCTCCTCTCCAGCCTCCTGGCAGAGGCAGGTGTCCTGGAGCCACCATGAGCTTCCTGAGTCCAAGCAGAGCAGATGGTTAGCCTTTCAGTCACACAGAGCCAGGCAGCCGCCTTCTGCTTGGGGGCCAGGACCCCACACCTGCATGAATCGGCCTCGTTCAGGAGGCTGGCAGCGCAGGGCTGATGCACAGAACCCAGAGAGCCAAGACCGCCCAGTGACCTGGGGCAAGAGTTTGGGGAACAGGACAGGAGCACTGAGCAGGGAGGCAGAAGGGGACAGCCTGGGGGTTCAGGAGGGGACTGTGAAAGCCTGTGCATTCACACTCTTCTTTGTCCTTTTGTTTTTAATTGTGGTAAAATATACGTAACATAAACTTTAGCATCTTAACTATTTATGTGTAGAGTTCAGTAATGCGAAGTGCATTCACACTGTTGCATAACCGATCTCCAGGGCTCTTCATCTCAGAAAACTGAAACTCTACCCATTAAACAATCCCCATCCCCCTCCCCCGCCCCCTGGCAACCGTGGTTCTACTTCCTGTCTTGTTGATTTTGACTACTCTAGGTTCCTCATTTAAGTGGAATCACATGGTGTTTGTCTCTTGGTGACTGGCTTGTTTCGCTTAACATGGTGTCCTCCATGAAATAGAACGTCAGAAATTCCATCCTTTTTAAGCCCAAATACTGTTCCATTGTAGGAATAGACCACCTTTGCTTCCGTGTTCACCCATCATCCGTAGATATTGGGTTGCTTCCATGCCTTGGCTATGGTGGATAATGCTGCTATGAGCATGTGTGTGCAGATATCTCCTCGCCTCTCTGCTCTCGGTCCTTTGGGCTGTATACCCAGAAGTAGAATTGCTGGCTCACACTGTAATTCTTTTTTTTTTTTTTTTGGTGGACTCTGCAGACTGTTCTCCACAGCACTGCACCACCCCTTCACATTCCCACCAGCAGTGCCCCGGGTTCCATCATCCGCACACCCTCACCCGCGCTTGTTATTTCCACCTGTTTTTGAGTAGCCCTCCTAACAGGTGTGAGGTGCTTCTTGTTCTTTTTAAGGAGCATAAACTCCTGAAACAACGAGCTTTCTCTCCACAGAACCGTTAGGTTAGCTACAGGGAATTGTCTCCCCACGGGACCAGGCTCTCACAGGATTCCTATTAAACTTCTCTCCAACCCACATCAGCCCCTCCTCATTGCCCTTTGCTGAGTAGGACCATCCGTTGGCCTGTTCACTGGGGCTGGAAGCCTGTGTGCCCTCTACCTCGCCAACCCGCCAGGGCCTGCGCCTTCTAATTCTACCCCTGACTTCTTTCTCATGGACATCCCCCCGGGACCCCCTCCCTCTCTGCCCAAGCCAGACCTCATTGCTTCACCCCAGGGCCCTCAGAGCCCCCCAGGAGAACATAGCTGAGCCAGACCCTGAAAACGGACTCGAGCTTCTCCCCAGCCACTTGGGAAAGCATTGGCCCCAGCCCCCCTGGGAGCAGCTTGCAGCCCGTAATCATTTATTTACTCAAGCAGGTGTGCTGAGTATTTGTGGAGCACAGGCCGAGTGCCAGGCGCTGGGCTGGGTGCTGGGAGATGCAGCCAGGAAAGACCTGCTCATTCACTGAGGGAGCTCACGGGGCGTGGGAGAAATGGAGGTCATATTCATAACATCATGCCAGGGTGTCCCAGTGGAGAATAAGAAGGGGTCCTACCCTAAGGAGTGTGGTCAGGGGAGAGGAGATGCCTTTAGAGAGGGAGGTTTAAGCCAAGACCTGAAATGGGGCTCACTATGAAAAAAAGGGGTGGAGGTGCCAGGCCAAGGGGAACAGCATGTGCAGGGTCCCTGAGGAAGGGAGGAGCCCAGCACATTCCAGGGGCTGAAGAGACAGGAGCTCAGGCGGGGCAGCACGATGGAGGCGAGGAGTGGGTGGGGAAGATGAATCTGGAGAAGGACGTTAGGGAACTTACCAGCCCTGCGACTCATCTTCTGCCCAGCAGACTCTTCGCCCAGTGCCCTCAGCCTCTGCCTTAGTTTCCTGCGGCTACAGGAGAACACGGCCACTGGCTTAAAACCACAGAAGTGTATTCTCTTACAGTTCTGAAGCTGAAGTCTGAGATCAAGGTGTTGGCAGGGCCGTGCTCCCTCTGAAGGTTCTAGAGAGAGTCCTTCCTTGCCTCTTCCTGGTTTCTGGTGGTTGCCCTCAATCCTGGCATTCCTTGACGTGTAGATGCGTCACTCCAATCTCCCTCCATCTTCCTTTGCCCCCTCTTTCTCATAAGAACAGCAGTCATTGGACTTAGGGCTCACCCTAATCCAGCAGGACCCCATCTTAACTAATTGCAACTACAAAGTTCCTGTTTCCAAAAAAAAAGAGCCGCCTGAGGTTCCAGGGGGATGTGAATTTTGGGAGGGGGATCCCCTTCAACCCATTACAGCCTGCCATCACCCTTGAGTGCAAAACACACTTGGGAGGCGTGGTGCCGTCCTAGGTCCCCAGCCACGTCTGGAGGGGGCAGGAGCCTCCTCTAAAGACCATTCTAGCAAAGACACCATCCTCTGGCCTCACGCTGGGGTGGACCTGGCACTCTCCCGTGCCTCCATGCAGCCATCACTTCCTGAGCACCTACCATCGCCGTCTCCAGGGGCAGAGCAGGCAGCCAGGCGGACAGGGTCCCCGCCGTGGGAGCCTGGCACCCTGAGAAAGGCAGGGCTCCACCTGATTCTTGGAAGCTTCCTTTAAAATATCGGAATTCCACTGCAGACCAGTTGAATATAAATTCCTTGTGAGAGACAAGAATCCATATGTATTTTTTAAAGCTTTCCAGGTGACTGGAATACAGTCGGGGTTGAAAACCACTGGCCTGGGGGAGACACAGACATCCGTCACTTTAATTACAGTAATACATCACAAGGGGAATGCTACGATGACAATGCACTTCAGTACTTCACAGAAGTCAATGCTGTGGCCCCAGCACCAGATCTTTGGGTGTGACCCTCTCCCTCGATGGCCACATTCTCAGCGTCCTACCACTTTTATTCGTTTCCGAGACCCCAAAACCCTGGTGTGACATGGTCGGAGGAAAGCTCCACCCAGAGAATGTTCCAGTCCGAGGGGATGTTTCTGCTCAGGCTGTTGTTCACGAGGAACAGGAAAAAAAAATGCCAGTAATTATTCCATTAACAGTTTTGTTTGCAAACTGTGTCCCCGGACAAGTCGAGTGGGGCTGGCGTTCATGGAATCCTCACAGGACTGGGTTGAGAAGCACCCGGTACCTCAGAATGCCAAGAGCAGCCCTATCGGTTTAGAACACTGTCTTGGCTAATGGAGATAAGGAAGGACGTTTCTGGAAGGATGGGGGCGTTCACGCAATCAGTGCAAAAGGTGGCAGAACAAAAGGCAGGAATGATGTGACTGTTTCACCCACGAGATGCCACTGTGTGGCTTAAATACATCGCAGCCGAGTTGCCTGTTTGCCTGTCATTTTCATGCTTTCACTGCTGAAAGAAAAATTGAAGTTCTGGGGAAAAGAATTGATGCTTTTATCTTGAGTCCTATGACCATCCTTAGGCCAACAGAGAGTAGAGCGTGTTGGTCATTCATTCATTCATTGATTCACCACCTTGAGAGCCTACTGTGTGCTGGGTGGTGCTCCAGACCATAGCTGTCCAACAGAACTGACTGTGGCAACAGGAATGTTCCAAAACCGCCATTCAGTGCAGGAGCCGCCAGCACCATGTGCCTATGGAGAGCTTGAAACGTGCTTTGTGGGACAGAGGCACTACATTTTAAAGTCAATTTGATTTTTTTAAATATGTTTTTATTGATTTCAGAGAGGAAGGGAGAGAGAGAAACATCAATGATGAGTGAGAATCATTAATCAGCTGCCTCCTGCATGCCCCCTACTGGGGATCGAGCTCGCAATCCAGCCATGTGCCCTGACCTGGAATCTTAACTGTGACCTCCTGGTTCATAGGTCAACACTCAACCATTGAGCCATGGCGGCCTGGCAAAGTCAAGATGATTTTAATTTAGACATAAAGAAATAGCATATGGAGCAGCGCAGATCTTGGTGCTGAAGATGGAGGAGTGAACAAAACCGATTGAAAACTCCTGTTCTCGTGGGCCTTACCTTTGTGTTGTGGGGCAGAAATACTTCCGCTGGAGAGAGTCACACTGCTGTTTCGATCATAAAAGAGCATGGATACTGCCAGTTTAGAAACAAATGTGGTCTCCATCCTCTGCCAGTTGGATGGACTCACCAGAGCCCAGACTGGCCATGCATTGTGTTTTGTAGGTATTTTTTCCTAACTTCCTCCTCCCCAGTTCCCCTTCATCTCAGCAGCAGCTAGCTGTGGATGGAACATTTCCAACACTGGGCATCTTCCTACCCAGTGCATTGAGCATATTTGCTTCTCGGGAGAGCAAATGCTTCATTTATGGAGCTCTAAGTGCATCCTGGGAATTTGGCTGTGAGCCGGGGTGGTCCGCAGTGTGGGTGATGGGATTGTGGAGTCTGTCACTCTTCCCCTGCCTCCCACTCACATCTCACTCCATGGGAAGATTGCTCTCAAGGGCAATCTGGAAGGACCTCACCCTTTTAAAGGTCAAGTGGGATAAGGGACGGGTGTTTCTACCCCTTTTCATTGATGACAGCAGAAACCTGGATAAGCACGAGACCTCCTAGACAGGGTTAAGGTCCAGTCATGGGGTGGGTAGATGGGAACTTTAGATTTTTAAATTATTATGTTCGTTTCCTTCCTCCCCCTTGTTGCCACCCTGAGTCATTGCCCGGCATGGAGAGTGGCCAGTAGAGGGTTCTCCAAGTAGATGCCTGGGGAAGCCCTTCAAGATCTTCCCTGTTCCAGGAGCTAGTGTCAGCTAGCATTGTGTGAGTGCCTGCCACTGGGGGGTCCTGGCCAAGAGATTTCCATGTGTCATCAAATGTCACCACACCCCCACGAGGTAGATACTATCACCACATCCCATTTTACAGATGAGGAGACTGAGGCTGAAGGAAGTTCAGGAGTTTGCCCAGTGTCTCATAGCTGCTGGGGATCAGAGCCAGGATTCAAATCCATGCTTTTTTCATCACTGGGAAAAACAAAAGGAGGCCTGAGTTCCTCACCGACAGGTCATACTGTTCCCACTGGGCAGGTCTGGACCGAAGCTCCCCTGCTCATTCTTCTCCGGTCGAAGTCCTCGCTCTCTTCATCTGGATGAGGATCCAGGAGGGCAAAATGACCATAACCAGGCGTCCACATCAGAACCGGAATCCAGGGTCACCAGCACTCGGCTAGCTGCTGAGCTGCTGTCACGTTCTGCTTCAGTCCTGCCATGCTCAGTCCTCACAGTGTCCCCAGGGGTGGTGTGGAGATGGGCACTGAGATGCCATGGGTTTGAATGACTCGCCCAAGGTCACAGAGCTGGGTAGGTCAAGGCAGGATTTGAACACAGGCCCAATTGACTGTCAAATGCAGCATGATTTCTGCTCTGCCCAGCTGCCTCGCTGGTCCCATCACCAGATGGGCTCTCTCTGGCTGGTGAGAGATCGAGGCTTTACAAATTGCGTTTGCTCTAAGCCCGGAAGGAGAAACCAGCTGCCTGCATTAGCTGGAAGAGCCTGGCCTTCCGATTCCTTTGTAATCCTGTTTCTTCTTGACCTAAGACTTTCCAGACCCCTCCCCAACTGCCGAAGGGTGGTGCCTGATGAAATTCTCACTCATTTAAATGTTAGCCTCAAGCAAGCAGAATTAGGAAGGAATGGCTGCTGTCCTCCCCCCCCCCACACCCCCAAATGTGCAATTGTTCCACAGCTGGCATTTTCTACATCGTCACTCCACCAGCACACGTGAAAGGCCATGTGATGTCAGCTGAACTGGATTTGAATCCTGTCTTCATCCCCTGCTATCTGTATGATCTCAAGACAAGTGAATTCAGTCTTTCTGAGTCTTGGTTTTCTCACCTGTAAGAGGGAGATGATAATGTTACCTGTCAGGGAGCCAGGCAGGGAACAGCAGTGAGGTAGGAACCCAAGCTCTGCCTTACTCCCAGCTCCGTGAGCTGTCTGATAAACAGTCAGGTTAGAGCACAGTGGCTCAGGTCTGGCACCTGCGTGCGACCTCACGTTCATCCCTCCCACCACCTAGACATTGGGACTGGGATGCAGAGCTGTGCCGAGGAACAGAGAGAAGAGGGAGATGGCCAGGGAGACCTTATCTTACTGCATCCACCCAGTTGCATGAACCAAAGAGGCAGGAGAGAAAAGTAGAGGCCTGATATGGGAAGCCAGGCCGAGCCCATGGGGCCATCATCAGGTTACTATGAAGATGAGAGATACTGAAACACAGGGCCTAATAGAGAGCTGGGCATCCTATATAATAAAAGCCTAATATGCAAATCAACCAATGGAGGAACAACCAGTCACTATGATGCACACTGACCACCAGGGAGCAGACACTTAATGCAGGAGCTGCCCCCAGCCTGCAGGCCCCAGGCCAGCCAAGGCGGGTGCCAGTGAGGGCCCCACGATTGCCCTGCCAGTCACCCCAAAGACTGGCCCTGATCACCGGCCAGGCCTAGGGACCCTACTCATGCACAAATTTTGTGCATCGGGCCTCTAGTTTATTATAAGTACTCATGAGATGGTTCTCTTGTTGACGTTACTATGGTCTCTAAAAACCCTGTATTATCATTATAGATAAAAACATGGTCTGGCCTTCTCTGTGGCCACTGTTTATTCTCAACCTCTTCTCTCCTATATTTTATATCTCTATATCTTTGTACTAAATTTGAAATGCAGAGAGAGAGAGAGAAAGGGAGCATGCCTTTGAGGAAATTCAGTTGTATGAGAGTCGAGAAGACTGTGCCTTCAATTGAGCCAAGTTTGGACCCATGTGTAGTTGAGCTGTCCCAGCCCCTCCCTCCCCTCCTGTTGCGAGGCTGTTTGAAGATAGCCTTGGTGTTGATCAGCCTTCTTGACCACCGCGGGCTAAAGCAACACTGTCCTTCTCATATCCACTTACTCTTGAATCAGTGCTACCACAACCTCCCTAACGTTTCAAGTTGGAAACCTCCTTCAAAGTTCTACCTGTAGATCTCATCAACCTCACCACCCTAACCCATCCCCAAGCTCAAGTCGTGGGCCTCTGGCCAGCCTGTGGCCACTTCGATCCCTCCCGGCAGTGTCAGAACTTGGCTCGAACACCTGGACAGGTCAGCAATCTCTAGCCTTGGCCCAGGGCCCATAACACCACTTAAACAGAAAGTGGAGAATGGCAAAGAGGAAGCTGTTGGTGGTGCCAGCCAATTTTCCCAGGGAGGGGGGGGGAGGTGCGCACAGTGGACCCCACAGCATGATCACCTCTCATGTAGAAGAGGATGGGAATGCTGTGTCCAGAGCTGCCACCTGCCTCCTGTGTCCTTTCCTCCTTCAGAGAAGGATTCTCCTGGGTGCAGTTTCATTGTGTTCATCAGTCTGCATTCATTGGCAGACACACCCAGAGGCACAAACATCGCCACCCCTTTCTCAATGCAATTGCACTCTTTGGAATGCTGGAATGTGGTTTAAGACCAGGCAGCTTTTGATTACAGAGTCAATCTTTGTGTAAAAGTTTGCCGCCTTGGGGAAGTTTCTAACAGGTTACTTTAAACAATGCTATCTCTGGACACATACAGCTAAATAGTCCCATTAATCCAAATTGCTTTGCCAGGATGCTGTGGAACCATTTGGCAACCAGGGCAGTGTCCACAAGGCCTCCACTGAGAGCCATGGCCACAGTACCTAGTGGGGTGCATCTACCACCTCTCTTCACCCAGCCCTGAGTGTGTGCAGGGTGCTGTGCTAACTGCTTCCACCGTTTCATTTAATTTCTCAGCCACTTGATGATAGAAGACCTTCATCACCCCCAGTCTGGAGAGAAGGGATATGGGGGATTTGCCCAAAGTTGCTCACCTACTGAGAGGTGGCCCTCAGACAACCCCGCCCATGTCCTTAACCACAATCCAGGCTTCCCAAATCTGATCTATGGACCACTCGCAGTGGGCAGCGATTTAAAGTGGTATGCAGACAGGTTTCCAAAAATGTCAATGTTTATCAATATTAACACAAAAGGTGAAAAACTTACATACCCCAGGTTTCTGAAGCTGAAATTTTCTTTAAAGAATAGTTTATCTAAATGTTAACAAACAATAATACAAGTGGTTTGTGGCTCTTCAGTCATTCAACAAATACGTATACATTAAGTGCTTACTATGTGCCAGGTGCTTTCTGGATGCTGGGATACAGAAAACCAAGGGAAAGGGACATTAGATAGTGAAGGAATAATATATCAGGGGGAAATGTGTCCTAGGAAAAATACGGCATGGGAGGCGGAGGGTAGGCCAGGAAGATGTTTTGGGGAAAGTTGTGAGGAAGGGGTATAAATGACCAAAAAGAGAGAAACATTATAATGGCAGGGGTCGGCAAACTTTCTTTATAAAGGGCCAGATAGTAAATAGTTTAGGTGCTGTGGGCCTTATGGTCTCTACCCCAACAGTGCAATTCTACCACCTGAGGAAGAGGCAGCCACAGACAACATGCACACGAGTGGGCATGACTCCATTCCAACGAAACTTGACTTACAAACACAAGTGGTGGGTTGTGGTTTGCAGGCCCCTGTCAACCCAGATGCCAACTTGTGATGCTTCAGATTTCAGGACCCTGGAGAGAGAAGGAGTAGTAGATTCCTAAAGCCTTCTGGTCAACCTCTCCTGGACCTTGGCTTTGACTCTCACCCATCCCGGGGTATCGCAACATAAAACAACAGTCTCCTTTTACTTTATTTTCCCACAACCTGCATGCCTTACCAGTCCTAAACCTGAGCTAGAAAGCAGCACATGAAATATGGCTCACCCATCAGTGTTGCCTGACCTGGACCAGCCAAGAGGAGGCAGGCAGTTTATTCATGGTGTCCTCCATGACTGTGGCCCTGTCCAGCCCCCGTAATAAGTGTCAGCCAGACCAAACTGTATGTTCTAACCACCCAGCATCCTCTACATAAACCCGTCAGAAATACCTGGTTCTCATTAGCACCGTAATTCACCCCGCGCCACCTTCCTCCATCTGAATCAGAAAGGTTAATGATGCTGAATCCCAAGACTCATTGGTTTCAGCACTTACCCCAGCTCACTGCTCCCCCTGAGAGCACAAGATTCGTTTATCTTTCTGGGCTGGCCAGGCAAGTTGCTGACTAATGCCTTAATGCCAACTAAGTCTCAAAGATTCCCCAGAGTGACTGGACCTGTGCTCCTGTTATGCTTGCTGTAAATCTGGCTGATCTTGTGTGTCTGGTTCCCCACCCTCTTTCTGCCTCTATGTGTCTGGGTTCTGCTCTTGTAATTTGTCTCATGAGTCTGCCACAGGCTGCACTGTCAGCTTGGGAAGACAGAGCACTTTTCAGCTAAGGTGATGACCATGTTGCCTCTAACGAAATAGCTTTAGGACCTCATTATTGGTTAATTCATTCAGTCAATTGACCCACGTTTATTGGATACCTACTACGTGCCAGACATTTGCTAGAATCTGGGCTTACAGCCACCGGTAGGATAGCTAACCTCTCTGGCCTCACGGATTAGACCATGAAATTATTACATCTTTATGACATTGTAAGTAATGAAGTATATGTGTGTGTATATATATATATATCCTATCTAATAAAAGAGAAAAATGGTAATTGGCGTACGACGATACCCTTTTCATTGGCTAATCAGGGCTATATGCAAATTAACTGCCAACTATGATTGGCAGTTAACTGCCAACTATGATTGGCAGTTAACTGCCAACAAGATGGCGGTTAATTTGCATATGTAGGCACAATGCAGGGAGGCAAAAGGGAAAGCAGGAAGAAGCCCCCTGCCACTGCCAGTGATCGGAAACCCAGGGGGGAGCTAAGAGCTGGGGGGCAGGGCAAAGGCGGCCCTGGGGCCGCCTTTGCCCTGCCCCCCAGCCATGATTGGAGAATCAGGTGCCTTTGCCGCCCTGGCCAGTGATTGCAGGAAGTAGGGGTGGAGCCAGCGATGGGAGCTGGGCACGGTCGAAGCTGGCAGTCCCGGGAGCTAGGGGTCCCTTGCCTGGGCCTAAAGCAGAGCCCACGATCACGGGGCCGCTGCAGCTGCGGGTCCCCGCTGCCCGGGCCGGACACCTAGGCTAGAGGCATTAGGCCTGGGCAGGGGCGGAGCCTGCAACCGCGGGGAGCTGGGGGTCCCCTGCCCAGGCCTGACACCTCTGCCGGAGGCCTCAGGCCTGGTCCAGGGGCCGATCCGGTGATTGGTGATCGGAGGGTGATGAGGGTCAACTCCTCTGGCCGAGGCACCAGGCCTGGGTGGGGGGCGGAGCTGGGGATTGGGGGGATATGATGGTCCCCTTGCCCAGGCCTGAAGCCTGGGTCAGAGGCGTCAGGCTTGGGTGGGGGGTGGAGCAAGTGATCAGAGGGAGATGGGGGTCCCCTGCCGAGGCATGATTCCTGGGCCAGAGGCCTCAGGCCTGGGCGGGGGCCAAAGCCAGTGATCGGGGGAAGATGGGGGTCCCCTGTCCAAGCCTGACACCTCTGGCGGAGGCGTCAGGCCTGGGCAAGGGGCCGATCAGGCGATCGGAGGGTGATGGGGGTCTATGCCTCTGGCAGAGGCGTCAGGCCTAGGCAAGGGGCCGATTAGGCGATCGGAGGGTGATGGGGGTCTATGCCTCTGGCCGAGGCATCAGGCCTGGGCAAGGGGCCGATCCTGCGATTGGAGGGTGATGGGGGTCAACGCCTGAGGGCTCCCAGTATGTGAGAGGGGGCAGGCTGGGCTGAGGGACACTCCCCCCCCACAAACACACACACACACACACACACCCAGTGCACAAATTTCGTGCACCGGGCCCCTAGTATGTATATATATATATATATATATATATATATGAAACAGACATGCATATAACCTCTTCTCTTCTAAGGAGTCAGAGAAAGCTTCCCGGGAGAAGTGCCTTTTAGCTAAAAGTTGAAAGAAGAAGACGAATTAACTGAAAAAAAATGGGGGGTCAGTGTTCCAACCAGAGCAAGTTGCATGTGCAAAGGCCCTGGGGCATGAGGGAACATGGCCCATGTAGCAAGTCAAGAGAGGCTTATGTAGATAGGGTGTGGTAAGGGGATGTGCCAATAAAATAAGGCTGGAGAGATGGGTCAGCCCAGATGGTATGGCAGCCTGAGAGCCATGGTAAGGAGTCCAAGTTTATTCTAAAAGCAACAGGTTACCTTTGAAAAGTATTTTATTGGGTTGTGTCATGATGAGAAAGTGTTAGTTCCTAATCAGCTACTTGGCAGTGAGAACAAAAGGAAAGGGAAAGAAGTAGAGAGCTTCACCAGACTGCTGGAGGAGGGGAAATATGATAGGTAATATTTTCTGCTGTGGATATGTACGTTATAGCTCAGGCCATTTCTTTCCACCAGGCTACTTCCGACCCTTGTGGTTTCACTGCTGTTATTTCCTTTCTGCTGGGCCCTTCTACAGCACACGATATGCTTGGTCTCCAGGCCCTGGGTTCACTGAGGTTAGACCCTGAAACTCTCTCTCTGCCCTCTGTTTGACAGAAATTTTCCAGAGCTCAGGCCATTAGGATTGTAGCAAAGCCATCAGAAGTGTGCATTTGAGGAGCTGGCAGAGTCTGAGTCCAGCTGTCCCTTTCACTGGCCATGAAACCTTGGCCAAGTTGTTCGTCCTCTCCACACCTTGGTTTTCTCATCTGTGAAGTGGGAACCATTGCAGTGGCCAACTTCAGCCTTTGCTGCGAGGATTAATCAGTGAAATTCGAGGTGCTTTACCTGGTGGAGAGAAAATGCTCCACAAATGATGACAATGAAGGTGGCCCAGAGTGACAGTTCCAGGAGAGCAGAGATGATGTGTGTTCTGCTTAGCACTATTTCTCTAGTGCCTGGTACAGTGCCTGGCACATAGTAGGAGCACACTAAGTCCTTACTGACAAATCTTTGTCACCTCCAGATCAAATGAATGGTCAGTGGCCATCCACAGCCACCACTTGACAACAGCAGTGCCTGCTGTCATTTATTCCTAAGTGGCAGAAGCCTCGCTGACACTTCATTGCATGATTTTCGCTTCCACAATCATGAAAAGCATCTCGGGGCTTATTCCTGGATTGAGGATCAGTTGAGGGGTTTTGTCTTCACTTATTTCTTCCAGCTAGAGGCGTTTTCCGATGCTTCCATGATGAGAATGGAAAATGTTCCAAAGAGCCAGAGTCCATTTCAGAAGAACAGTGAGCCACGGTGGCTTGTCCTCAATCCCACCACTGGCTCAGCTGCTTCTCCACTCAACTGGAGGTGCCAGCACAGATAGAGGGGGGCCCCATCTGGGAGCCCAGCAGCTGAGGGATGTTGACATGTGACACTTGTCCGGGCACATGCTGGCTTTCACGCAGTCTGCGAGAAGGTCTGAATCCCACACGATCTCTTGATGTCATGTGACAGGTGTCCAATCTGTCCCATACTCCTTGGGAGGCAGGGCCTCCACTACCCACATTCTCTCCAGTTTCCATGGCCAAGCCTCATGACCTCCAGACCTC
This sequence comes from Myotis daubentonii, assembly GCF_963259705.1. Lineage (NCBI taxonomy): Eukaryota > Metazoa > Chordata > Mammalia > Chiroptera > Vespertilionidae > Myotis > Myotis daubentonii. The sequence continues at coordinate 26,892,369 of NC_081843.1, forward strand.
TGTGGTGAAGGCCTTTGGACCTTGAGGCCGGGTGGCCTGGCTGCAAATCCCTGCTCCTGTTGTGTGTGTGTCTAGCCCCGCACAAGTAATTTAACCTCTGTTCCTCCTATTCTGCACAATGGGTGAGAATAATAGCACCTACTTCATGAGGTTGGTGGGAAGGCAAAATGAATCACTATATATCAAATGCCTAGAACACATGACTTAGACTCCCGTAGATCAGCATCACTGTTATTAGACGAGTTGCCCAAGCTTTGAGGAGCTCGGTTTGCTCATTAGGTTAGGTCCCTGCTACCTTCTAGGCTGCTTGTGAGGATTCAGTGCATGGTGTCTATAAAATAGGTGTGAGATACCAAGCGTGGTTATTATTATAGCTGTGCTACGGTGGCTTTTCTATCTGTTGGATTTGGAGGCTCGACTGGTACTTTTTTATTATGGTAAAATACACATAACATGAAGTTTATCATCAGAGACATTTACAGTGTTGTGCAGGCATCATCACCATCTCGTTCCAGACGTTGTCATCATTAAACATTTTCTCTCCTTCCCACTCTCCCAGTCCCTGGCAACCGCCAGTCTGCCTTCTGTCTCTGGATCTGCTTGTTCTGGACATTTCACATAAAAGGAGCCGTGCAGTAGGTGACCTCTGGAGCCTGACTTCTTTCACGGAGCATCAGTTTTCAGGGCCCAGGCATGTTGTGGCCTGTGTCCGGCATTTCGTTGCATTTTATGGCTGAGTGCTGTTCCATTGTACAGACAGCCTGCACTTGGCTCAGCCATTCGTCCATCAGTGGCTATTTGGGTGATTTCCTCTTCGGGGCTTCCATGAATGTTCGTGCACAAGTTATTATTTGAGCAACTGTTTTCAGTTCTGTGTTACGGTGCCTTTTTAATGTAGGTGATTCAACTACTTAAGAGAGAAAGGGAAGAAAGAGTCAGAAGACAGAGTAGGAAAGGAAGGGGATTCCCGCTTCTGTATGCGGGTTTCCACTTTTGGCCAATCTCAGCCCTTTGGGGCCAGCAAGGGAACTGACCAGAGAGGGCTTGGTCTTGGCTTGTGGGCCCTGTTGATGTCCTCAGGGCCACAGCTTCCCCTGGGGAACCCCCCAGTCCTGTATGTTTCAGCCTCGGAAAACCAGCCATCCCATCCCTCCTCGGAGGGAAGAAGTAACCAGAGCAATGAGATCATCCAACATTTTCATATGTTCCAGGCACTGGGCTAAGCCTTTCACACACGTTACTAACCCAGCTAATATTTAAGTGTTGACTGCATAGCAAGCACCCACGCTAAGTGCATCATTCCTTTTATCCTCAAAACACCTTTATGAAATGTGTCCTGTTATGAATCCCATTGTTTAAAAGGCAGTTGTGCTGCTCAGAGTAATGGCACCAGCCTAGGTGAGACAGTGAGTGAGAGCAGAGCCCAGCCAGTCCTGCCAGAGGTGTACGCTGCCGGATGCTGTACCCTGCCCTCCTCCCAAACCAAAGAATTGGAATCCCAAGTGGCCATCCTCCTTAATGATTCTGGAGCTTTTATTTTTAAGCTTCTACATTTTTTTTTCTAATTGGAACTTCACCCAAGACCCTAATATGGTAAATAGGCTCTTCTCTGCAGAAACCTCAGGTGAGCCAGCCTGAGGCCGCCCCTTCCCCCAGCCGGCAGGAAGTAGGACCACCCCAGATGCTGCCTGAGAACCACTGAGCTCTATGATAGTTTCTCTTACAACGTTTTAGAAGTTTTCTGTCTCTGAGAACTGCAGATCCATACCTCAGAGCCTGTGTCCTCTGTTTCAGCCGCCTGCGTTCTTTTTATAACGTCTCTTCAGTCCTCTGCGATAAACACGCAGCCTTGGAACTCTGAGGGGAAAGAAGATACTAGATGCAGCATGTCCTGATCCTCCAGGCTCCCTCTCTCGAGCCAAGAATCTGCGTGTGCTTGAGGTCTGCTGAGGTGGCCCTGGCGTTGGTTCTTCTGTGGGGAAGCGTGTGGCATCTCTCTGTGGCAACGAAATTTTGACCTTGTTCCAGGACAGACGGGCTAGGAAACCTGGCATGCTGCCCAAGGCGATCGGTGACAGTCAGCTGCCCTTGGAGCTCAGTCCCACCTTGGGGCTGAAATCTGAACTGACCTGACCCTGACATTCTGAGCGATGGAGGTCCTTGTGGTATCCTACCCTCGGCAGTACACAGGCTCCAGTCCCAGAGAAGAAGTCATGATAGTAACAACAACAATAGCTGACAGTCTAGCATTGGGTGGGCCAGCCTACCCAGCCTAGAGTAGATGTCTGTGCTTCCCCGCCTTTCCTTACCCCACCTCTGGTACCAGTTTCTCTGTCAGCCAGGATTTTTCCATTGAGAACAACAGTTAATGCCCTCTTATCTCATTTAATCCTTATCACAACCTATAAAGTAGATATTGTTTCCATCCTCAGATTTAAAGGTGTGGAAATTGAACTTCAAATGACCTGCCCCAGGCTACACAGTTAATAAGGGGTGGAGCCAGGAGTTGAACTTTCGTCTCTCTAGTCTTGGGTTTGCATTATTTTCATTGCTCCAAATTCTGATATGTTAGTGTTGGTGCATTAGGAACCCCTGTCTGGTTAAATTGAAATTAATAAATCATTACTATAGGTCTTTGCCATCATTTCTATAAACCCAGGGTAGTATAGAATGTGTGTGGAGGGTGGGGGCAATGGTCTTAGCCACACACACAAGAGCTTAGCAGTTCAGTTCAGTTTAGGTTAATGCTTATTTATACTCTAGCCCTTCCCAGTTGAGCTAACACTGAGACAGTTCTTACAAAGATAAGCAGGAGTTGATTGGGCAAAAATATGGACAAAGAATGGACAGAGGCCCTCCTTCTGGAATGTGACACACATAGCCTGAACAATTCTGTGGGCCACTCTGACATGGGCATAGGGACCTCAAAGAGAAAGAGGCTTAAGGCTGCTAGAACCTGCTAGAGGCATAGGGCCTATTCTGGATGCTGGGGAAATATAGTTGAATCAGAGAAGATTCCTGTCCTCAAGTCACTTACAGTCAAGGGACTTAAACATACCAACGTACACTTGTGCTAAGAACACGGGTGTGTGGAATAAAAATGTCACAGGTTGGTGGAGGACTGGCAAACAGTGGGCATGCCTTTCCTCTGGCATTTCTAAGCAAAGGCCGTAGGAACCTCCTCATGAAGGCTTCCATTGACTGAGCACCTACTACAGGCCAAGCACTGTGTGTGCCATGCCTGCAACACACAGGCAACTTAGAGACCATTGATTGTTATCCCTGTGTGCAGACTGGAAAGGGAAGGCTCAGTGAACTTGAGAAACTGGCTGAAAATCAACAACAACAAAGTGGCAAGGATCAGAGAGAAATTTCTACAAATGCTTCTCTGGGAACAGCTTTTATTGTGGCCAAGATTTCACTTTTCTACCTAAATCACATGTACTTTTTAAGATTCAATCTTTGTCCTACGCAGCAGACCTGGTCTTATTCCCCTTCCCTCCCCCCAGAACCAAGTCAAACAATTGGCTGTCATCAGTGGTTGTGAGCGGATGCACAATTTGGTTAGCCAAATGTTCTGCTCGTTTGAGATGTCTCCTGGTATATGAGGACAGCCAGATCTCAGATAATGAAAATAACGATCAAGTACACCACACACACACCACCGCTGAATGACAATTCAGTTCTTCATTCGTGATTCCTGTTGGTGTTCTAGGATCAGGCGTGGCCTCTGGGTGCTGATGCTTGTCAGTCACCTTTCCGTGATATCTGGAGGAAGGGCTGATATGTGAGAAGTTCCCACTGATGGACAGTCAGATAAACTGCTCAGAATGGCTCGTGTGCGTTCAAAATGAAAAATGTGTGTCTTACAAATGTTCTGTGAAAGCGTGGAGAGTTTGAGAAATGATTTGCTAGTTCCTGCAACTGCGATGAGCATGTTTTAATTCTGAAATGTTTTTGTCGGTAACAAAACAAAAAAAAATAATAACAAATCCAATGAGAAGTGAGTGGGTTTTGTGATCCAGGTGGTTCTCTGAGGCGCTGTCTGCCTGTGTGGAGGGAGCCACCAGCCCCTGGCGTGTCCAGCACGCATCGTGCTTCAGTTCCCCTGGTGTCCCACCCCATCGTAAGACTCTACCTGTAGGTCCCCCTTCCCCACTGTCCTGTGTGCTGCCTGAGCATAGGGGACCGCAGCTACCTTACTGCTGCTGTCCCAGGGGTCTGGCACCTGGCCCGTCCAGGAAATGGGAGGCGTTTCCCAGGAGAGCAAACAGAGCATGCAAAGCCTTAGCGTTACGGAGAGCACCGGACGCTTAGGAAACTTCCAGTAATTCAGAGATGGAACAGGCAGGGTGAGCTCACAAACCACCTTGCGCGCTTGTTGGGAGTCAGGGCACCGCCCTGCAGGGGAGGGAGAGCATCCAGGATGTTAAGTAGAAGAGGGGGCGTGATCGCACTTACGTTCCAGAAGGAGCCTATGGGTCCCCGACTGTGGCCGTACTTGTGCCCAGGGGATCCGGGAAGAAATATAGCACCTAGATTCTCCCACCCATTTCCCCCTGCGGCTCGCAAACATGGGTGTCACCGTAAACGGCCACCCTTTTCTGATCCCCGTGCTCTGCTCTGGGCCTTTCTTACTGTTCTGGAATCCTGGCCTTCTTATTAAACAAAAAGACATCAGTGGGGTCCAAGCATAACGCGTCCAGGGAGTCGGGGGCAAAGTGATGGCAGTCACTGCCCCACCCAAACAGAAATAAGCCACATGGGAAATGGGTTGGAACCACTCGTGAGGTGGAATGCAGGGAGAGGAAAGTAGGTGACGGGGCTCAGTGTCCGACAAGCGCAGCAGCACGGCCCACCCCCGGGACAGAGGCATACGGTCACGCCCAGTGAGCACCCGGGGTGGGCAGGGTCCCCTTGCAGGGACGTAGGAGGCTTCAAACGGCTGCTGCGATTTCTGTTTGTTTCCTGGCTCTTTCTGATGAAACAGAGCACACGCATGAAGCTTATTCACCACAAGGAAGTAGGACAGAGAAGAGCCCTGACTCTGGACCTGGAGCGGAGGTCCCTACCTCCTCGCCCCTCTCCTAAGACTGTGGCCAAGCCGTTAAAACTCCTTGAGCCTGACCTTATTCACGTATAAACTAGTGCTGGCTTGCTGGGGTGGTCGTGAGGTTAAAGGAGGGAGGAGGAGCACTTAGCACTTTGTAGGCAATGAAGAGGGGTTTTCTGCAATGGAATGACTCCGTGTGTTCCCATGCCCTGGGGTTCGCTGCCCCACCACTCTCCCTGTTCTGGGTGAGGACATGGGGAAGCGCATCCCTGGGTGAGGGAATGGGCCGGGCAAAGGCACGGATGCAGAAGTGAGGGACAGAGTTCTCTGCCTTCCTGGGCAGAGCCCCTCTAGGGAGGCAGGCACTGTTCTGGACCCGGCAGCTGCACCCAGCAGCCCTGCACACCAGTACACCCCCTGCCCCTGGGGCATTTGTTAAGCATATCAGTAAATAGTTGTTTAGCATCTACTATGTGTCAAGTCCTGGAGGAACAGAACAGAATTCGACCCAGTGCCTGCTCATCTCAAGACTGTAGCCAGGATCCCCAAAAAGTATTGTCCAAGGAGCCCAGTTAGCAGACAGATGGGCACCAGCTGGAGCAGCTGCCCCGGGCATTGGAGGAGATAGCTCTGCGTATCCCCACACACACCCCTTGCTCCTGGGCGGAAAGCCCACTTGGGTCCCACTGGCTGTTGGTAGCAGGAAGCTAGATGGCCCCTGCCTGGCCTCACCAGCCTCTGCAGGGCATCCCCCACTCTTACTCTATCACCTTTGCCATTTCGTCCCCCTCCCCACCTGCCTGATGGCCGGCTGGCTTGCTTCCTGTGCATTGGCAGGGGCTCCAGCCTTGCCCTCCACTGGGACAGCCTCATTCCCATTCGCGCCTCTTTCTGAAAGCAAAGAGAGGCTAAAAAGGGCCCTTTGCATGAATAATTCCACATCTAGAAATTTAATCCTATAGAACCCATCTATCCTCCCTACATCTGGAAAGATAAATATGCAAAGATGTTCATAGTAGTAGAATCTATAAGGGGAGGGGGGAGAAATCTAAATGCCCATCGCTAGGGGATTGGCTGTGCCCATCCACAGAATTCCGTGCAGCCATTAAAAGGTGAAGTTCACCTTCTGTGTGTGCTTATTAGACAGAACAGCAGGATATATCATTGCATAAAACAGTCAGGTACGGCTTGTACTAAAACATGGATGTGAATATTATAGCATTTACTTCACAGGTTGCCGTAAGGAATAAGCAGGTTAGCAAATGCTTAAAATAGTGCCTGGCCCCATAGCAGGCACTCCAGTGTCAGATGTTGTTGCCATTGCTGTCATTTAATGCTCTATCTCGCTGTAATCTGAGTTTCCATAATCATCATTTTAAAAGCATAGGACAGGGTTACAGTTGGCCATCCCACCACTGTGTTTCCTGTATGCTTCGGCTCATCATAAAAGGACAGAGTGTGACATTTCTCCTGTGGTCACACATCCCTCGGCGGATCGATCTGCCTGGAGCCACCAACTCATCCAGGTTTGCCTAGGACTGTCTCACTCTGAAACGAAGAACTCTGTGCCTGGGGCATCCCCTCAGTCCTGGGCAAACCAGATCCACTGGCCACCCTACATATGCCCCTGGCAGCCAGGTTGCTTTAGGAGTTACAAGGAGTAGTTGTTGCTTTTCACATGTAACAGGAAAACACATAACAATGGTACGCCCTGATGGACTATGACTCAGCCTTTAAAAGGAAGGAAATTCTGACACATGCTACCGTGTGGATGAGCCTTGAGGACAGGATTTTGGGTGAAAGAAGCCAGTCACAAAGAAAGACAAATACCGTGTGATTCCACTTGGGTGAGGTATCTAGCGTTTGTCTACTGTATGAATGTGACTTTTCGTAGAGACAGAAAGAAGTTGCCAGAGGCTCGGGGCAGGGAGGAAATAGGGAGTCGTTATTTAATGAGTTCAGAGTTTCAGTTTTACAAGATGAAAAAGAAGTTTGGGGATGGGTGGTAGTGATGGTTGCACAACACTACGAATGCACTTAACACTATGGAACTCCGCACTTAACGACAGTTGAGATGGCAAATTCAAGCTTATGTCTTTACCTCAATTTAAAATTTGAGGGGGGAAAGGGTACACAGGCAATCACATATATTGCTGCTTAGGATGAAGCTAAAGAGGTATGTAAGTGGAACATGCATATGAGGGAACTGTACAGATGATACACCAGGAGTAGGAACTGGGCTCAGACTGACGGTGCCTCCTCGACCCTCACCACCCTCTGCTGGTCCCAGCCCACCGTCCTTCCTTCACTACGGTCCTGCACATTTCGGCTCCACAGGTGGCCCACGCCCCGCGCCCACAGCGGCTGAGTCTGGTCCCTCGGGTCTGTGCAGACTTGCCAGTCTGCATCAGGGGTTTGAAATCCTGAATCCTGACATTTACAAAATTCTGTGCTTCACTTCTGCCTGAGCACCGTCAGCCTCACCCTTAGTCGTGAGCACCCCTGATTCTTCTCAGCACCCTGTATTAGAGGAGATTTGGGCCCAAGGGTGGGGGGCAGGCGGGACCCAGAGAAGAGAAGTGGGCTCTGCATTGGGCCTCTTTCTAGTGGAGGCGAAGCAGGCTCTCCTCGCCCGTCACACGTGCCAGCAGACGGCGTGGCTGTGGCTGGGCTCCTGGGGGAGAGGGTGTGTGGGGAAGGACCAGAGAGGGAGCCATGCCCCTCCCTGTGTGTTCATCCCAGAGCCATTAGGCATATTAGACATGCGTGGTGGTGCAGGGGCCCCTGGGAGACAGTTCCCAGCTCTGACCCCGGCTAGGAGACTGGGTAAGTCCCGTCTAGGGGTGTTCAGACCGTGCTCCGCAAACATCGCGTGGGCGCGATGCACAGGAAGCCTCCAAGTCCAAAGTAGGCTGGGTCCTTGCACTGCTGTTCCCGTGCAAATGTCTCAGGCGCTCAAAATGGCAATAATAGTACAGGGCGGGGCAAAAGGAGGCTTACAGTTGTCCGATGGAAATGAATACAATAATCAATAAACAAGTATATAAGAATAAACTCTGTGTTTCATGCACTCACAACGGTAAACCTACTTTTGCTCCACCCTGTATTGTTAAGTAACAGGCAACATTTATCAAAGGCTTAGGATATGCCAGGCGCCCCTGCACAGGTCTGACACGCATTATTTTACTTAATACTCGCAACACGTGAGGCTTATGGAGATGAAAGGAACATGCTCGAGGTCTGGGCTTTCAGGAAGAGCCCATGGGGAGAAGATGAAGCAGGAAAGAGAATTAACTACCGATAGCCATGCTTGACTTAAAGCAGCACTTCTTAAGCTCTAAAGGGCAGACGCCTCACCTGGGAATCTTGTTAAAAAGCAGAGTTTAACTCAGCGGGTGTTGGGGGAGCCTCTATCAGAGAGGGCTGGTGCCCCTGCTGTGAGGACCAGGTGCAGTGGGGAGGCCTCAGAGCACCGTGTCTTCTCTGCACCTGGCGTGGAATTCACGCACTCACTCGTTCATTTATTCACACAGTGCCGGGGTCCAACCCCAGCAGGTCCAGGGGTTCCCAAAGGTGTGGACGGAGTCGGCGAAGACTATCCACCTTCTTCCTACGGTGGAGTCCGATCCGTCCCGAGTGCGGGGTGCTTACCTAGGGGTCCCTGTTCAGGCGCCAGATGCCGGGGTCCGACCCCAGCAGGTCCAGGGGTCCCCAAAGGCGTGGACGGAGTCGGCGAAGAAGGAATGACATGGAGACAGCGTTCAGTTGATCAGCAACCTAGCCAGGATCTCTAGCCCGGATCTCCAGAGAGGTTCTGCTTCGGATCTCCACCGAGGCTCTGCAGCCATGTTCCCTCGCTAGGTTCCCCAGCCAGGCTCTGTCCAGGCTCTCCAGTCAGGTTCAGTGTCCAGGTTCCAGTCAGGTTCTCCTGCCAATCTCTGTAGTCAGGTTCAGTCCAGGATCCCTTGCCATGTTCTCCCGCTAGGCTCTGTCTCTAGGCTCCGAGGCCAGTCCCTCTCCAGGATCCTCTGGCATGCTCTCTCCAGCGAAGTTCTTCTGTCTCTAGGCTCCGTGTAGGTTCTGTCTTCTTGATTCTGTTCTAAGTTCTGAGTGTTTCTGTCTTGTTACAACTGTATTTATACCAGTTGATTCAACCCTATCAATCTCTATTACAAAGGTTAGGGCGTTTCTTATCTCCATTCCAGGGAGAAAAGATTATGTAGTTTAAGCATGATTGTTTGTAGTTAAAGGGATTAATTACCCGCCTGGCACTTAGTTGAGGGGTTTTATTCCCTCCCTAACTTCAGGGGAAAATCCCTACCTGGGGATTCAACCTTTCTCGGAGAGGTGAACTTGGTTAAAACACAGCACCAAGAAGGGGAGCAAACATATTAAGAACCGTATGCCATATATGCCAGGTCCCTTGAAACAGCAAGGATGGACCGGCTCCCGGCAACACAGTCCTTGGTGAAGTGGCCTGCAGATCCAATCCTGATCCTTCACTTCACTAAAGGGGTGACTTCTCGGAGTCTCAGCTGCCCATCCGTAGAATGGAAACGAAACTCACATTTTATGGCATCTTTGTGAAAGCGAAATGCAATAAAGTGGGGCCTACACTAGTGTGGACATTCCATACGTGGCCAATGGAGCTTCTTTCATTATTCGTTTTTTTTTATTCGTTTCAACCAGTATCTCCATATGGTTCCAGTACACTTATTTTAAGATGCGTTTATTGAAAACCATGTTTATGAAAACAGAGATGTCCCAGCGTCTCCAGCGGGGACCGTGACGGACCCGAGTCACCATCGTGAGTCAGAGGAACGGCCATAGATGAAGAGACACGCCTTCTAATGATCTCTGCAAGAGGTGCAGAGAAATTGGTGGGGAGACAGACACAGTGCTGAGCTGTGGGAGCCACTTGGCAAACGGCTCCACCAGAGAGAGTGAGTGAGAAGTGTGTGTGAGGGGAAGAGAGAGAGACTAGAACTGGGTAAAATGTCAACAGATCGCAAGCTGTTAATTATCTGGAGAGAACTAAATATTATGTAGGCAATTATTGACAGGCGTCTGAAAGCAACAATAGGAAAACTTGGTCCCCGGCCGAATTCCCTCTCCCCTTGGAGAAGGGCTGGGAGACAGGCGTTAGTACTCCCAGCAGGCTTTTTATGCAGAGGGAGAGCGAGGGGGACCGGGCCCCAGGGAGAGGGGACAGGCAGGGGACACCGCTCTCTGCTTTGAAAAAGCGCCTTTACCCACAAGCTCTGGGCCTGGAATCCACGGCTCCCTCCCCGTCAGCCCTCCCTCCCCCAAGATGTCATCTTTTGAGAGGATTTCATGTGGAAGCATCGCTAAGTAAATTCGCTAAATGCCTATTCATCCCCGTCAGATGGGGACTTGGTGAAGCGGTAAATGTGAAAATGGCCCCAGCTCAGGGCCCTGAAAGGGCTTTCTGGGGTTGCCAAATGGAGCTGCAGCCGCTGACCCTGAGAGGCCTGAGGCTTTGAGAGATGGGGCCCCCCTCCCCCCGGGAGCCCCAGCCCGGCCCCTTCAACCCTCCCACTGAGGCTACTGAGAGGCCCTGTTTATTATTCCTGCTGCCAGGGGCCCATTCAGAGGTTAACTTGTCCCCGTATTCATCAGGACGACAATAATGAACTGGCGCAGAGAGTAGCGAGGGGGCCGGTGAATAGGAAATGCTAGGACGCGTAGATGGTTCGGAGGGAGCTCGCTTTAATTTTGTACAGGCTGCTTCAGTTAAGACCTCTCCCAGCACCTTCAGGAGGCCCTCTGCCCACACGCGGCTGTAACTTGGCGTGGGGCACCCGTGGGCTTCACCTTGCAGTGAGCGGGCGAGTTTGTCCACACAGGAGACGCACCATCATTGTGCAGACACGTGGGGTGAGCCTTTGTCTGCATCCCCGGGGTTCACTTCTGGGCACCGGCAGGGCTGAGTGGCTGTGTGTGCCGGATTTAGCTCATTGCAGGCGCACGGGGTTTCTCTGGAGTCTGCCTGCTAGGAGGGCTGGCTTTGCATCGGTGTTGATTTCAGTAACGGGACGGGACATCGGCAGTGCTCATTTTCACTGCAGCATCTCTTCACTGCTCTGTGCCCCCTCCGCTGGAATTATGAGTTGGTCAAACATGAGTCATCCAATCACAGAACAGGGGCTTGGAGAGGCACGACTGCAGGGAGATGCAGGGAAATGAAGGAGCGAACGGTGAGGGGTTGTGGCGGCTTGGACCAGACGATGGGAGGCAGAGAGAGTAGCGCAGCTTGTACTTACTGTACACCTACTGTGCGCCCTTTAGACCCACCCAGGTGAGTCCAGGGGAGGTAAATGGCTTACCTGGAGACACAGAGCCTGGTCAGGAGAGCCTCTGGGATCTGTCTCCAGAGTCTCCTGCGTCTTGAGCCCAGGCATCACCTTCTCAGGTACCCGCCTGCCTCCCAAAGGTCCAGCCTCCAGCCTGTTCCCATAGATGTCCTTCCTTTCCACTGCCTGCACATTTCTCCCAATCTGAAACAATGGTTAACCCTTTTCTTCTGAACAAAAACCCCTGAGCAGAGAAGCCTGATGATAAAGGAGCTGTCACTTCAGCACCGGTTACCTGTTGGGTTTATTCAGCGGAAGAGGCGACTACATTTCTGGCAGATGGAGACCGGTGTGACTGCCTTTTAAAATGCTGTCACAGCTGTGTGCACACGCTGATTAGCTGTGACTACACTGCTAGTGCCGAGATTGATGGTGATAAATTTGGGATAACAATGCTGGGAACGTTGTCATTTGTTTGTATCGCCCTTTCTCTTTTTTAAAGATCTCTCAATCAGTGGCACAGTGGTTATTGAGAACTTGGTATTCACTCATTCATTCACTCATTCATTCATTTCCCAAAATACATTTGAAGAGTCAGTTCACACTCGTCTCATTCTGAGTCATTTATTCATCCACAAACATCCTTGTAGCTCCTGCTACATGCCAGTGATGAGCAAGTGCAACTAGTTCTGTCTTGCTGGAACTTTAAATCCTAATGTCAGGAAGTTCAACATCTTCAGATGTTGGTACGAGGGTGAAGTCAATAAAGTGATGTGATAAAGGCAGAGAGGGGGGCGCGGGTGCTACGTTCGGTGGGGTGGCTATGAAACACCTCTCCGAGGAGATGACATTTGAAAGGGGACCTGGATAACCACAGGCGGCTATAAAGGGAAGATACAGGACAGGATTTGCCACGCGCAGCAAGTGCAAAGGCCCTGGGGTTTCTATGTATTTGCATTGAGCTATGTAGTGATGACTTACTGTTTGTCAAGCCCAGGGCCGGGCACCGAAGATTCCAAAGTAAGATAGCATGCTTATCCTCAAGGAGCTTGCACTATAGGGAGCATCCAGGAGACACACAGACAGTGTGTTTCGTGTGGTGTGGTGAGGCCAGGGGTGCCGACTCGTGAAGGAATACAGCCTTTTCAGCCGGTGGGTGTGAAAGGAGGAGGGATGCTGTTTTCCATGCAAAGAATGGAACCAAGACTCCAGACCCCATTGTCTCTGGAGGATTCTGACTTTCCTCTTTGTTTGTTTACAGGACAAATGACCAGCTGGTGGCATTTCTCTCCCGATACCGAGATATGAATTTCTTGAAGTCACACGGCCGGGACAATGCAAGGTAGCATGTCTTCCCCCGTCTTTGTACAAAAATGGAAATGAAAACCTGAGTGATCATTCTGGGGCTTCCTTCTACGCGGTTTGGTGCAGCCAGAAGGAGGTTGAGGGTGGAGGGAGGCGGCCACGGTGGGATCTGAAGTGGTCCCTCTGCTGTCAGTGAGGGGCAGAGATCATAATCAGTGGTTCTCCTCGCGTCATTGCCCTTTACACCTGTCATCAAGCACTTTTGTGCGTCCAGTGTCCCATTGTGGCAACTTCGAGGTAAACAGGGGAGCCTTGTCAATTCCCACTTTATTGGTGGGAAGACGGAGACCCATCGCTTGTGATGTCCCCAACCATTTGGTCAGCCAGTCATTCAACAAATATCTGCCTAATGCCACGCGTGTGCCAGGCAGCCTTCTAGCAGTGAACAAGACCAAATCCTCGCTCTTAGGGAATTTACTCTCTAGCGGAAAAGCGTCTCATAAGCAAGGAGTTGAACTCCAGTATCCTGACTCCAGCCCTGTGCCCTCACCATTGCCTCACTTTGCTGCCCGGGACTTTGGCAGGAATTTGAGGCACCCAACGCCCAATTGGACCCGTTGCGCCTCCCTCGTTAAAATGAGCAGTGCCAAATAGCATCACTACCATCCAGCTTTGAACTGGGTCCAAATCTCCATGGCCAGAGATCAGCCTGAAGGGATACAGTCTTGAGCGCCCCCTGTAGGAGGGATCGCATGATCAGCAACACCATCCAGAGGTAAAATACCATTAAAATCCAGCCCAGGAGCACTCTAGCATCTCAGAGCCTTTTTCTAGAGTTGACCTCCGGACACAACCTGGCAGCTCATAGGGTGATGTTAGCTCGTTAACCTGTTTTGTTTGGCCCTCGTGTGGATTTGTTCTGTTGTGTACTTCAGGAGTTGCATTTGAAAATTAATGGCCCCATTTAAAAATAGCAGTGTTTCCCATGAAAATCCAGATTCCCAGTTCATCTTAAAAGATAAGAAGGTTTTCCAAGTCTCGGACGTTCTCACCTGCCCCCCTTCCCTACCTGGCCCCACTGGCGTTTCAGTTTGCGATCTCTGCTTTCGGTGTTCTCGCCACTGCTGGTGCAGGTGTGGCTGTGGCTGGCTCTGTGACTTAGTTCACCCCGTTATCCAGAGCAGGGAGGGACAAAAGAAGCAGCGGGCTCCGTTTCCTGAGCTTTGGAGTCGTCACCCCAGAGTCCTTGTGGTGTTTCGATTTCCTGCAGTTTAACTTTGATTTCATCCAGCTGTCTATTTATAGATTGTTCCTGTCCTACTGACAACCTGCATTCTTTACTTGCCCTGGCTGGGGGGCTCAGTTGGAGCATCATCCTGTACACCAAAAGGGTAGCGGGTTCGATTCCCATTTAGAGCACATACCTAGCTTTCAGGTTTGGTCCCCAGTTGGAATGTCTATGGGAGGCAACTAAGCTCTCTCTCTCTCTCTCTCTCTCTCTCTCTCTCTCTCTCTCTCTCTCTCTCGCTCTCTCTCTCTCGCTCGCTCTCTAAATCAATAAACATATCCTCAGGTGAGGATTATAAGAAGGCCCAGATTTGCGGCCACTCTGTAAAGCAGCACAGATGAGTGTAGCATGTCCGGTAACTAAGGTGGGGGAGGCCTGGCAGAGGAGGAATTATAGCCTCTGTGTGTTGTGTCCCTGCTAAGTGTCCATTGCGCTGCTGGACCCCTTTCATGCAGGATCCAATTGCATTCTTACAATCACTCAGTGCAAAAACAAGAATCAGTAGCCCCATTTGTCAGGGAAAAAAAGGGATTTTCCCATGGTCACACAGCTGGAAAGTGCTGGAATTTGAACCCAGGTCTCTGGCCCCAAAGCCCATGGGAATGAGGTAGAGCTGAACAAGATTCCTTGGAGGTGGTTAAAGTTAGGCCACGTTTTCCTGTCCCCACCTTCGGTAGAGATTGAAGACCTTTTTTCCCCTCTAGGTAACCTTGTCATACATGTTTTGGGCAAACAAAGTCACACATTGAGAATGGAGCTTATTGTAAATTGATAGACATGTCTGAATTACATCTACCCTACTATTCTTGTTTCAGCCTAGTCAGTATTTATTCTCTGATTACTGTTTCCAGTCACTATACTAGGAACTGGGTACCAGACAGAGGTTAACATCATGGGCTTTGAGATTACATCTCTAAGATTAGAGTCTGCTCCACCGTGTCCTAGCTGTGTTACATTGGACAGGTGGCTTGACTTCTCTGAGCCTTTTCCTTTACCTGTACAGTGGAAATATTAATAGACCTGCACTCATGGGATTGTTGGGAAGATTAAATGAGATGCTGCATAAAAACATTTGACATAGTGTAAATGCCCTATGACGATGGCGGTGGTGATGATAATGATGGCAGTGCCATGATAAGTATTGGGCTAAAATGTTGCTGTTGGGAGAAAGAAACAGATGGTGTATGGGCCAGAGCAGGGGTGGGCAAACTTTTTGACTCGAGGGCCACAATGGGTTCTTAAACTGGACCAGAGGGCCGGAACAAAAGCATGGATGGAGTGTTTGTGTGAACTAATATAAATTCAAAGTAAACATCATTACATAAAAGGGTACGGTCTTTTTTTTTTACTTTTATTCATTTCAAACGGGCCGGATCCGGCCCGCGGGCCGTAGTTTGCCCACGGCTGGGCCAGAGTCATGCCTCTGGGTGTGTGAGTATATCCCGTCTAACTGATGTGCATCAACACTTGACAGGTGGTACCCAAATAGCATGGGACAGGACAAAGTCTGAGGCTAAAAAGATGTTGCTTGCACCTCCTTCTAAAACCCTAAAACCCAAGGACAGAATAGCTCACACATTCCAACACCCCCCATGAGGCCTCAGCTTGGATTGTCTCAGTTGATGAATCAAGTCAGTAATTTCGTGTTAATTTAATAGTAACATGAACCAACATGTCATCGTCTGCCACTCTCTCCTTCGTTAGCTGCGGTCTCACCTACAACACAAACAAGCTCAGCCAATGCCCGTCTCCCGCCTCCTCTGTCCCACGTGTGCAGAGCTCAGCTCCGGGCCCTTTGCTGGTCCTGTGTCAGGAAGGACGCTGTGGGTGGGAAGTGACAGACACCCAGCTCCAAGTGGCTTAAGGAGGAAAGAAAGTCTGTACAATGCAGCTAAAGCATCAGTGTCTGACTTCAGAGATGGCTACTCAAGCGGTCCAGCTGCTATCGCCAAGCCCTGGCTCTTAGTGCTTTTAGTGTTTTGGTAGTTTAATTCTTTTTTATTATTTCTGGAGAGGGTTAAAGTGAAATAAACGCATCCCATCAAATCACCAAGTAGTTCACTGGCAGGAGCCTATTTTTTAAGTTATGATATAGCATCATCGTAGTTCCAGGTGTACAGCATAACGATTTGATATGTGTATATATTGCAAACTGTCTTGTTAACATTCATCACTACATGTAGTTACAGATGTTTTTCTTGCCATGAGAACTTTTAAGATATACTCTCTTAGCGACTTTCAAATACACACTGCAGTATTTTTGACTGTAGTCACCACGCTGTACATGACAGCCCAGGTCTTATTTGTTTTATAACTGGGTGTTTGTACCTTGTGACCTCCCCCCCTCACACACACACCTTTTCCCATTAACTTAACTTTCATTAGTTCTGTTGTCCTTTGTGTTGGTTTTAATGTTGCGGCTCCAGCTGGTGACCCTTCCCAGCTTATTAGTGTCATTTCACAGGTAAGGAAACAGACTCAGAGAGATGAAGGGAGTTGCTTAAGCTCACACAGCGAGGCCGGGGCTCAGACGCAGGGGACTGTCCCGGAGCTGGGCATCCCTGCATGGGGACGCCTCTCTGTGCTCTGGTCCTGCTTGCCTCCAACATGGGCTGGCTTTGAGGCAGCCACTCGGCCTCTCTTTGGAAAACAAAGGGGATGAACAAGATGGTCCCCTAAGTCCCTTCCCATTCCGATGCTTCTGGACCAGCCCTTGTAAAAGACATTGTGACAGAGCAGAGAGCTTAAAAGACAAAGAGATGGGGAAGGACGAAAAGCAAAGAGTGAGACAAACAGAACAGGCCACATGGTGCCTCTGTTTTTAACTCCACGTGGTTCCTAACAGCAGTGTTGACCTTCTGTCCCCATCGCCAGCCCTTAGCAGCCAATTTGGACTTCCAGCTCCCGCTGCGAAGAGACGGCATAAAGGCAAACTAGTATTTTAATAGCTGCCAAATTGGTCCTGACTGTTCCTGTAATTAAATGCAGGGGAGTGTTGTGTTCCCTGTTCCTCTTTGCTTTCCTCCAAAAATAAAGTAACTGGCTATATTGAAAGACACATAGCACAATTACCGTTTTCCCAGATAGCTTGGGCAGGACTAGCAGAAGCAGGTGCCCCAAAGTCTACTCGCAGCCTGAGTAAGCGGGTCTTTGCAGACACCCCCCGGAGCTCCTGGTTTTGGCTTAGGGATCATCAGGGAAGTTTCCCACATCTTGGCAACCTGATCAAGTCCCAGTGTGTGGGGACAAGTCCCTTATAGGGAGATGGAGAGGCAAAAGCACTTCCCTCTGCCAGAATAGCGTTTCCTCGGGGACTTTTCCTGTCTTGGTTGATCTAAGTTCTCTGCCTAATTCAAGGTCACGAAGGCCCAGTGCTCAGTTCTGGGATACAGTGTGATGTAGTTTTAAGAGAGTGAGCACTGGGCTACAGCCAGCTCTACCAGGTGACAGCCGTGGAACTCCGACAAATGACCTTGACTCCCCATGCCTTCGTTTCCTCGTCTTTATATTATAGTTTGGACAGTGATGTCGGAATTGAGGAGAGCCGAGTTTCCTCAGTGACCATGGGAAGGCCCTGGGCTTTCAAATAGTATGTTATCTCCTTCCAGCCTCACTCTGCAGGTGTTACCCCATTGGAGAGATGAGTACAACGGAGGCGTGGAGAGCTGCTTGACCGTGCTCAGGGCCCCACAGCTAGTGAATGGCACAGCTGGGATTAGAAGCGGTTTAGCCTCACTTTTAAAGCCTGAGTTCTTTTGTCACCCTAGGACCTGAGAGACCCCCGTTTAAGTTTTTGGGGTGCACAGGTGAAAGAGCAATATTCTGATGACTTTAAGCAGAATCATTTTTTAAATGATTAGGGGAGGGGAATCAGGTCCTTCCCCTACTTTCCAGAGTCCGCCTATCCCAGAGTGTGTTCAGGATCCACCGGTGATGTGTGGCGTTATTCTGGGTAGTCCCTATATGGGCATACTGGGGAAGTTGGGTATTGATCCAATCTGCATCAGTGAAAATGTATACAGTTTGCCAGTCTAGCACATGACTCCATGGGTATCCTGCTTAGAATAAGACGAAGTTCAAAAAAAAAAGTTGAAGCTACTTAATGTCATTTTCAATAAAAATATTAAGGGACTTCTCCTTTGGTTACTACGTGGAGCACATAGCAGGGCAGTTAAGAACCCAGGCTCTGGGACCAGACTCCGCAGGACTTACGTGCTGACTGCTCACTAGGTGTGTGACCTTGGGTAAGTTACATCAGCCACCTGTGTGTCAGTTGTCTCCTCCGTTAAATGGAAATGATGACAAAGCCAACCACATAGAGTTATTGCAAGAATTAAATGAATGAGCCTGGCCAGCGTCGCTCAGTGGTTGAGCGTTGACCTATGAAACAGGAGGTCACGGTTTGATTCCCTGTCAGGGCATGTGCCCTAGTTGCAGGTTCAATCCCCAGTGGGGTGTGTGCAGGAGGCAGCTTATCAGGGATTCTCTTTCATCATTGATATTTCTATCTCTCTCCCCCTCTCCCTTCCTCTCTGAAATAAATATTTTTTAAAAAAAAATTAAATGAATGAATATAAGCTATTGGAACATATAGTTTGCCTATTAAGTTGATGGTGGTGGTAGTGCTGATGGTGATGGTAGTGGAGAAAAATCTTGAAGATGGTATACAAGGTATTAACATTTTAGAAACACTTCCTGCACTTCCTAGGGAAACAACTAGCGTTTCAAATGTAAGAAGGCTAGACTGGAAAGAAGCTAGGGCAGGTCCCCCAGGATTGGCAGCGCCTTCCCTCTGACACTGAACTAATCTTCAGACCCAAACCTCCCTTGATGTGTAAACAGGCAACTATTTAGCCAAAAGTTGGCAAATCCTTCGCGAGCCGGGCCAGGAACCTCCTCCAAGCAAACCTGCTTTCAGGAGGCCTTTGGTGCCAAGCTGCTCATCAGCAGAAGAGCCCTCTCCCAGCTGTCTTGTGGCACCGTGATTGATGTGGGAGGATAATCAGTATCTCGTCTCCAGTGGGGAAAGCACATTGCCTTTCGCTTTAGCTTTTCTTA
This sequence comes from Myotis daubentonii, assembly GCF_963259705.1. Lineage (NCBI taxonomy): Eukaryota > Metazoa > Chordata > Mammalia > Chiroptera > Vespertilionidae > Myotis > Myotis daubentonii. The sequence goes on from NC_081843.1 coordinate 26,911,387, forward strand.
AACCCAACCAGCGAGTTTATCGCTGTTTGCATGTGCATTTTACTTCATTCCGTTATGGCAACCGTGTCAAAATACTGCTTAGCGTCGCCCAGGCACCCACACCGCTGGGCACACGTACCTGCCCTGGCCTCCGCTTGGGTTTTGAGGTCAACTTTGGAGCTTTTCTTTTTTCCAAACAATGCATGTCGAGTAGGAAAAAAGACCAGAAAGAAAATATTTCACAGCATCATCTCTGAGAGGCAGAGTATAGTTTTTATTTTATTTTTTGTTTCTTTTTATGTTCCAAGCTTCTACGAAATCTATGCGTTACTTCTGCAGTCAGAATAAAAGGCAGCAAACATTGTTTTTAAAAATGTGTGAAATGTGGAAAACCAATCAGCGCTCAATGGACCTTTAGACTCTTGGGGGTGCAAGTTGCTTTGGGCCCTGAGTGTGGTGAAGAGCATGGGCCACAGAGCTGGGAGACTGGAGGTTCCAGAATTTGGGCTTCTGACTCTGTTTTCCTTCCATCCTTGACTGTCAAACCTGTCGGCTTTCTTAGCACAAGGCGCATAACAATAGGAACACATAGACAATGTACTGTGTGCCAGGAACTATCTGAAATGCCTTACAGATATTAATTCTTTCAATTCCCACAACAACCCCATGATGGAAGTCATTATCATGCCCATTTTCCAGATGGGGACACTGAGGCTAGAGAGATTAAATGATGCATAGCTCCTAAGTGCAAAACAGACTGGAGCCCTGGCAGTCTGGCTTCAGTCTGCACTCCTGGCCACTGCGCTACACCGATCCCCTAAGTATGTTCCTTGCAGCGTTTCCTACCTTGTCCAGGCCGCATGTACATACGGATGATACGTTCCTTCCACCAGTCGGGTCAGAGTCTGCCTGTCCTGTGGCCGGTCCACTCCTCAGTGAGGTAGGGGAGCTGACATTTCCCTGTAGCTCTGACTCCAACTACCTTAGCCTCTTTCCACTCGTGGGGGTTCTTGCACATGTTATTTCTTATAAAGCTTATACAATTCTTCCCCACAACACTTCAGACAACCGAGTCCTTCTCATGCTTCTCACCCAGCTTAAATGTGACCTCCTCAGTGACGCTTCCCCAGCCGTCATCACTAGCTAAGCCCCCGTCTCTCTATTTTCTGTCATCGCACTCTGAGTTTCTCTGTAGAGCACTTAGCACAAACATCTAATTACATATTAATGTGTTTTGTAGCTTCCCGTGTCTACTTGTTTATTGATTAGAGCGGTATTATAACCTTGTGGCTAAGAGTGTGGAATCCAGAGCCTGACTGCTGAGGTTTGAATCCCACCCTTGCCACTAACCAGCTGGGTGGCCTTGGAAAAATTACTCACTCGCTCTGTGCCTTGATTCCTTCATTTGTAAAATGAACCCTCATTTGTAAAAAGAAGGATCATGGTGAATACTAAATGAGAGAATACATGTTAAGTATGAGGAGCAGGGCCTAGAAAATAGCACATGCTCAATAAATGGTAGATGGTATTATTTCATTCTTTTATCTCTATCTCTACAAGAGAGAGAAGGGCAGGGGTGATGTCCATCTTATTTACGAGCATATTCTCAGCACGTAGACCTGGCGTATTGAAGGGGCTCTCCGGAGCTGCTGAATGAGGGAATGACCCAAGCCCCCTTCATCTGCCAGGCAGCTGAGGTCAGGAAGGGTCACAACCCACCCTAGGCCTGAGACAAATGGCCAGCAGGGCCCCAGTGGAGCTGCCAAACTAGGAACCCAGTGAGCCGAACCCTCACTGACTCATGGCATGGAAAGATGGGAGGGTTTTGTATTCATGGTGCTCGGACAGAATTAGGATACCCATGATACTTGCCACCTCTGCCACCACAACCATGGGCATTGCTTAACTAACATAATAGCAGGAGATGGGGTTCATTGTGTGGGGGGGCTTTGGGCTTCTGTCCTTGGTGCTGAAATATCCTGCTTTTTCCTTTTATATAGGGTTTCTCCTTAGTTACGCGGGTGCCCTATATGTAACTCTACCAATTCGCAGGAGAGATAGAATTTTAAATTTTCTAGCTTGATAAAAGGAAAATTGTTAAGCATCTTGGTGAGCATTTATGAAGCACTTACTATGTGGTGAGCACTTTGTGAAGCCCTCTCCACCTATCATCTCATTTAAACCTTCACACCAACTCTGTAAGGGCAGCTATTCTTATGATCACCGTCTTCCACATGAGAAACTGAGCCGTCTCATGTTCAGGTCGCCCAAGGTTAGTGCAGATGCAGGACTTGAATCAGATAGTCTGGCTCCAGTGCCCGAAGCTTGGCCCCCGCATTATCATGTGGCTGTCATGAGGGAGCCCATTCACATGGCTGGCTGACTTCAGACATTGTGGCTTTCATGCTTTGTCCCATGGCTTTATTTTTTAACTAAAATGCTTAGGTTGTACTTATGCTAAAGGAGTAATCTGGGTTCAGTGACAGATCACTGGGCAGGAAAAGCGGAGGAGGGGAGATTTTGTTCCCTAGGCTGTGTGACTTTGGATGACTTTGGCTCATCCATCCCTCTGGGTCTCAGTGTGTCTGTGTCTGTGTGTTTAATCTGTAGAATTAGTTATATTAGCTGATTGCTAAGATCCCTTCGTGCTCAAACACGCTGTAAAATCCGAGGGGCAGAGTTCCTCCTTTGAGAACTCATTACAGGACAAGACAGTTCTGGAATAATTTCATACTCAATGACGATGCTGAGATTGCAGCAAGGGAATTAACTGAATTGAGGGGCTTCTTCATTGCCTGCCTTTTCAGAGATCATTCCCAAAGGCTACAGATGCTTTCTTAACTGAATTCTTCTCCTAGGGGCGAGAATCAGGGCCCCTCCTCACCTCCCATCTGGTTCCCTTGATGCTCAGCCGAGTAGACTGGGTACCTGTGACATCCCAGTAAAACCCTATTTAGCTATGACTATAGTTTTCTGTAGTTCCACCTATTGACCCAGTTGCCCCAGGTAACCAAGTCCATGGTAAATGAAACTGTAGGGAGGAGAGCATCATTAGTCACCTTCAGTGTCTTGGGCCCATTGCTGCAAATCAGTCTGCCCTCCTTGAGAACCATGCTTACTGGTGAGCCTGCATCTAGGAAAAGACACATCCAGGAGTTTACTGACTTGCCTTGATTTCCAGCCTTGACCTTTCCAAGCTGTGGTTAATGCACAGGGCAGGAAACACAGCAAGTCACGTCCTAAGCAGCTGATTCCTTCACCTGCTAGATACCCAGACCCTGGGTCTCTGACACCTTCTCTGCCACCTTCTCCCAGCCCAGACCCAGGTTCCAGTTGCGCCTCTCAACCCAGGAACTTTTTCTGAAACCTTGGGAACAGTTGTCTCTATTTTTACTCATAATTAACCAAAGCATGTGTTTGCAGCTTATCAGTTTGGGAATGCAGTAAATACAGCAGCCAATCTCCCAACCCCATGAATATTTCATTTTGGAGATTACTGCATAAATATTGTATTTGGATATTATGGTCTGGGACATCACATTAAAATTGCAAGGCGATGCTATTATCCCATATAATGGAACATAAAATTAAAACGCTGGTCCATGGAAAGTAAAATTTTGCAAGTCCTCGCACCTGGATACCTTTTATTTCTCTCTCTGGGTTAGTCTTGGTTACCATGTAAGTTTTGATATAAATTATATAAAATTTAAAGTGTTATGCATGGTTAAATGCACCAACTGTATATTATTCTATAAGTTAGCATCAACCAGAGTCGAGATAGGATTTTATTTTCCTAAACTCGGGGCTCCTTTTAATGAACTGGTTAAATCCAAGTTTGGTGTGATATGGCGAGTATAATGAAAAACCTCCACCAGGTCACATCCCCCAAAGAGATCCCTAATCCTTCGTCCATGTGAGGCCAAACTTGGACTTGGCAGGTGGAAAGATGTGTTAGAGAAAGAACAAGACCAGAGATGCTGGATACCTGGGCCTTCTGGTTGGCTGCTGTCCTTCACGTGTCTCTGTGTGTCCTCAGAAAGCTGGCAGCTTTCCCTGGGCTCCCATGTAATGTGGCCTCCCTCCCACTTCTTTCTGTGTTACCTCCACTGTCAGGCAGCCTCTATACTCATGGTGATAAGAGGCTGCCAGCCAGCTCTAGGCTTGCATTCTCTCAGCTAAGAATCCCATAGAAGGCTCTTCCATCCTGGTAAATTCAGCAAAAACTCCAGGACCCAATCTCAAAACCAGCTTGAATCTCTCACCCATTCCTGAACCAATATGGCAGCCAAGCAGATGGAACTGACCAGCCTGGGTTATGTTCAACCCCTGGCGTTAGGGTTAGGTGCAAACCCAAGTTGAAGATTAGGGACTGTCCAAAGTGCAGTGGAGATGTGGTTCCCAGAAAACTGAGGAACGGATGCTGGATAGACAGAAACAAGGAATGCAGCACCAGTATGTGCTACAGTGTGAATGAGCCGTGAAAACATTATGGTAAGTGGAAGAAGCCAAACAAGAAGACCAACAGCCCGGGCTGGTGTGGCTCAGTTGGTTGAGCATCCTCTTATGCACCTAAAGGTCACCGGTTTGATTCCGGGTCAGGGCACATGCCCAAGTCGTGGGTTTGGTCCCTGGTCGGAGTGTGTGTAGGAGGCAACCAATTGATGTTTCTCTCCCTTTCCCTTTCCCTTCCTCTCGCTCTAAGATCAATAAAAGCGTATTTATTTTAAAAAGACCAACATATTATAGGATTCCTTCTATATGAAATACCCAAAATGGGTAATTCGTAGAGACAGAAGACAGTTTGGTGGTTGCCAAGGGCTAAGGGGTACGGGGAATGGGGTCTGCTTATGGGCATAGGGTCTCCTTTGGAGTGATGAAATATTGTGAAACTAGATAGAGGTGATGGTTGCACAACAGTGTGAATGAACTCCGTGCTACTGAGCTGTACACTTTAAAGCGGGTGACTTTATGTTGTAGAGCTGGAGGAGCACGGGATTCCTGAGTGGGGAGACCTCTAGACTAAGCTCCCAACTGGGTAACTAGCCCCTGAGGAACAGGGATCATCCTTACTCCTCCTTGCCCTGCACAGGGCCAGCACCGTGCCTGGCACATAGTAAGTGTGCAGTTAATGCTCACTGTAAATGCACAGAGTTTGGGCCAGAGGCTGGGTTCTTGCTCTGTCCAATGTCCCCACACACCTGTATTACCAGCTCTTGGACCATTGCTTTCTTCATTTACAAAACAGGAAGTGCCAGAGCTGCCAGCCTGCCTTGCTAAATCCCAAATATTTATGTTTTATACTTTCAAGCAGTTGTCCATCTGAGGTTCATAGATGGAGTTCTGAAGGCCCATGACGTTGAATGGGAGGAAAACGTTGTTTATTTTCACTGAAATCTACCTAAATATAGAGACCAAACCACAGTAGTGTGAGCAGTAACTGTTAAGAGTCACATATTTTCATATCACATAGTAGCTGATGAGTCTACGTCTAAGTGTCACTTACCCTCACCACTTCCTCACATTTACAATAGTTATTAGATCTGCCACAAGGTCTTGTGTGTCGAGAAAGAAACACACCACATGTAATTATCATAAATTCGATGTTTTAAGAAATACTTTGTAATCTTGTATTTAATGTGTGAATCAAAAAGCACCAGAATTACTATATCATAAATTTTCTGTTTTTTAAATACTTTGTAATTCTGTGTGTTATGATTTAAGAACATTATTCTAGGATGAGTGTCCACAGGCTGTGTTCACTAAGTTACCAAGGCATCCATGGCATGAAAAGATGATTTCAAAGTTCTCTAAAGAGGAAGTAGATGTGCTGGATGATCATTGCTATCTAATTGTGCTCCGCAAGTGCCCTAAACTCTCTGAGTTTCAGTGCCCTCATCTGTAAAATGGGTGTAATAATAGCACCCTCCTCAGAGGGGTAGAGTGACAAGGGACAGCGTATACACAGAGCCCTGGCTCGGTGCCTGGCACACAGTCAGTGCTCCATAAATGCTTTGATCGCTGGGATTGTGCCATCTCATTTGGACACAGGGTGGAGGCACCTTTGGGCTAATCACTTCTTTGTGTCTTTCAGGTTCATCCGGAAACAGGGCCTGGACAGACTCTTCCTGGAGTGTGACGCCCACATGTGGCGCCTGGGGGACCGGCGGATCCCAGAGGGCATTGCCGTGGATGGCGGCTCCGATTGGTTCCTGCTGAACCGCAAGTTTGTGGACTATGTGACGTTCTCCACAGACGATCTGGTGACTAAAATGAAGCAATTCTACTCCTACACCCTGCTTCCTGCCGAGGTGAGTGTCCCAGAAAAAAAATCCCCCAGAATGGCTGGGGCTGGCTCTGGCATTTACAGCAAAGCAGATGCTGAATTTTTTCTGAATTTTTGGTAAAGCAATGCTGAATCCAATACAAAGCTCTCCAAACCACCAGATGAGGATGGAGAGCGGCATTGACTGCCAGGGACCTAGTTGTAATGGCAGGGACCCTGGTCCCCTCCAGTCTATGGACACAGCACAGTGCTGCCACCAGCAGTCCACAGTGTCTTCGTGCAAAGTGGAAAAGGCATCCCTTTCTTAAGACACTTGGCTTGCATGGCTCCTAAAATAATCACATACTAATTTTATATAGAATGAGGCACTTATTGCCATTTTCTAGAAAACTGTTATTTAAAAAATGACAAGCCTCTGAGTGTTGACCTGCTATGTTGATGGCAGCCCCTCACTCCAGAGTGGAGCAGAGTGGAATCCGCACATCTGTGCAGGCCGGCCCTTTCAGGACACACCCACATCAGCGCTGCAGTCACCAGTCCTGTAACGGCTTTCTCAACCAAGATTCCCTCTTCCGATTGTGAATATTGTCCTTTCAATTCCTTACAGACAGGAATCCCTGCACTGACAGCCCTCATGGCCACGTGCCTGGGACTCAGCACTTCCGGTGGCTTTCGGAAGTATTTGAAAAGCTCTGGGGAGTCCGTCACCACTTTTCAGACCCCAGGGTGGGAAGCTGACTTAGTTTGGGCTGCAAAATATGATAGGGTAGGTGGCTTATAGACAACGGAAATGTACTTCTCACCATTCTGGAGGCGAGGTGGCCCAGGTAGAGTGCCAGTATGATCGGGGGAGGGCCCTCTTCCGGGTCACAGACTGCCTATGGACAGTTCTCACTGTCTTCTCACAGGACCGAAGGGATTACGGATCTTTCTGGGCTCCTTTATAAGGGCACTAATCCCCATTCATGAGGGCTCCACCCTCATCTCCTAATCAGCTTCCAAAGGCTCCACCTTGTAACATTATCACATTGGGGGTTACGATTTCCACCTTTGAATGTTGGGGTGACACAGACATCCAGCCCATTTTAGAAGTCCTGTTGTGGAAGACTGCAGGCTGTTCTGAAACCCAGGCTAGGAGAGTCCAGGTTAAGCTCCCTGACCTCCAGCTCCTAATTTCCTCCTTCAGAAAACTCCAGAGCTGGTTCTGTTTCCGCAGAGCCCGTGACACCTCCCACGAGTGGCCCACCATTCCTTCCGGCCTGTGCCCCCTCTCCGCACCACTGGGGTTCTGTGTTTCTAGTCCAGACAAGACAGTGCATCTCATCTGATGGTTTCCATGTTTCTCACCAACATCTGGGGTGGTGGCAAGCTCTGGGTAGGGCCAGCTGCCCGCCTCACTCCAGAGAGATGATGGGCTTCTTGTCACCGGGCCAGGTTTTGCTATTCTGCACACATGTTAAGTAATCAGCTTTTAATCCTATTTCAGCAAAACACCACCTTTTCTCTCAATTCCGATAACCTCCTCATCCATTATCTTGAGGAGACTTTCGGTATCATTATGAAAGGACACAGGGCAGCTGGTAATTGGGTGCTTTTCCCCACCGCTTGATGGAGGATATGGGCCTCTGTGGGCTTGGAGACAACTCGAGCTTAAAACCCAGGTTCACGGACATGTCATTTAGCATCACAGGAAGGTCAGCCGGGGGCGGAGGGGGAGTGGAGCCTCATTGTGCCCACCCGCCCTTTGGGAAGAGACTGTTGGAGGCTTTGTTTCTTTTCATCAAGATGCTGATCCTGGAACTGTCTCTCTGTCCCATCCCTGTCCCAGTACACACAGGCACGTGACACTCTGGGTCCCTGTTAGAGCCCCTCCTCCATTCCAGCATTTCATCTTACCTTCCCTTCTCTCTCTCTCTCTCCTTCCTTCCCTCTCTCTCTCTCTCAGTCTTTCAGTCTCTGTGTCTCTGCATCTCTAACCATATCTCTCCTCTCCAGTCTCGCTTTTCACTCTCAACATTGCCTCTTTTGCAGGTTCCTAGGAGAGGTGGGCCAAGAGTCAGGATTTGGGGGAAGCAATGGTGCCTGGTTCAGCACCATGGACAGCAGGCAGCCCCACCCTTCACCTGCCTGCGTTGTTGTCACCTATTCCAGCAGCTAAGTCAGGAGGGCTCCCTGGGGCTGATGCAGCCATGAATCTGACCTCCCTTACCCAGGGGTGAAATTCCAGAGCACTGGTCTTTCTTCTCAAGATATTTCAGAGCTGAATCCCTTTGTTCTCCCTCCTGGCTGTTTGCAAAGCAAGAGCCTAAGGGCCCAGGTTTTCTGAATAATTGTCCCCAGGTTTTCCCCTGGTCCCCCTGTGTCGACATATCCCGAGGGCCTTTTCCTGTCTGCTGAGCAGACAGAAGATGTCCTGGTTGGTAAGAGAGAGCTTGAAATCGGGCTGGAGACTGCTGGGGCAAGGTCAGAGGGACACTCAGGACATTAGACTTCTGAGCAGAGTGCAGCCCGTCTGGGCGAAACATCCAGGGCACCCTGAGTGGGACCAGACCGCACTGACCCATTGACAGGAGGAACAGATGAGTCTCCGAGAGCCCCTTCGCAGGCCGGGGTCCCAGGGAAGGGCCCCACCCGGCGCATTCGAGGGAGGCGGGAAGCGGTCTCAGGCTGGTCCCTCTCCCCCCTGCAGTCCTTCTTCCACACGGTCCTGGAGAACAGCCCCCACTGCGACTCCATGGTGGACAACAACCTGCGCATCACCAACTGGAACCGCAAGCTGGGCTGCAAGTGCCAGTACAAGCACATCGTGGACTGGTGCGGCTGCTCCCCCAACGACTTCAAGCCGCAGGACTTCCACCGCTTCCAGGTGAGCCCACGGCGCCCTGCAGCCCCCACACCGTGCCCTCTGCAGGCAACCAGGGCCAGGCCTGTTGATCATCTCACCCCCCAGTTTTCAACCCTGCCTATTGATGATAATAATGACAACATCAACAGTAGCCAACATTTTTTTAATGACTCCAGACCAGGATTATTCTAACCACTTTGTCTTTCTTGATTCATTAACTCTATAACAACCTTATCAGATAGATAGATAGATAGATAGATAGATAAAATTATTATTATTATTCTATTTTCTAAATAGGTAAACCAAGGCATAGAAAGATCAGAAACCTTATGCAAGGTGATATGACCACACGTATCTGTTTCCAAAGGCCATATTTGTATCCATTTCTTTATATTGCCTTTTAACCAGAATCCCCTGAAAACATTTGTTAAAAACATATTCCTGGGTACAAACTTGAGTATATCCGGGGCAGAGTTTGTCACCCTCAGCACTAGTAACACTGTGGCTGGATATCCCGTGCTGTGGGCTGTCCTGTGCACTGCAGGCCATTGAGCAGCACCCCTGGCCCTACCCACTGGCTGCGGGCAGCACACTGCAGTGTGACAACCAGAAATGTCTTCAGGCATCGCCACACAGCACTGCGGGCAAACCACTAACCTCCAGTGAGGTCCAGGAATGTTGAATAGATTACACCTCGGGGAAGTTCTGATGAGCAGCCAGGTCTGGAAACCAGCACAATCTGTGAACTGGAAGGAGTAGCAGGAGGCAGAAGCGTTACTGTCCTCACAGGTATCTACAGTGGTGGGGAGAGCAGAGGCAGGGGGCGATACATGCTCCGTCTGCTTCCCTTGAGCCCCCAGACCCATCCCGAATGGCACCCTGTTTCCATCCTGTGTGAGCACCCTCCCGCTCACGATGCTTGACCCCAACTGCAGAAGGCACAGACAGGAGGCAACAAAATAGTCAAACAGAAACACGTCACTCTGAGGTCACTGGAGCTATCACATGGAGATGGTATGCTGCTGCCCAAACCGCTAACCCAGAGGGAGAGTGGGGACAGCAGTAACTGAGGGGCCCCTGCTGACTCACTGGCACGTAACTGAGCCGCTGCCCGCATGGGGCTTCAGTCTCTAGCCTGGCTCCTCAGTGTGTGGTCCTGGACCCGCAGCATCAGCGTCGCCCAGGAGAAGGTTAGAAATGCATTGCATAGTGTGTGGCTTCAGACCTGCTGAATCAGAATGTGCATGAGAACGAGATCCCCAGAGGGCTGGGAGGTTCTATACGTTTGGGCACCAGAGGTGGGATCTGCTCTCTCCCAGTCTGTGTGCCAGGCCCCCTGTGGGCATTTCATTGGCTTCCCTGGGGCAGACATCATCCCCATTGTGCAGGGGGGAAACTGAGGCACAGATGGGCAAACTTACTTGTCCACAGACACATGTAAGGAGTGGTAGGGCTAAAGGTCCCGCCCAGGTGTTCCCGGGTCCAGCCCCTGGCTTTTTGCACCCGCCCCGCTGCCTTCCTGGCTTTGTGTCTGCACAGGTGCAGCATACACAGCAGGTTTCACCCCTCAAGGTTTCCATTCCCTCAAGGTCCCCACCTAATGTCTTTCGCCTCTGTAAGCGGTTGCTGCAATAGTATTTTTCTAGACCTTTTTATTTTTTTTGGTGGCAGATTGAGAGCTACCCGGGGACCTCCCCAAGCCCATGTTAATTTGGGCATAAACTTGGGTGACATTTTCACTCCATTGTCCATGTAGAAAGGATCTGCAGAGCAGCAAGAGGGATGCAGGGGGAATATTTGACCTGTTCAAAAGGAAAAAAAGAATCCCCACTTTTTAGAGGACCCGTCGTTGTCCTCACGCAAAGGACCTCATCATGTAGATAAAGTCCGTGGTGGTTCCTGGGAGCGCGCCCTCCCAGCCTGCTTGCTCTCTAGCGGCAGCATCTGTACTCCAGGCCCAGCATCCCGCGGACCGCGGTCTCTGATAAAGACCGACCAGCACAGAGACAGTGCCCTGAGCTCACAGCTCTTTCTTCCATAGCAAATAGAGATCAAGAACATCCCCCAGCATCTAGAATCAAGAAACTGCTGCCTATAAGGAACTCGGAGTTCTTGTTCAAAGAACTCCAAGGAAGAGGATGATAAATATAGAAACATGCCCTTTTAGAAAATCCAGCTATGATCAAAGAATCATGGATGAGGCACGAAGGCTGCCCTGCCACTGAATTCGATTTTCTGCCCCCAGAAAACCAAGACTTAGAAGCCCCTGGAAGCAGGCTCGGGCCAGGGGATGGGAGGGGAGTGGTAATGGTCACACAGTAATAGCGCTCACACTGTGTGCCGGACTCTGTGCTAGGCACCCATATTATACCCACTTTAAGGATGAGGAAGCTGAGGTCCTGGGTGACTTGCCCAGAGGCTTATACAGCTAGAAAGTAGCAGAGTGAGGATTTGAACTGACCTGGCCACAGAGGCCAGACGTCCCAAGGGTTCATGACGCAGAGAAGTGATGGGATGTTCAGGATAACACGAAAGGTTTCTGTGATCAGGAGCATCCAGTTTACTCAGTTAGCAGCGGGGTCCCAGGATGGTGCCGTAGAAAGAGCTTGGGTTTGGGGAGCATCAGGTTCGGGTTCAAATCTTATGACTGTGTGAGTTCGTACATATCACTTCCCCTCCCTGAGCTGTTTCCTCGTCTGTAAAATGGGAATCGGAATACCCGCTTTGCAGAGTTGTTGGGAGATATGAGGTGATGCCATAACTGCAGTGCTTGGTAATTATTGCCATGATTGTTGCTGTTTATTCACAGCAGCAAAAACAGGGCTAGACCCAAACTTAGCTCAATAATAACACTAGACCATAAGCTCCTCAAGGGAGTGGCTATGTTTGAATTGTTTCCATAGCCCTAGACAGGGGTCAGCAAACCAATCTGGGTCAAATCCAGCCCACTGCCTGCTTTTGTAAGTTCTTTTGTGACACCCATTCACCTGCTATTATGCCCATGGCTACCTTCACCCTACAACAGCAGCGTTGAATACTTACAAAGCTAGAAATAGTTATTATCTGGCCCTTTACTGAAAAAAAATTGGTTGATCCCCGCCCAGACCATAGTATAAGATTTGATAGGTAACAGGTACTCAGTAGTTTATTTCTTTAATCCTGGACCCTGGATTTTAATCCTGACTCTGTCATTACCTTGCTATGTGACCTTAGATCAGTCCCTTTCCTCACTGGGCCTCAGTCTCCTTGAAAATTAGGCCTACATAAATGGTCTTCAAATTCTGCATCATAACCACCAGGGGAGCATTTTTGGATACAGATTCCTAAACCTCATCTCTGGAGATGCTGCCTCTGCTGTTATGCCCGGGAGACGATAGGGAGTGGTGGGGCCTGTGGTGAGCGGAAGAAGCCATGCCCGCCTAACGGGACAGCTGCTTTCCAGCTTTAAGCAGTTCTTACCATGCAGAAACAGGGGCCTGGGGTTGCTGGATCTGTTTCTGTTTACAGGGAAGCCAAGAATTGTTTCTGTGAAGTCTTCTACCTTTTAAATATTGCCAGCTAATTCAATTTTAAAACACTCTGCTGGACAATTAAAATATATCTGTAGGCTGTATTTGCCCTAGACCTTCAGTTAAATGATTTTGGAGACCCATCCCAGCTGTGAACACTAGGGTGTGATTTATTTAACCAACATTTAACAAACATGATGCTTCCCAGGCGCCCATCATTGCTCCAAATGCCTTACCAACATTAACTCATTCCATCCTAACACCCTTAGTATTGTCTTCATTTAACAGAAGAGGACACCGAGAACAGAGGCAGGCAGGCTGGCTGCAAAGCCCTGCTCCCACCTCCCCACACCCATCCTACCTGCTGACGCTAATCTTTTTATTCCTTGAGCACAGCAGACAGCCCGGCCCACCTTCTTTGCCCGAAAGTTCGAAGCCGTGGTGAATCAGGAGATCATCGGGCAGCTGGACTATTACCTGTACGGGAACTACCCCGCAGGCACCCCTGGGCTCCGCTCCTACTGGGAGAACGTGTATGATGAGCCTGATGGCATCCACAGCCTCAGCGACGTGACGCTCACCTTGTACCACTCCTTCGCCCGCCTGGGCCTCCGTAGGGCTGAGACGTCACTGCACACTGATGGGGAGAACAGCTGCAGGTGAGCCAGGTTGGCAAGTGGAGGAGGGACAGGGGGGGGACCAGGGAGGAGGGTGCAGACCTTCCTCTGTTAGGGGCCACGTGCTTCTCCCTCGCATCCTTTGCCTAAAAAGCACCTACACAACCATCCCAGCGCTTAGAGCATGCCCTGTCCACCCTCCACCCTGTCTAAGCCACTGGTTCTCAACCTTCCTAATGCCACGACCCTTTAATACAGTTCCTCATGTTGTGGTGACCCCCAACCATAAAATTATATTCGTTGCTACTTCATAACTGTAATTTTGCTGCTGTAAACAGTATGTAATTATATATGTGTTTTCCTATGGTCTTAGGCGACCCCTGTGAAAGGGTCGTTCGACCCCCAAAGGGGTCACGACCCACAGGTTGAGAACCATTGGTCTAAGCCAGTGGTTGGCAAACTCATTAATCAACAGAGCCAAATATCAACAGTACAACGATTGAAATTTCTTTTAAGAGCCAAATTTTTTAAACTTAAACTATACAGGTAGGTACATTGTTATTAACTTAATTAGGGTACTCCTAAGGCTTAGGAAGAGCCACACTCAAGGAGCCAAAGAGCCGAATGTGGCTCACGAGCCACAGTTTGCCGACCACGGGTCTAAGCCATCAGCAAAATTTTACTTTTTCCGAGTACCAGATCTAATGCTTACCCAATTATTTCCTTCCAGTGGACTCATTCTTTTATGTTAAGCATATGTGGTATTTTAAAGGGAAGCTCTATGTCATCTTATTACATAGTTGTATTTGTCTTAAATGGAAGGTAACCATGGAAATACAGAACTTTTTTTTTTTATTGTGGAAAATGTCAAATATATTCAAAATAGAGAAGAGGGTGAAACCCCATGCTCCCACCACCCAGCTCTCCCGTGACCAGCTCTGGGCCAATCCTGTGTCACGGCCCCTCCTCCCAGATTGGTCTGATGGAGGCACATCCCTTACATCACATCACCTCAGCCATAAATATTTTAATGTATGTCTCCGAAAAGAAAGACTCCATTTTCAGACATAGCCATGTTATCATTACCACACCTAAACATATGACCAGAGGCATCAGCAAGATGCAGAACTATTGTTTAAAGCGCTCGGGTACCCCTGAGAATCATCCACCTCACCTGCCACTAGCAGGTGCAGGTCGACACTTGAGGAAAGAGTGTTCTAGAATGTATGGAAAGCAGAGGGGAAGGTAGGGAGATAATTCCACAGAATCCCCTCCCCTCCGCTCTTTCCCTAAGCCAAGCAGCCCTTTGTTGGCTTGTCTTCCTTTCTCTAGCAATGTGCATTGCAGATATTCACGTACTTGCAACAAGAGTTTGGAGCCCTGTTATATTCCTGATCGGCATTATAATATTAGCCCCTCTCCCGCTGCTCTGCAGCTTCCTTCATGCTAATGATCCTTTTTAATGCCGCTGCTGTTCCAAAGAGCAGAAACTCGGGAGTTTGCTTAATCCAGCCCTTTCCTGTTGCTATTGTCAGTAATGGGCCATTGTAAATAACGCCCTGATGACTCTCTTCTTTGCAGAAAGCCTCTTTCTTTTATTTATTTTTTTTTGGTTATTTTTTTAGGTTGGATTTTCAAAAGTGCCTCTAATCACTCTCCTCTTTCTTGTTCTCCCTTCTCCTTTTCCCACCTCCCTCTTTTAAAGCAAAAAAAAAAAAAGTTTAACATTAGTCTCTCCACTGAGGCTCCTCCTATGTACCCCTCCTTGCCTAGCTCTTCCCTCTTCTCTGGAACTATTGCCTAAATCCTGAACACGGGAAGGTTCCTGGCTGGGACTGCCTGCCTGGCCATCTGGGTTTCGGCAGGGCTGCTACAGTTTCTTCTTATCTCCTCGTGGCCTCAGCCTCGATCCTCTTCCTGTGGGTCCTGACTTAGTTTAAGGAAAGCCCAGTGTGGGTCGGGAACCAGGACCTGCAGATTGAACTCAACTTTTATTTACTACCTGTTGGCCTTGGACAAGTGATTGACCTCTCTGACCCTCAGTTTCCTCATCTGTAAAATGGGAATAATAATAAGCCTTACAGCATAAGGTGTTATGAGGTTTAAAGGAGATAATCCTCAAAAGTGACCTTCTCACTTACGTATTATTATTATCCTCGTTTTTAACCATGTTTTACTTACAGAGTGCTTAGTCAATGTTCGTGCCATTATTATTAAGCTGCCAACGTCAACAGGGAGCCTACTGTGTGAGCTACACCCTCCGTAACCAGTTACATGAGCTGCTCATTGTGCCCTCTGTGCTTTTCTTTGCTTACCGCCCCCGCTGTCCCCACACAGCCAACCCTCTCCCAGTCTCCCAGGGCCATCTCAGGCGCCACATCCTCTGTGAAACTTGCTGAGAGCTCCCCCTGATAGCCCATCCCCTCCCTCTCCCAAGCTGAAAGTAGCTCAGACTCACTTCCAACCCCTACCACCCCCGCCCCCCCCGCCATTGCATGTAGCAGCAGTACT
This sequence comes from Myotis daubentonii, assembly GCF_963259705.1. Classification (NCBI taxonomy): domain Eukaryota; kingdom Metazoa; phylum Chordata; class Mammalia; order Chiroptera; family Vespertilionidae; genus Myotis; species Myotis daubentonii. The sequence goes on from NC_081843.1 coordinate 26,927,131, forward strand.
TTGGGTCAAGGTCAACAGTGAAGGTCTTCTGCCCCTGCTAGTCTGGGCACAGAACCCTTGCTCACAGAACCACAGTACAAATCCCCAGCACAGAACCCAGTGCCACTCTTGGAAGCAGAATATTATTCAAGAATAGTCTTAATCCCAGGCTTCTTAGAATTTATAGGAAATTCTAGAAGACACTCCCAAACAAATCATAGGACTTGTTTGGGGATTAAGCGGGCCGCTAAGGTGCCCTGGGCCTGGAATCCTTTGACTTCTCGCTCATTTTTTTTTTTATCACACTAGAGCCACTGTGCCTTGCTGTGGGCAAAGCCAATATATTTATGAATATGAGCCTAAACATTAATCAGGACAAAGGACCCTTATCCCAAAAGGCAGTGGAGAGTAAATTCCTACCCCCAGGGTATCTGGGGAAATAGCACGTGTGAACTTTATTTCAAGAGTCTCATTTTCTTTGGGCACTTCATGCAAATTGTGTCTTTCCAGTCTGCGGGATAACCTTTCATAAAAATAATGTTTATTGATTTTTTTCATTATAAAATAACTCATGCTTGTTGCAGAAATTTTCAAAATGGCAGATTGAGAGCACAAGAAAATAAAGTTTGCTTGTGAGTCACCCTCCAGAGATAAAGATGTCAGGATTTTATTACACGTCCTCAAATTCAAATGCCCTCCTGGGCCAGGCGAGTAGCACGTGGCAGCCAGTGCTGGCTGGCCCCTCAGCACGGGCTCACCGTGCCAGCCGAGACCGCCCGGGGCCCAGTGCTGAGCCCCAGCACGTTCTTGTCCAATGGGCATGTAGACATTGAACTGCCAGCCATTTCTCAAGACAAATCAGAAATTTAGATGTTTGTGAGTCTCCTAATTTTTCCAATGCCCACTTATTTCAGTAAGAAAAGACAAAAACCCACCGTTGGGTGAGATGAATGCATCTGTGGCATCCTTTAGGTTCTGTTGTACTGCATCTATTGAAAACAAACTCCCTTCTTAGTTTTAGTTAATTATCATACACAGTCAAGACAACTACCGGGAGGTTTTGTGCTCAGTCCTGGGTTCCATGTTTCCTAGATGTACCTTAGAAACAAAAGGTTCAAGAGAAAATCCTTCTAGAATTTTCTCTCAATCAACAAGTATTGTTTGAAGCATCTACCATGTGTCAGGCTCTGTGTTAGGCACTGGGCACTCAGCCATGACCCAGACCGACCAGGCCCCCGTGTTCAAGGCCCTCCTGTTCTAGTGTGAAGACAGACTGTGCCTAAGCACTGGTACACAAGAACGAAGGATCAGTAGGGATAAATGCTCTGCTCAGAATGAAGGTAAAGTCACATGATGGCAACGAGTTGGTGACTAAGAGTCAGCAGTCAAGGAAGATCTCTCAGAAGTAGTGACACTGAAGCAAGATGATAAGACAGAGCCAGCCATGCAGCCTAAGAGGAGAAGAGCAGTCCCAGCACAGAGACTATCCCGTGCAAAGGCCCTGAGGTGGAAACCAGCTCGCTGTGGTCAAGAATCCAAAACAATGTCTATGTAGAATCTAAAATAAGGTCCATGTGGCTAGAAGGTGGAGGTTTGGGGCAGAGGGAAACAATGAGGCTAAAGAGGCAGGGCTTTGTGGGCCAGGTGAAGGGTTTGGATTTCGTCGTAAGCATTAAGCAGAGCCACTTGTGGTATTTAAGCAGAGGCGGTGGGTATGGCTGTTATGAGGGTAAAGTGGACGGAAGTTGGAGGGAGAAAGGAAGCTCCTGCAGAGGTCCAGGGGAGGCATGATGTTGGCCTGGACCAGGATGCCGGCCGTAGCAGCTGGAGTCAGGTGGAGACAGCAGGGTTTCTCGATAGAAGAGAGGGAAAGCAGGCAGTCAGACCTGGTTTCTAGAGTGCTTGCCCACTGCTCATTTACTTGACCCCTTAGCAGCACCCCTGTCTGGACCTCTCCCTTCTGGAAACTCTTGTTTTCACTCCCATGCCAACAAGCTCTCCTGTTCTTCTCCCACCATCACTGGCCCAACCACCTTGCAGAACAAACATTGACAGTGTATTACGTAGCTCCTGCCAGAATGCCGCGTAACAAGCCCCAAGTCAGTGTTTTGAAGTGATAAGCATTGACATTGAGCTCAAGTTCTCAGGTTCCTGGTCTCAGCTGGCATCTCTCCTGAATCTGCAGCCACTGCAGGTCGGGAGCAGGGCTCTGTTCTTGGCTGGGGTGGCTCTGTGTGCCCCAAATGTCTCGACCTCCAGCAGGTAGCCCAGGCATGCTCCCAGTTGCCCTAGGGGTCAATCTTTGCTTGCTTGCTTCCAAGAAATCCTGCTGTCTCCACCTGAATCCATCCTCCACCTCTGCACTGCCAGCTTCCCGGTCCAGGCCACCAACTTCCTTACCTGTCTCCCTCCTGCTTTTGTCCATGACCTTATATCAGCCATATCCAGCGCCCCTGCTTGAGTACCACAAGTGGCTCTGCTTCATGCTTGTGATTGGGATCCTCTGCTCCACAAAGGCATGCTCTCATCACAGAAGAGCAAGAGAGGAAATGTGCAAGGCTTCTTGGGGCCCTGGCTGGGAGCTGGCATGACGCCTCAGGTCCAGGCAGGTCGGGAGCGGGGAAATAGACTCTGCCTCTTCAGGGGAAGGGACCCTGCGACGCCTCGTGGGAGAGAGCATGGAGACGGGGGTGAAGGACTGGAGGCACTGATGCCAGCAGCCAGGAGACTCTGTCATGTCTATGCCTCCAGGACAGTCACCACTGGCCACCAGCGGGCATTTGAGATTAAATCAATGAAAGTGAATGAAATAAAAAATCCAGTTCCTCCGCCGCAGCAGCCACATTCACGTGCTCGGGAGTCGCAGTGGCTAGTGGCTGCGGTGGTGGAGAGAGCCCCGCTGCAGCCCGCCTCCATCCCGGCACAGGGCTCCCAGCTCCGTCCAGGGCGAGGCTTTTCTGCTCCCGAAGCCGATGCCCAGCGAGCAGCCTGAAGAGGGTGCCGGCTTTTCTCTCAGAGCCCCCGAGGCATCCCAGTGCCAGGCAGTGATTTCCGGGGATGGGGAAGCACAGGAAGGCGGCTCCCTAACCGCTGTCATTGGACCTAAGAGTGAAGCTCCAGATGAGGACCGGAGGGAAGGCGGCTAAGCAGAACGGTGATTAGGAGAACACTGGTGTTCGGAGGCCACTCGCACCCCCTGTGTGCTGTGTTCACACATTGCAGAGGCCAGCAGCCCTCAGTTCCTCGAGGAGGAAAGAAAGCGGGGCTCATCCCAAGTCCCTCCCTCCTGGGCATCTGCTTAGTTCCCTGGCCCCTTCCTCCCAGTGACTGTGGATCCAAGTCAAGCGTCTGGAAACAACGGTTACCTCTTCGTGTCTGAATGTATGGACCTTGGGTCCATTTTTAAGGATCATGCCCAGTGCCTTGACTGAGGAGGACAGTGAGAGCGTAAATCAGTACAACCTTTTTGATAAAGTTGGGCGGCAGACGTGAAGGGCCCTTTGGAAATGAGTGAGAGAGGTTCCATTTTTGCTCGAGGATGTTTAATGCAGTATTGTCTACAGTGACCAAAAAATTAAAAACCAGTTCAACAGCCAGTGATGAAGAACTTGCTCTGTAAAATACAGTATTACGTACAGTGGAACGTGTGTGTCACGTTTTCAGAGACTTTCCAAAAACGTGATAACACCTGGGAAATACTATGAAGCGAGAGCAGGATGTAACCAGTAGGTATAGTATGATCTCGTATGAGATTTATGCAAATATATGCATAGGGAATAAGGCGGAAGGGAAATGAGTCAATATGACATTGTTTGCACACCGTTGTTGCTTCCCAATACCTAGCACCAGAGAGTCAATAAATATCTGGAATCGACATCATCTATGTGAAGAAGCCTCAAAACTGTAGGAATTTTTATTTTCTTTCTTGTGCTTTCATACAGTCAACATGCTTTACATTTGTAATCATCTAAAAAGCTACTGTTAATAGTTGTGGAGATCATAGACACACAGGGAGAAGTTTCAGGAATATGGTCAGCTTGCATAAAATGGGGGTTATTTTAGGAACAAGACCAGCATGATTCGGGAGGGGCACCCCATTATGAGCCTGCACATCTCCAGCCCTGACCCATGAGCTCATGTGAGACTGTGTGTGTTTCAGGTACTATCCCATGGGCCACCCAGCGTCTGTCCACCTCTACTTCCTTGCTGACCGCTTCCAGGGCTTTGTGATCAAGCATCACGCTACCAATCTGGCCGTGAGCAAACTCGAGACGCTGGAGACGTGGGTGATGCCGAAGAAAGTCTTCAAGATCGCAAGCCCACCCAGCGACTTTGGGAGGCTCCAGTTTTCCGAGGTAAGAGTCCAGACATTGCCATACTCCACTGCCTTTTGCATCCCCCTTGCTGGGTCCTGTTCCATGATCTGACGCCTATAGTCGGAGGTGGAGGACAGGGGGACTTGGAGAGCCCCGAAGACAGGCTGACCCTGTGCCTGCAGAAGGGCCCCCAGTCCCAAACACTGGAAATGGCCTCTTCGACAGATCGGGAGAAGGACAGTGGGCCAAACCAACCGGGGCCTTGGTCTATTTTTCATAGTAGAACTTCTGTTTCTTTTCATTTTTTTTATTCTTGCTAGTGATTCCTCCTAACCTTGTATTAGTAATGGACCGACATCAAACCAGTTTCCTGATGAAGTAGGGGCATCAATCCCGTTTTACATACTGGAAAATGGAAGCCTGTGGAGATTCAGTGATTTTTCTACATCAGAGCTAGGAAGTGGGAGAGCTCACACTTGAACCCAGGTCTCTTAGGCTGCAAGTCCCATGTTTAATTGTGCTTTTGTCTCCCCGGTTCTTAGCACAGGATTTAGCTTAAAATAAGTACCAGATCAATCATTGAATGGATGAGTAGATGGATGGACGGGTGGATGAATGGACAAAAGGATGGATGGATGGATGGACGGATGGACAGATGTGTTAGTGTTTGGACAGATGGACTGATGCATGACCTATGGAATGCAGTTTCCACCTCTCCAGTACAGCACCAGGTTTCAGTTGTTTTCCTGCCTGGGGAGATGGATTTATCCAGTACCACCCTTCTGACATCGCCCCACCTCCAGACCTGATCTACCCTCTTTCTACTTCTCCAGCCTCATCCAGTACCACTCTCCTCCCCACTCACACCTGTCTCTTTGTCAAGCATGCCCAGTTTGTTCCCACCTCAGGCGGGGCATGTTGATCCTCCTGCCTGGAACGCTTTCTCACAGGTTTTCACCCATTTTGGGGTCATTCTGATCTAAATCCAAACAATGCACCTTCCGAGAAGCCTTCTCTGCCCACTCACTTGGCCATGATAGCTACACTCCCCGCCCGACACATCCTTAATTTAGTTTTTCTTAGTATTTACCATCTAATATCATCTTGTTGGTTTCGCTAGTCACTTGGTGATTCTCCGCAAGAGAGCGAAGACAATATCCCTCTCACTCACTGCTGTAAACCAGCACATAGAAGAGTATGTAGCATTTGCAGATGCGGAATAAGGTGAAGGGATTAGCCAAACAAGATATATGCATAGTCCGTGGACACAGACAACAGTGTGGTGAAGGCCAGGGGAGGCGGATGGAGGCTGGGTGGAGGAGAGCAAATGGGGGAAGATGGGAGACATCCGTACTAGTGTCAGCAACAATGATTTCTGAACGAATGAGTGCCTGCACTTGGCTGGTGACCTGGAAGGAAGAGGAAGCCTGATCAAGCTTGGTGAAGGTTGCCCACACAAAACTCCTCGTGGGATTTCTAAAGCACTGATTCATTGCTGGAGTTAAGCACCCCCAATGAGTTTGGCTGCTGGCTTGGGAGCCGAATTTGGAATGTGGAGAATCTTAAGGGATGGGAGTGAGTATCGCACCCACTTATATTCCCTTGCTAGTCTTTTCCCAGTCCCCAATGGCCCACCTGGCCGACCTGTGCCCTGCTGCGTGGGCACTGAACAGGCACTGGTGGGAGTTTCTTATGAAGCCTGGTTTTCAATTAAGGTTCCAAACGGATTGTCTGGATTTGAGCTGCCATGGGAGCCCACTCCATAAATTACTGGCGCCAGGGGGCAGTTAGATGCTGCCCCAGTTGGAATCTGTGCTGGGGGCCCAGGCGGCCGATTGAAGACATTAACGTCCCATTAAGGAGATGGATGCCTGGTGGCTGGGCTCTCCCTGTTTATCAGCCTGCCGTTGGGGGACCGGGCACTTCTGGCAGTGACAAATGACGCTGGCCACTTGTGGCTGGTGATTTGTGAGGGTTCCTGCGATAGCTCTGGTACCCTTGGTGTGAGAGCCACCGAGACCTCTGGCAGAGTACCAACGTATGAGCAGGGAGCCCCGGATCTTGTATTTCGATTTTTTTTCCTAAAGCCTTAATTTTAAGGCAAACATGAAGTTGGACAAGGAGGAGGAACAGAACTGCATGTTGAGAAGTTCTCTCGAATTGGCACAGCTCCAGGGCTGTGCGTAGGGCCTGGCCCAGGGCAGGTGGGGAGCTCGGATAGAGTTCTCCATCCCGTGGACGTCCCGTGCCAGTGGCTTAGAAAGTCACCGAGTGCCCGAGATATGCGAGGTGCAGAAGGAACAGCAGTCAACCAGATAGACCAGACCCTTATAGTCATGGAAGTGCTCTCTTGTGGAGCAGCCAATGAGTGAGCAAACAAATGAACAAAAACATTTCAACTAATAACAAGTATTACACAAAGAAAGAAAAATGCCCTCCCTGTGATTGCTGAGGCCTTGAGAGGCCGATGAGGACGACTTTCAATGGGAGGATTCATTGAGAAAGGCTTTTCTAAGAATAATTTTGGAGCTGAAAACTGTACCCTGGGACCTTCTAAAAGAAGCGCATGTGCAAGGCAAAGGCCCTGAGGCTCCAGGCAGGAGCTCGGTGGACTCCAGGGGCAGCAAGGCCAGTGCACAGTGAGCGAGAGGGAGAGTGATAGGAGGGAGGACTCTGAGGGGACAGGGGACAGAGCATGAGGGGTCTCGTAGGCCCTGGAGAGAAGTTTGGGTTGTATTTTAAGGGCTGTGGGAAACCTTTGGTGGGTTTGAAGCCGGAAGCATTGTTAAGCTTGAACTTGAACATGCGCTCATATATGAGCAGCTGATCATTTTGTAGTACAAATGGTAAGCAGGCTGTGCCAGAGTACGGTGTGGACTTCCAGAGCAAGGGGGAGAAGACCTTGAAGGCCACAGAGGATGTGACAGCAACAGGGCTCCATCTCAGGCAGACCCTCCTCCCTCGCGCGTGGGGGTGGTGGCTGACTTTCTCCTCCTCTCAAAGTTTAGAAACAAGATCTAGGTGTTTCCACTGTCAGCCGCTTTGCAACTCTTCTGCTGTGTTATTTTGGTTTCAGAACTGACTTCAGGGGTTTGTTCACCCCCAACTCTATGGGGGAATCAAAGGATGGTTTCTGGAGTGTCCCCACACTCCCCTAACTGGTGGGTAATTCCTTCCTGAAGTAGAACCCTGACATGGTTTTGTGACCATTGATCCATTTGTCAGTGTCTATTGGAGTCAGTGTGTGCAGAGCCTGGGTGCATAGGGATGTCCATGTGCTCAGCCCCTAATCATTCATGACATAGATAGATGATGGATGGGTAGATCAATATATGCTGGGTAGATAAATATAGAGATAGAGATATAGTGAGCACCTGCTATGTGCTCAGCACTGTTTTGGGCACTACAGGTACATTAATGAACAAGCCGAATTTTGTCCCTACTCTCATGGAGTTGATAGTGTTAAGCCAGGGAGAGAGATTAAATTAAAGATTGCAATACTGTACAAAAAAACTACATGCTGAGAGACGCACCTTAGTGGTGCCTCTAAGCAGGGAAGGCTTCCAAGTAGTGGTGACACCCTGGCTGAGGCCTGGATGATAAAGAAGAGCTGGTGGGGAAGAGGGTGGGGAAAGTAAGCAGACTGAACTAGAGAGATGTGGGTGTGGACACAAGATGAGAGGCAAGAGTGAGCCCTTCTCAAGGAGGCGCTGAGAGTACTCCAGCATGGGGGGGGTGGGGGGGTGGGGGGGTGGGGAGAGCCTAGAGCAGGGGTGAGTGGAGGATGGGGAGAGGGACAGAAAGGAAGAGACGCAAAGGACCAGACCTTGTAGGACAGAGTGAGAGACCAGATTTAGGAATAATGAGATACTGAAAAGGATTGGGTTTCTTTAGAAAAATCTCTAAGACTTTGAGGTGTAGTTTGAATCCTGCTCACTCATTTATTTCTTCAACCAACAACATCATTTTAATTTCTATTGTGTCCCAGAGAGTGTGCTAAGCAGCAGGGGTCCTCAGGAGCAGCCAGCTCCTGCTGATACATAGGGTGGCCAGGATTTCACAACCCTGGGAGGGACGGTGCCCAGCAGAAATGTCACAGCAATCGCTACCTCTGCTGCCCTTAAGACCACTCTTTAGGCTGCGGTCTAAAGACAGAAACCTGAAGCAAGCTGTGGGCCTATGGACAGGTCTAAATAGTCCCATCTGGTTGGTGGTAGGCATTTGGCACATATGTATTGATGAGTGAGTGAGTGAGTGAATGAATGGGAGGCAATACATTGAAGAGTAGATAAGAGCACAGCCTTTGAAGTCAGACTTCCTGGGTCCCCCTGCTGGCTTTGCCCCTTACTGACCATAGCAAGTTACTGAGCTGCTCTGAGCCTCAGTTTCCTCATCTGTAAAATGGGGATAATGTGGAGTTGGAAGTGAGTATGAAATGAGTGATGCATCCAAGCATTTAGCATTATGCCTGGCATAAGCTCCTGGTACCTATTGGCCATGCAGCTCCGTGTTCTGTGTAGGGAATGGACACAGTGACTCGAGGTGAGAACAAGGAGAAAATAAACCGGCTCCTGTCTGCACCTTAATGTGGAATCTTCTCAGGGCGTAGATGTCTATACCTTCCCCTGCCCTGCCCTGCAGACACACACATTGGAGATGCTGGTCATGCAGAGGCCACAGAAGCAGCACAAGCCTGGCAGTGTGCTCATTATCGGCTGCCAACGTGTCCCACGCTGTCCTCGGAGCATTAAATGAAAGCTCCTGGGGAGCAGAAGACCCTCATTTAATTTGATTTGAAACTGCAACAGAGCGCATCAGGGATCTCTGCAGTTCATTCGTTTGTTTGTCAAGTCGTTCACTTGTCAGATTCTGATGGAGCACCAAGCACAGTGCTAGGCACCACGAGAGAGCAGCGGACCCAGGCACAGGGATCTGAGCAGTTTGAGGACAATTCACGGGGTCTTTCTGGCTGCTGGGTGGAGAAGAGATTGCAGGTGACAGAAGTGGAAGGATGCGTGGAGGGCGAAAGCCACTGGCTGGCGGGAAGGATGGATTGTACAACCATCTCCCATCCCTGGCTCCAGCTCAGAATGTGTTAGGGAGGCCAGAGCTCTATCTTCTGGGAAAGCCCTGTGAACTGCTGCAAGTGACGGGCGATGCTGAGAGACCCTTCTTTTCTAGCTTCTGACAGGGCAGCTCCGAAACCTGAGCTCTAGCCTCGTTCAGAATAGTCACACTCTACAGAGGCACGTGATCTGGAAAACCAAGGAGCAAAGCGGAGTCCAGCTGGACCTGTTGAATGGCAGGGTGTATGTTTTCTTGGAATGGCCTCAAGCAGGGATTCATTCATTCAGTGCACATTGTTTCCCCCAAACACCCACCAGGTGCCAGGCACTGGAGGCCCTAAGGTTTAGTGAACGGACCACAGGCCTTATAATCCTCCAACCTGGATCCAAATACCAAATAATCTGTTTACTTCCTGTCTGACCTTGAGCAAGTAACTTAATCGGAGCCTGAGTTTTCCCATTTCCTCATCTTTAAAATGGGTATATCCTGCCCAGCAAGCAGGATCCCAGGCCTTTCTGGGACCCAGCACCATAGCTCAGTGTCAGTGATTTCAGGACTCGCTCTCCTGTTTCAGGTCGGCACTGACTGGGATGCCAAGGAGCGGCTCTTCCGCAACTTTGGGGGTCTCCTGGGGCCCATGGACGAGCCGGTAGGCATGCAGAAGTGGGGGAAGGGCCCCAATGTGACCGTGACCGTCATCTGGGTGGATCCCATCAACGTCATCGCAGCCACCTACGACATCCTGATTGAGTCCACGGCCGAATTCACCCACTACAAGCCCCCTTTGAACTTGCCCCTGCGGCCTGGGGTCTGGACAGTGAAAATTCTCCACCACTGGGTGCCAGTCGCAGAGACCAAATTCCTCGTCGCACCGCTGACCTTCTCTAACAGGCAGCCCATCAAACCGGGTGAGTACTCCCCGTCTCTCTGCTGGGAGTCCAGGGTCGGGGGATGGGGCGGATATGCCATCCCCAGGGATCCCATGGGTCCATCGCCTGGGCAGTGGTGCTGCCCAGATGTGGGGAGAGGGGGCCACTTTCGAGAACCATGCTCTCTGCTCTCAGTAGTTGCTCTTCTGCCTGCACACGGAGGTGACATCCTCAGCCTATGACTTAGATAACTTTTTATTAGATGCTCTCCCACTGGGCTCCCAGAGGCTCTGATCATATTTAAGACAGGATGGAAAATAAGCCCAGGCAGATATTGAGTTTTAGCAAATCTTGTTCACTGTGTAAAAAATATTAATTAACACAGGAAATCCTGTTCATCGAAAATATGATACACTAGGTCAGCGCTTTTTCAACCCGCGTGCCACAAGAATTTTTAAAGCAATGCAATACCTGACTATTTAGTCAGGGCACTGACCTCTTTCCCCTTAGATTGTCAAGTAAAACAATGACAACAGCCAACACAACAGTAGCCGCCTGGTGTTGTCTCCCTCTAACAGATCGCAGACCCAGAAGCCAGAAACAATTGCAGCCTCTGTTAGCTAAGCCTTCGTTCTGAGCTGGATGCCATTTAGCCAGTGACATAAGGAGAGGGGACATAGATATGGGGAGGGGAGGGACGGAGTCCTATAAAGAGGGAGTGTTGAAGGGATTCTATCGACTTTGCTAAGTTTCTGTGCTGAGCAAGCAGACAGGTAGAGCCCTCCCGGTTTTCTCAAGATGGAATTCTGCTTCTCCATTCCCCTCCGAAGCAGACAAAAGCTCCCCAGAACTGTCTGGGCCAGCGCACAGCCCTGAGGGCCCCCAGGTCAGGTTCATGTCCTTGGCATCCCTCCGGGTCTCCACAGCCAGGTGTGGAGGGGAGCGCTGGGAAGGGCAGTCCAGACCTCTGTGGCGGATGCGCCTGCTGGACAGAACAAGGGCGTGGTCCTGACTCCATCCACCTCAGCAAACAGCCCGGGCCCTTCACTGGGGCCTGAGCGTCCCAATGTTTTTCTCCTGGAGGCCCTTCCCACCCATGCCCAGCATGAGCCGGGGGTCACTGCACCCCACTGGGAGCAATGCCCCATCGTCATCGTTGGTAATTGTATCTGTTAACGATGTTCCGACGACAGGGAACATGAAGGAGGGAGCCGTGCAATTTGTAAAATGATTCATCAAGAGTAATTTGCTATTGATGCGTCCCTAGTAATCTCAAGAAATCTGATGAGGTGGAATTGAGGAAAATTTAATTATAGAGGTGAGCACTGGAGGCTGATGCTGTAAGAGCACGTCCCACGTCAGCCTCACAGTTCATAGGGTTTTCTGCATCAACCGCAATGTTTGGTGTTAGATGTGTGAGCGGCTCTCTTCGCTCTGCAGGCCGGCGTGTTGTGGGTTTGGTGTGCCCCGTCTCCCCACCTGCAGGATGGGGGCCTGGAGAGGCTCGAGTAGAGAAATCGGATCCGCATCAGAGAGAACAGCCTCTGTTCTCCTGGCGAATGACACAGGAGCTGCCTGCCCTCTGCCAGCAGCCAGGAGCGGTGGGCTAGGGTGACCGACACACCCGGGCTTACCTAACGTGAAAGGGAGAAGCCGCTAACTCACAGCAGGACGGGATATGTGCTCACGCCCGCTGGTCTCTTCTCTCCCACTTGCTCCTCCAAACTGTAGAGCCCGGCCCGTCAGCTTCCTGAAGCATTAGGAATGGAAGGAATGTGCTCACTGTTCCCTCTGCCCAGAATTCTCTTTCCCGGGCTCTGTATGTGGCTTTTGTCTTCTTTCACATTAATCACCTCTCAGCTCAGATGTCACCTCCTCAGCGAGGCCTCCCCTGCTCACCTCATCTGAAGTAAATACCCTGGTAACTCTACCCCAGGGATCAGAGGCTTTTGCTGTCAAGGGCTGGATAGGAAATATATGCAGGTTTGGGGGCCACTTACAATCTCTGTCTCAACCACTCGGTTCTGCTGTGGTAGCACAGAAGCAACCAGACAATATCTACCCAAACGGGCATAGCCATGTTCCAATAAAACTTTAGAACAGGTGGGGGGCCATTGTGTGCAACCCCCTGCTCTGACTCAACACCCCGTTTATTTCCTTTGTGACGCTTATCACTAATCGAAACAACCTTACTTACTTTTTCCCCCTTTATTGTCATCAGTCTACCCCACTGGATTGCAATCTCCTTGACTGTCTTGTTCTCTGCACCCCATAGAGTAGAGCCTGGAATAAACAGTTACCAAATGAATGGGTGGGTGAACGCCTTGCAAATAGTAGATGTTCAGTAAATATTAATTGAATGAATGAATGTCTGGACTATACACGATGCCGTGAAAATCTGTGAATGAATGAACTTCGCTCTAAAGTGGGCTCAGCGCTGTCTCGGGCTCAGTTTCTTCACTGTGCAGCGGGACTGAGGAGACAGCCTCCTCATGAGGCCGTCCTGTGAATTAAGTGGTACCACCCCGGTGCCCAGCGTGGTGCCCGGCACACAGCAGGTGCCAGGTTCGTGGCTCTTCTAATGACGTGATGGTTCCCTTGGCTTTCAGAGGAGGCGCTAAAGCTGCACAACGGACCCCCCCGTGGCGCCTACATGGAGCAGAGCTTCCAGAGCCTGAACCCCGTCCTCAGCCTGCCCGTCAGCCCGGCCCAGGTGGAGCAGGCTCGGAGGAACGCGGCCTTCACCGGCGCCGCGCTGGAGCGCTGGCTGGACTCGCTGGTGGGCGGCATGTGGACCGCCATGGACATCTGCGCCACAGGCCCCACCGCCTGCCCAGTCATGCAGACCTGCAGCCAGACGGCCTGGAGTTCCTTCAGCCCGGACCCCAAGTCGGAGCTGGGGGCAGTCAAACCCGATGGCCGGCTCAGGTAGCACTGGGCGTGGGTGGGCCGCAGCGGATGTCAAAGGGAACACAGCCAGAGGGCCTCCCCCCCCCGCCCCCGGGGGTGCCTTTTGTGGGCGGGGCCTCCTGGCCATAGAATGACGGAGAAGGAAGGTTTGAGGCCAAAGCAGGGTCTGCCGACGACGACGGCCTGCATTCGGCCGGCTGGCTCCTGGGGTGTGGTCTTACCTCTCCCGCGGGTCCTCGAGCCCCACAGGGTCCTTGTCTTCCCCTCCAGTGACCAAGCCCCCAGACGCGTGATTCTCAGACTTTTCCTTTGAGCAGCAGAACTTTGTTTACGAAGCGCAGTGGTGGGTGGAGTTCCAGGTGCAAGTGAAATCCAGGCTGCTCTGGGCGAAGCTAGGGAGAGGGGGTTCTTCCTCAACGCTCGGCCCACCGGGCGGTCCCTTCGCCAAGGGCATCTCCTAAGGTACCTCTAAAGAACCCAAGGGCTCTGCAAAACCCAGTTTGAAAAGCACTGCCCAGACGGTGGGTTTGATCGCCAGCCCCACCCTTCGGCTCCTCTTCCTGCTCCTCTGGCCCAGGAAACCCTGTGCCAGTGCTGAAATGACAGGTCACTGAAACCATGCTCACGGGCCCTCCCCAGGGAGGCCGCAGGCCCAGGACGGCTCCAGGCCCCCCACCAGCCCTTCTTAGTCACTACACGAGCAGGGAAGCTGTGGTGTGACATGGCCAGGTCCAGCAAGGTGTGACTGCCAACTGTCCTGGGTTCCATGCCCCCTCCCTCGAGGGGAAAATGGGCTGATGAACAGCACGTCTCCAGCCATTCATGGGCCAGGAGACCATGACCTTGTTGATCCTTGACAGTGGGAACACTAGGGCCCATGGCCGTGAAACTCCTACAGATGGTTTGGAGCAAAACTCCTGAGCTAGACAGCATAGCAATATCCGTCCCCAGCCTGAGCCTTTCCATTCTGAGGTCAGCCCCTGCCCGCCCCCCCTCCCCGCCCCCAAAACCTTTGGGAATCGCACAGTCAGTGCTGTTGGGAGTGACCAAACCAGACTTTCCACGTCCAGGAAAAAGCATTTCCGATTCGGTTTTTAAATCCATGCCCTTCTTTGTCCCCGGCGACATGCTGTGTAAACATGGGACGCTTGAGTGTCTGCTTGTTTAAAACCTAAACAATAATATTATTCCAACGGCCTGAGCTCACAGACGCCTGGAGGGTTTCCTTGCCATGTGCCCCGTGGAGGGTCCCCTGCTCCTCTGAGAGGCCCTCGCAGGAGGCTAGCTTCCTCCTCTGACCCCACCTCCCCCAGAGGACAGGGTTCCCTTGGACAAGTCCCACCCCTGGCTGCAAACTGCCCTTCCTGGGGAGCCAGTTCCTGGTGTGACCCCCAGTGTGACTATGAAGGTACTGCAGTTCGCTCTGATGACCTTTCAGCTGTTGCGCCCCCCCCAACCACCCATCCCCCACCCAGCAAGGCAGGATGTCCTATGGGCAATGGAGGGTCTAGAGAAAGGACACTTTAGATATTTATTATTTATATGTTTTAGTCAATGACTAATGAGTAGGTGCTGTTTTTGCAGCTTGTCAATTATGTTATCTTACTAACTGAAGCTGCCTTTATTCACAAAAGGCGCCCCAGCCCTCCCCCTCCCTGTACTTCCCTCCGCATCTCCTAGTGTCTCTGTTTCTATGCGTGTGTGAGTGAGCGTGCGTGTCTGCCCTCCATTCTCCGTGTCCTCAGCAGGGGTGTTGGACAGCATGAGGTGAGCGCTTCGTCGAGCATCATGCACTGGCTGAAAGGGGTGACCTTGGGGACGTTGGAGCCTCACTTTTCCTTATGCAGGGTGTTAGCTTCATGTAGCCCCCCTCCCGTTTCTGGGGGAGTTGGAATTCCTGAGCCATCCCCACTCCCGCCCCAGGCACAGCACAGGCCGAGCGCCTCTGGTGGGAGAGTGTGCCGACCACAGAGGTGCTCCTGACTCACCTGCTTCCTCCTGACTCTCCTCCCTCGGCCAGTCTGACCACGCGCTTCCATGTAACATGACAGACGCACAGGGAAACGGCTGCTCCGAGCCTGGGAGGAAAAGACATCCATGTCAGGAAGAGGGTAGGTGGTTGGATGGCGCCAGGAGTGGCCACTGTCAACAGTGGTCCTCGGCACCTCAGAGTGGCTTTCTCAGAAAGCCCCTGTAATCTCTCAATGCACTTACAAGCTGTGGGAGGCCTGCGCCACATCCTCTCTCTGCCCCCAGCTTCTGCCTCTGGCCAGTGTCCCTACACCTGTCCGAGCTGCGCAGGGAGCCTCCCTCCTCCCTCCTCCCCAGGCCACGGGGACCTGGGTGTTTCCCAGTGTCCTTTGCAGTGGCTGCGACGGTGCAGCCCTGGCAGGTCCCTGTGCGGACTGTGTGCCCGCAGGCTCCTGCACCTGCTGACGTGGCTGCCTCTTGTTCCCGCCCTGAAACAGGTGGGCCAGAGCTGGCTTATTCTGGGGACACCCACACCCCATCCCTGTCCTCGGCTTCAGTCACCTCTCCCTGCAGTGAATTCTGGGACACTGAAGTCATCTGGCTGTTTCTTAATGTCTTTTGTTTCTGGACAGAGAATAATTTTGCAGATGTTACATTTGGGGAAAAAAGGGAGAGAGAGAGAGAATTCCAAACAAAACCCAGGATGATTTGAGAAAAAGTGGTCTTTTCCAGGGAAAATGGCTTAACTCATTCTTTAATCTGCCTGCGCATGGTTTATGGGCCAGGCAGCCTTCAGCAAGGTGCCCGAGGGCGTCTGTGGAAAGCATGAGGCAGGTCTCCAGAAGCCCTCTTCAGGCTGCGGCACAGTGGCCGGGGGTCGCCACCGCTGGGTCCCGGGACTGCAGGAGAGCTGGAAGGCGGGACAGGGTCCGCTTGGGGCAGAAGGAAGCAGTCGGTAGGCTGTGGTTTCCCAGCCAGCCCCGCGGCGTGCAGGCCTCCTCCCTCCCCCCTCACCAGGCCGTGAGGACTCGGTGTTTCCCACCGTGTCATTTGACCGCTGAGGTCCCTAGAACCACTCTCCCTCCGAGTGGCCTGGTGAGGAGGGAGCTAGAGCATGGGAGACAGAAAGTCCTCCCAAGTCCCACCGCCCAGGCCTTGCACAAAGCACTATGTCTCAGGACTGGGCCAGGGCTAGGAAAACCGTGAGCAATTCCCAGGGCCCCCCATGTTTAACAAATGCACCCGTTCCTTCCTATGGAGCAAGGCCTTTCTGCTCAGATCGGGGTCATTCTGACTTCATTTCCCGTTGTTGGCTGAACATCTGAAAATGCAAGTGGCCTTGAGAGAGGCTGAGCACGGAAGGCCACACAAGCCCATGAAAGGTGCAGATCGCAGCTACTCTGGGCCCAGGCCCGTGTCGTGTGGTCTGTGCTTCCCCCTGGTTCTCTAGTTTCCAGGTTCAAGAAGGTCACAGGCTAGAAGCTGGGTCTCTTTGCCAAGAAGGTGCAGAACAGAGGAGAGCGGTGGCTGCTGGGTGTGGGGTGTGACAAAGACCCCTTTCCCAGCCACGTTCCCTGGGAATTCAGAACACAAGCTCCCCAGCAGCATCCAAGGCGGAGACACTGGAAAAGCTGTTGGCAAAGGCCTGCCAGGCACCCTATGGCCGAGGCCACAGCTATCCGGGGGGTCCGGGACCCTAGCAGTTGGTGTGACAGTGTAGGGAGTGGCGGGGGCTGCTGGCGGCACATGGCCCCTCCAAAAAGAGCAGCAGCTCCCCAGCTCCAGCCTGTCGGCGCCTGTGAGAATGCAGGGGCCGCTCAGCAGAACCTTCCACTTTGGTAAAGGAAGTCAGAAACCCAGACTTCAATAGGAAATCTGATTTTTAAATGTTGGCCATTTTCTTTTAACAGAGGATGGGCACAGAGACATTCCACAGCTCGGCCCGTGCACCTGGCTCTGCAGAAGTGGGTGAAAGAAAGTCAGGCGTGGCCCCAGGGAGGTGGGGAAAGCCAGCATTAAGAAAAGGGCAAACATAGTGGCTCCTGTTGAATGCTGAAGGGAACAGGAATCTCTCCCTAATCATTCCCTTCCCAAAGACGGTCCCACCAAGGAGGTGTCTGGGAGAACTGGCTCGTCCTGCTCTCCTGATCCCCACAGTTTGTGCTGAAGGGAAGGAGGGACACCATCTGGAGACCCCAACGGTTGCCCCTAGACCCGAGGAGACCCACACCTTCCGGAATGTCACCACGCCCGGGCGGGGGGGTCAGGGACGGGGGCCAGGAAGAGGGGGTGGCGTGGGAAACAGCCCGGCTCTCTCCAAATCCCAAGTTTTAGCAGCCAGCTTGCCACACGTCTGGAAGCTTCCCAGGAAGCCCTGCTGGAGCTGAGCTCACTCCCAGGAAGTCCTCCCAGCCTCTGCCTCAGTTACCTTACTTTGCCCATGGGGTCTACCACAGGCGCTACCTCACTGTGTCTGCTGAGAAGTTTACCTGGCGGGGAATGAAGGTGGCCAGATCTGCTTGGGCTGAATGGACAATCTATGCAAATTCTCTGTTTCTCTCTCTTTCTCTCTGAAGTTTTATTCTTCTTCACCCTGCAAACAAAATACTGTATAGACCCCTCTTAAGACTGAGGAGGGCTTTCTGGCGCCACCTGTGTCCGCCCCTCATGTTGTCTTTGGTTCCGTCCTTGCCCCGCCCCATGCAGGGAGCACGTGGCCCTCCCCCCCCCCCCCGTCACCCCCCCTCCACTCAGCTGGAGTTCTCTAGCCACCTCTGCCCACCACCACCTCCATTCCTAATTCATCTTCTCCATTCCATGCTTTCTTCTGACTTGCGTATCTTCTCCCCATCCCCACCCCCAAAAAGCCTTAGGTTCTCCTTTTTGAAATGTGGCCTTAAAATTATTTTTGGAAAGCTGACCGCCCTCTCCCTCCCATTGCCACCCTCATCCCAGAAGAAAGAGCCCCTTGAAGCTTTCTTTCTTGGAAATCTCCTAAGCAAGGGGCAGCCAATCTGTAGTTTGCAGATGCTTAGAAGTTGCTAATAACTGTCATCTTTAGGAAAACTATTTGTAAGCGTTTCCCATGGGTGAAATGAAGTCTTGGGTGCTCATCTCCACCTCAGCCAGCTCCTGCAGCTCTCTCTCCCGCCCAGCGCCCTGTGGTGAGCGGGGCTGGCTCCATTACCCGCTGAGTGCTAAATCCAGCTTTCCAACCCTCCCCTTCCCAAAGACGCCATGACTTACCTACTTCAGTCAAGGGTGAATCAGGAGAGTTTCCCAATTTATCTCTTCGTCCTTCCTTCCTGGAAAGAGATAGCATTAAATATTCCCAGCTGCTGGGTCGTGTTCTCCAAGGGGCAACACTCTCCCTACATCCAGAGCCCCTCCTCTTCCCTTCCATCGCTCCAGGGCTGATGGAGGCCAAAGACAACCCAGGGTTTTCATAGGAAATTCACTGGAATTGCGCGCAATCGTCTTTGTAGTCCTTCCTTTTTTTTTTTTTAAATTCTTAATATTATTATGTTTTCAGTAGCGTTGGGTATTTTTTTAGAGGCCTCACAATAAGTTATTACCGTTCCCCTTCATTTTTTTCCCCTAAGACATGTGGTGATATAGTTTTTAAAAATAACTATTTTGTTATAGATCATAATATGCATAAAACTGTACAGAAATATTTTGTAATGTATTGATTTTTTTAAAAAGAGAGAATCTGTAAATAGAGTTTTAAAAACAGAGAGAATTCAAACGGCACACACTGAAAGATGTAGATATTTTGCTATTTATTTAAAGGAGTATTTTAAGAGATATTGAACTATCTGAAATTGACCAGAAATCAAAGTTCCAATCACCCGAATGCTTGTTCCTCGCGGTAGAATGTGATTCTCGGAAACGATTGCACTACCCACCCATTTTTGCACCTTTTCTGTCTCTTCATTTAGCAGAAAAACAACAACGAAATTGTGCCTTAGCTGTATTTTTTTGTCTAGGGGAGTTTGTTTCTGTCTGACAAAGCAAATTTTTTTGCAGAAAACAGTGGATGTAATAAATACTGTACCATACCAAAAACGCTGCAGGTGTACATAGATGCTTTCTGTCATACCGTGTTTTCAGATGCAGAATTTTAAAATTAAAAAAAAAAATACTGTCTTTATGGAACAGTGGCTGTGTGGCTTCTTTTTAACAATTTCGTGAACCTTTGCACACCCTGGTATTCTCCTCCTCTACGCTACCCGTCCCTAGGAATAGGGTGACCGTATAATTTGTCATCCACACTGGGGTACTTTTGAGCCTCAAGGGAACACTGACTAAAAGGAGTGATGAAACCACAGGCATAAACGGGGCCTCTCTTGGGAAAAGCTGGATGTGTGGACACACTCCCTAATCAAGCCTGCTGTCCTCTCTCAACCCCTGGAAATGACTCCCCAGTTGAGGCAGAAGTATATGGTTTTACACCGTTGGTCAAGTACGAGTTAGCGAAGAGGGACTGCCATCTAAAGTGGCAAACAGTTTTTTGTACCCAACAGGCCGGTTATGTAGCCAATCTGTTTTCCTTTCCTCTTTACCACACAGCTGGACTACATTTCCCAGACTTCCTTGTGCTTGGATGTAGCTATATGACCAACTTTGGCCAATAGAATGCAGGTGGAATAGATGAATGCACTTTTAGACTTGGCCCATAAAATTTCCTGGGAAATTCTCAGCCTTTTGGCTAAGATCAAAAAGTAAGTGTCTGTTCTTATCAGTTTAATATCTGATACATCCTCTATCTGAGGACAATGTAGTAAGTGGACTTTCAAAGCAGGGAGAAGGCATAGGAGCTTGCTCTGTCCACTCCGCACATGGACCCGGTGTAGCAGTACCTCCAGGAACAGTGCACTAAAACAACAAAACCAAACCAAAAAGCTTCCCAGAGACCGCCTCTCTTTCCCTATGCATCAGCGCAAATGTTTTGATTCATCTTGATTTGAGACATTGATTAGTTGATCTGCTCTTCTTGCAACCCCAACTTAAAAGGGGGAGAGCCACAATGAGAGGAGCAGGCCCCTGGGGAGCGCCATGGAAGGCCATCTGGCCTGCACCCCTCTTGACTATGACATGAAAAGAAATAAGCATGCACTGCTTATGCAACTGAAAATTCATCTCTTACAGCAGCAAACCTTATATTTAATAATTCACCCAGAAATGGAAACTCGGATGTTCCTGTGGGAAAGTCCAAATGTCAGCCCCTTAATTCGATAGGTAAAAATTGAGAAACTCAGATGGGTAAGGTGATTTGCCTAAAGCTTCGTAACTGTTAGCATCACAGTCAGAAATAGAGCCAAGGTTTCCTATCCCCCAAAGAGACCTCCATTAGGAGGCCTGGTTCTGTGTCCTTAGGTTGCCCTCAGAGCAATGTTTGTATGTGGCTCCTGAAAGCTGTGACCAAGGATAGAGAGTACCCAGAGGCTGGGTTGCAGTGGTGCTTTAACTAACCTTCAAATCCTTAAAGGTAAAGAGTAGCACTGAGACCCAGACCCATATCCAGTTTACAGCTGGCACTGAATAGGGGAGAGGAGCTAAGTGACTATATTTGGAAAGATGGGTGAATCCCAGATTCATTTGCCCAAACCTTTTTTCTAGTCTGATCTTAGAGCCAGTCGCTCCTCTGCTCAAAAGAAAGGCTTTGGGAAGGGGGTTACCAGGTCCTCCTTGGGAGGAGGCTGCACGGAGCAGCAGCAGCTAGGCGCCCAGGCTTGCCACCACCCAGACTAGCCAGGGTTGGGGCCTGAACCCACAGGGCATCCCACCCCATATCCCACACATAGGTGCCCCAAGGACACAACCCCCGGTCCGCACACCTATTAAACATCAGCAGCAGCAGAGATAGCCCAAGTGCGCCCACCACAGACAGCGCCCAGCTGTACACCTAAGGAAACAGCTGGGGACCCTGTGCTATGGGCACAAGGAGCCTCTGCTACCTCCACAGCCACTCCCTGGGCACAGCTCTAGCGTGGAGAGCGTGCCACCTTGAAAGGTTTACAAGGTCCTCCTCGGGAGGAGGCTGCAGGGAGTGGCAGCGGCTAGGCACCCAGCTTCGCCACCATCCAGACTCACCATGGCCTGGGCCCGAACCCACGTGCACCCCGCCCCGGTCCCTGTGTGCCCACAGAGGTGACACCCAGACCCACACGCCTGCAGCAGACACCTGCGGGGCCTCTGTGCACCTGGCACGCACCCAGCCAGAACCCGTGCTCCGGACAGGACCCAGCCGGGACAGTGTGCCACCGCCCTGCGACCACCACTGACCCAGCAGCGCTCTTGCCCCTGCCGTGTACTCAACCATTGACACCGCTACCTGGCTGCCACCTCCGCCCCAGAGCCCAGCTGCTCAGCTCCACCGCCAGGGCTCGGGGCCAGGAACTGCGCTGACGGCCCGGAGGGGGGTGCAGCCTCCCCTGACCTGGACCTACTGAACTGCGGACCAGAGGAGACTGAAGAGGCTGCAGATCTGTAGGTGAGACGGGAGGGCCTGGGACTGAGGGAGGAGGCCTGAAGGCACTGGCTGTGGAGACTGCGGGGGTGGGTGCAGCTGTGAAAGCCTGGGGCTGAAGTCCCCGGATAGTGTAGCCCTAGCACCCGCCATCAGGAAGCCTGGGGACTTCCTCCTGACCAGCGGGAAGGGCCACACAATGCAGCTCACTGAACACTGAATACACTGAACATTGAAGGCGAGTCTTTTATTTCTTGGAGGAACTCGTGGGTGAACAGCAAGGGGGCTGGACAGTAGGTCCAGGAAGGAGATCAGCCCTGCCCACCTGGAATGCAGGGGAGGTCCCCTCTGTCCACCCCTCATCCTCCCCGCCCCCCACCACCACAGCAAAACAGCTGCTTCTGACCAGACCTACAGCAACCTTAGGCAGGGGTGAACACCCTGGGGCAGGAAATCTCTGTGCCTGCAGGTGACAAAGGGGGGTGCCAGCAAACCAGACTAAGCTGAGGCATCAGAAGGAGAGAACTGGCCCGCCGCCCCTCCACCCCCACCCCTACAAGCCACTGGCACCACCCCCAACACGAGTCTGATCCAACCATCCTGCCAAGACCAGGATATCCCTGCAGAGCCCAGCTCCACAGGGGAAGGGAGTAGAGCTTAGAACAGGGACAATCAAGGTGTGAGACTCCAGGCAGAACCAGCCTCTGGGCTAAGGAGTTGCCACCTGCTGGACTACTAAGGGCTTCAACCTATGGACCTCAATCAGGTTGCTCAGGGCCAGAAAGGGACAGCAATTCACATTGACTTGCACCAGAGAAGCTTCCGGGGGCCCAGGATAGATACACCAACGACCAGATTCAACAGCATCAGAGCAAAATCCAGCAAGCTCCACAAATAGCAGACCCAACGGCTTTTCACTCTGTGAGTGTGTGTAGTTCTGTTTTTTGGTCAGTGTGTGTGTGTGTGTGTGTGTGTGTGTGTGTGTGTCTGTAATTTTTTATGTGTATTTGTTTTTCCCCCTTTTTTTCTTCTCTTTTTTCTTGCATGTCTCCAATTTCTCTCTTCCCTTTGGTTCTATTCTACTTTTGTCTATTCTTATTGTTATCATTAATTTTCCTTATTTTATTGTGTTTTTCTCATTTTAGTTTTTCTATCTATATGTTATATCCATTATCACTACATTTTCAGTTTATTATTATTTCATTTATTTTCTGTTTCCTTCTCTTTTTTCCTCTTATACTAGTTCTTTTAGCTTCCTCATTGCTCCCATATAGCCATTTTTTTTGTCTTCTTTCTCCCCTTTTCTCAACATCCCCTCTAAGTCTTTGGCCATGTGTCCTTTAGTATTCTCTTTATTTTTCCTTTGCTTTGCATTCTCTTCTTTTTCATTTTTAGTGTTTCCTGTTGTTAGTGCATTAAGTAGCTTGATTTTCATGGTGTTTTTGGTTTGTTCCTATAGTTATGTCTTGTTCTGTTCTGTCAGCACCTGTATAACAGCTGGCACAACATTGGGGTTGAACCTCACTGGCAGTAAGTCAGAGGGGAGATCCCTCCCATGAATTGGACATCAACAATCAAGTCCCAATTACAACAGGAGAACCCAAGTAATACACACAAGGGGCATTCCTAGAGTATTCGGCTCAGATGAACAAAGACTGCATCACTGGACCCCTCAAGAAACTTTCTACATAAAGCCATTCCACAAAAACTGGGAGGCATAACAGTTCTATTTAATACACAGAAGCAAATACAGAGTGACAGCTAAAATGGGGAGACAAAGGCACAAACCCCAAATGAAGAAAAGGAATTTCCAGGAAAAGAAATAAATGAAATGGAAACAAGCAATCTATCAGACATAGAGAGTTCAAAGTAATGGTTATAAAGATGCTTAAGGAAATTAGTGAAAATTATAAAAGCATGAAAAAAGGAAATAGAGGCCATGAGCAAGAACCAAACAGAAATGAAGAATGATATATCTGACATCAAGAATACACTGGGGAGAACCAAGATGGCGGCATAGGTTAACGCTGGAGTTTGCTGCTTTGAACAACTACTTCAAAAGTGAAACTAAAAGACGGAACGGACATCACCCAGAACCACAGGAACGCTGGCTGAGTGGAAGTCCTACAACTAGGAGGAAAGAGAAACGCATACGGACACTCAGAGGAGGCGCAGTGCTGAAGTCAAATTCTGAGGTGCAGAGTGCGCGGAGCGGGCTGGCAGCGGAGGGCTCGGTTGGCGTTTTCAATCGGGAGGGAGTCGCAGACTCTGAGCTCCAGATACAGGCGAGTCTTTAGGGACCCAGACTGAAACGGGAGAAGCGGGACTGTCTGGCTTCGGTCAGAGCGAGTGCAGCTTTCTCTCCCAGCTTTGCAGCGGGTGCTGGGACTCAGAGAGGCAGAGCCCCTGGGGACAGGACTGAGAGCCGCCATAACTGCTCCCTCCGGCCCACCATGTTGATCCTGTGCGACCCGCCCCACCCAAGCCCTGCACAGAGGCATTTGCCGGATAGCCTCAGGCAAACGCTAGATTAGCACCTCCCTAGAGGACAGAAGTTCTCTCACTGCTGACACAGCTGATTCTCATAGCCACTTGGCCTGGAGGTCAAACCCTCCCTGGGATTAGCTACAACAATCAAGGTTTAACTATAAGACTGCGAACAAAGACCACTAGGGGGTGCACCAAGGAAGCATAACAAAATGCGGAGGCAAAGAAACAGGACAAAATTGTCAATGGAAGATATAGAGTTCAGAACCACACTTTTAAGGTCTCTCAAGAACTGTTTAGAAGCCGCCGATAAACTTAATGAGATCTACAAGAAAACTAATGAGACCCTCGATGTTATATTGGGGAACCAACTAGAAATTAAGCATACACGGACTGAAATAACGAATATTATACAGACTCCCGACAGCAGACCAAAGGAGCGCAAGAATCAAGTCAATGATTTGAAATGCGAGGAAGCAAAAAACACCCAACCGGAAAAGCAAAATGAAAAAAGAATCCAAAAATGCGAGGATAGTGTAAGGAGCCTCTGGGACAGCTTCAAGCGTACCAACATCAGAATTATAGGGGTGCCAGAAGATGAGAGAGAGCAAGATATTGAAAACCTATTTGAAGAAATAATGACAGAAAACTTTCCCCACCTGGTGAAAGAAATGGACTTACAGGTCCAAGAAGCACGGAGAACCCCAAACAAAAGGAATCCAAAGAGGACCATACCAAGACACATCATAATTAAAATGCCAAGAGCAAAAGATAAAGAGAGAATCTTAAAAGCAGCAAGAGAAAGAAACTCAGTTACCTACAAGGGAATACCCATACGACTGTCAGCTGATTTCTCAACAGAAACTTTGCAGGCCAAAAGGGAGTGGCAAGAAATATTCAAAGTGATGAATACCAAGAACCTACAACCAAGATTACTTTATCCAGCAAAGCTATCATTCAGAATTGAAGGTCAGATAAAGAGCTTCACAGATAAGGAAAAGCTAAAGGAGTTCATCACCACCAAACCAGGATTATATGAAATGCTGAAAGGTATCCTTTAAGAAGATGAAGAGGAAGAAAAAGGTAAAGATACAAATTATGAACAACAAATATGCATCTATCAACAAGTGAATCTAAGAATCAAGTGAATAAATAATCTGATGAACAGAATGAACTGGTGATTATAATAGAATCAGGGACATAGAAAGGGAATGGACTGACTATTCTTGGGGGGGAAAGGGGTGTGGGAGATGCGGGAAGAGACTGGACAAAAATCGTGCACCTATGGATGAGGACAGTGGGTGGGGAGTGAGGGCGGAGGGTGTGGCGGGAACTGGGAGGAGGGGAATTATGGGGGGGGGGGAAGAGGAACAAATGTAATAATCTGAACAATAAAGATTTAATTTAAAAAAAAAGATGTTGAAAAAAAAAAGAATACACTGGAAGGAATTAAAAGTAGATTGGATAAAGCAGAGGATCAAATCAGTGATTTGGAAGAAAAGGTAGAAATAAATATCCAATTAGATCAGCTAATAGAAAAAAGAATTAAAAAGCAGGAAGACAGTTTAAGGGAGCTCTGGGACAATATGAAATATAACAACATCTGCATTATAGGAATAACAAAAGGGGAAAAGGATGAGTAAGGAACAGAGAACCTGTTTAAAGAAATAATGACAGAAAACTACCCCAACCTGGTGAAGGAAAATGTCACACAAGTTCAGGAGGCACAGAGAGCCCAATCAAGATAAACTCAGAGACCCACACCTAGACACATCATAATCAAAATGGCAAATGTCAAAGACAAAAAAGAATCTTAAAGGCAGCAAAAGAGAGACAGAACATTACCTACAAAGGAATTCCCATTAGAATGTCAACTGACTTCTCAATTGAAAAACTTCAGGCCAGAGCAAATGACATGAAGTAATCAAAGTAATGAAAAGCCTATCATCAACAAGTCAACAAAAGACAAGTGCTAAAGAGAATACGAAGAAAAAGGAACCCTCCTGCACTGCTGGTGGGAATGCAGACTGGTGCAGCCACTGTGGAAAACAGTATGGTGTTTCCTCAAAAAATTAAAAATGGAACTCCCCATTTGACCCAGTGATCCCACTTCTAGGAATATATCCCAAGAAAACAGAAACACCAATCAGAAAAGATATAGGTACCCCTATGTTCATAGCAGCACAATTTACAATAGCTAGGATTTGGAAACAGCCTAAGTGCCCATCAGCAGATGAGTGGATTAGAAAACTGTGGTACATCTACACAATGGAATAGTGTTCATTACTTTTTTATGCTGCTGTAAAAAAGAAGGAATTCTTACCATTTGCAGCAGCATGGATGGAACTGGAGAACATTATGCTAAATGAAATAAGCCAGTCAGCGAAAGATAACTATTGCATGATCTCACTCATTTGTGGAATATAAATAACATAATAAACAGATGGACAAAAATAGATACAGA